>NC_091289.1:110271416-110575010 GCF_032444005.1 Ranitomeya imitator | reverse complement strand
ACCACACCACTGCTGCCCGTGTACCCCTGGAAGCTATTTTAATGTGCCTACAGCCTACTTTTGTTATGTTAGGCCTACTAAGCCTGTCTGCGGTCCCTCCTTCCAATAGTCCTTCACTGACCAGACTACTGCTGCCCGTGTACCCCTGGAAGCTATTTTAAAGTGCCTACAGCCTACTTTTGTTATGTTAGGCCTACTAAGCCTGTCTGCGGTCCCTCCTTCCAATAGTCCTTCACTGACCAGACCACTGCTGCCCGTGTACTCCTGGAACCTATTTTTAAGGGCCTACAGCCTACTTTTGTTATGTTAGGCCTACTAAGCCTGTCTGCGGTCCCTCCTTCCAATAGTCCTCCACTGACCAGACCAATGCTGCCCGTGTACCCCTGGAACCTATTTTAAAGTGCCTACAGCCTACTTTTGTGATGTTAGGCCTACTAAGCCTGTCTGCGGTCCCTCCTTCCAATACTCCTCTACTGACCACACCACTTCTGCCCGTGTACCCCTGGAAGCTATTTTAAAGTGCCTACAGTCTACTTTTGTTATGTTAGGCCTACTAAGCCTGTCTGCGGTCCCTCCTTCCAATAGTCCTCCACTGACCACACCACTGCTGCCCGTGTACCCCTGGAAGCTATTTTAATGTGCCTACAGCCTACTTTTGTTATGTTAGGCCTACTAAGCCTGTCTGCGGTCCCTCCTTCCAATAGTCCTTCACTGACCAGACTACTGCTGCCCGTGTACCCCTGGAACCTATTTTTAAGTGCCTACAGCCTACTTTTGTTATGTTAGGCCTACTAAGCCTGTCTGCGGTCCCTCCTTCCAATAGTCCTCCACTGACCAGACCAATGCTGCCCGTGTACTCCTGGAACCTATTTTAAAGTGCCTACAGCCTACTTTTGTTATGTTAGGCCTACTAAGCCTGTCTGCGGTCCCACCTTCCAATAGTCCTCCACTGACCAGACCAATGCTGTCCGTGTACCCCTGGAACCTATTTTAAATTGCATAGAGCATACTTTTTTTAATTGTAGGCGTACTAAGTCTGTCTGTGGTACATAATTGAAATTGTCCTCCACTGACCAGAGCAATGCTGCCTGTGTACCCCTGTAACCTTTTTTAAACTGTATTGAGCCAAAATTTTTGTTTTAGGCCTACTACTTGTGTCTGTCTGCGCCACTCAATACAGCTGTCCTCCTCTGAAAAAAGCTGAGCGTCAATAGTCTGGTTTTTAGCCTATAGGAATTTGAAAACTGCATTGGAGCTACTATTTTGGTAGGGCCTACTAACGGTGTCTGCCGCTCCAAGGTGTTCTCCAGGTTGCCTCTCCATAGCTTCGATCTTCTAGCTCTCGTTCAGTAGTTGTTGAAACAACACTGCATTAGGCCTACAAGTTGGGTCTGGGTTGTAGAGACTGTGTCTTCCGCTCCAAGGTGTTCTCCAGGTTGCCTCTCCATAGCTTCGATCTTCTAGCTCTCGTTAAGTAGTTGTTGAAACAACACTGCATTAGGCCTACAAGTTGGGTCTGGGTTGTAGAGACGGTGTCTGCCGCTCCAAGGTGTTCTCCAGGTTGCCTCTCCATAGCTTCGATCTTCTAGCTCTCGTTAAGTAGTTGTTGAAACAACACTGCATTAGGCCTTCAAGTTGGGTCTGGGTTGTAGAGACGATGTCTTCCGCTCCAAGGTGTTCTCCAGGTAGCCTCTCCATAGCTTCGATCTTCTAGCTTTCATTCAGTAGTTGTTGAAATAACACTGCATTAGGCCTACAAGTTGGGTCTGGGTTGTAGAGACGGTGTCTGCCACTCCAAGGTGTTCTCCAGGTTGCCTCTCCATAGCTTCGATCTTCTAGCTCTCGTTCAGTATTTGTTGAAACAACACTGCATTAGGCCTACAAGTTGGGTATGGGTTGTAGAGACGGTGTCTGCCGCTCCATGGTGTTCTCCAGGTTGCCTCTCCATAGCTTCGATCTTCTAGCTCTCATTCAGTAGTTGATGAAACAACACTGCATTAGGCCTACAAGTTGGGTATGGGTTGTAGAGACGGTGTCTGCCACTCCAAGGTGTTCTCCAGGTTGCCTCTCCATAGCTTCGATCTTCTAGCTCTCGTTCAGTAGTTGTTGAAACAACACTGCATTAGGCCTACAAGTTGGGTCTGGGTTGTAGAGACGGTGTCTGCTGCTCCAAGGTGTTCTCCAGGTTGCTTCTCCATAGCTTCGATCTTCTAGCTCTCATTCAGTAGTTGTTGAAACAACACTGCATTAGGCCTACAAGTTGGGTCTGGGTTGTAGAGACGGTGTATTCTGCTCCAAGGTGTTCTCCAGGTTGCCTCTCCATAGCTTCGATCTTCTAGCTCTCGTTAAATAGTTGTTGAAACAACACTGCATTAGGCCTACAAGTTGGGTCTGGGTTGTAGAGACGGTGTCTGCCGCTCCAAGGTGTTCTCCAGGTTGCCTCTCCATAGCTTCGATCTTCTAGCTCTCGTTAAGTAGTTGTTGAAACAACACTGCATTAGGCCTACAAGTTGGGTCTGGGTTGTAGAGACGATGTCTTCCGCTCCAAGGTGTTCTCCAGGTTGCCTCTCCATAGCTTCGATCTTCTAGCTTTCATTCAGTAGTTGTTGAAATAACACTGCATTAGGCCTACAAGTTGGGTCTGGGTTGTAGAGACGGTGTCTGCCGCTCCAAGGTGTTCTCCAGGTTGCCTCTCCATAGCTTCGATCTTCTAGCTGTCGTTCAGTATTTGTTGAAACAACACTGCATTAGGCCTACAAGTTGGGTGTGGGTTGTAGAGACGGTGTCTGCCGCTCCAAGGTGTTCTCCAGGTTGCCTCTCCATAGCTTCGATCTTCTAGCTCTCATTCAGTAGTTGTTGAAACAACACTGCATTAGGCCTACAAGTTGGGTCTGGGTTGTAGAGACGGTGTCTGCCACACCAAGGTGTTCTCCAGGTTGCCTCTCCATAGCTTCGATCTTCTAGCTCTCGTTCAGTAGTTGTTGAAACAACACTGCATTAGGCCTACAAGTTGGGTCTGGGTTGTAGAGACGGTGTCTGCTGCTCCAAGGTGTTCTCCAGGTTGCCTCTCCATAGCTTCGATCTTCTAGCTCTCATTCAGTAGTTGTTGAAACAACACTGCATTAGGCCTACAAGTTGGGTCTGGGTTGTAGAGACGGTGTATTCTGCTCCAAGGTGTTCTCCAGGTTGCCTCTCCATAGCTTCGATCTTCTAGCTCTCGTTAAATAGTTGTTGAAACAACACTGCATTAGGCCTACAAGTTGGATCTGGGTTGAAGAGACGGTGTCTGCCGCTCCAAGGTGTTCTCCTGGTTGCGTCTCCATAGCTTCGATCTTCTAGCTCTCGTTAAGTAGTTGTTGAAACAACACTGCATTAGGCCTACAAGTTGGGTCTGGGTTGTAGAGACGGTGTCTTCCGCTCCAAGGTGTTCCCCAGGTTGCCTCTCCATAGCTTCGATCTTCTAGCTCTCGTTCAGTAGTTGTTGAAACAACACTGCATTAGGCCTACAAGTTGGGTCTGGGTCGTAGAGACGGTGTCTGCCGCTCCAAGGTGTTCTCCAGGTTGCCTCTCCATAGCTTCGATCTTCTAGCTCTCGTTCAGTAGTTGTTGAAACAACACTGCATTAGGCCTACAAGTTGGGTCTGGGTTGTAGAGACGGTGTCTGCCGCTCCAAGGTGTTCTCCAGCTTGCCTCTCCATAGCTTCGATCTTCTAGCTCTCGTTAAGTAGTTGTTGAAACAACACTGCATTAGGCCTACAAGTTGGATCTGGGTTGTAGAGACGGTGTCTGCCGCTCCAAGGTGTTCTCCAGGTTGCCTCTCCATAGTTTCGATCTTCTAGCTCTCGTTCAGTAGTTGTTGAAACAACACTGCATTAGGCCTACAAGTTGGGTCTGGGTTGTAGAGATGGTGTCTTCCGCTCCAAGGTGTTCTCCAGGTTGCCTTTCCTGAGCTTCTATCTTCAGGCTCTTGTTAAATAGTTGTTAAATGGAACAACTGCATTTGGCCTACTAGTTGGGTTGGGGCCTACTAACAGTGTCTGCCGCTCCTTGCTGTTCTCCTGGTTTCCTGTCCTGAAATTCCATTTGCAGGCTCTCGTTAAGTAGTTGTTAATGTTAGACTGCATTTGGCCTACTAGCTGGGTTGGGGCCTACTATCGGTGTCTGCCGCTCCTTGCTGTTCTCCTCCACTGAACAAAGCTGTGCCGCCTGTTTACTACTGTTGCCAATTTTGAACTGCATTTAGACTACTTACTGATTTGGGCCTACTCTCTGTGTCAGCCTCTCATTACAGTTGTCCTCCACTGCAATGCCCCCTGGTTAGTCCTGTTACCAATTTTGAACTGCATTTAGCCCACTTTATTCTTTGGGCCTATATCTGTGTTTCCTCCTCATCCAGCCCATTGCCCAGCCAGTGATAGATGAGTCTGCTGGTACATTGACCCATAACGCAACATTCCTCGTGCACGCTACACAGCAAGATTGTGACCCTGCTGAAAGTCAGGTTCCTCTTCCCGCATACCATACCAACTTACACGGGGACAAAGAGGAAGGTGCAGATGAAAGTGCATGTTCCTTCATCAGGTGGGGGGAGGAATACTCGTTGGCGACGTCACTGGCACAGGGCCCCTCATAGTATGCAAAAGTGTCGCTGCCGGTGGGAGGCGCCCCCGCCGTGCAAACACACCGCCGTACTTTGAGGGGCCCTGTGCCAGTGCCAATGCCAACGAGTGGGTCCCCCCTGCTTGCTCAGGATCACAGCACTTGCAAAGTTGAAATACTTACCTCTCCCTGCTCCACTGCCGTGACGTGGTGCAGATTTCCTGGGCCCACTAAATACTTGAACCAGCCCTACCCCCCACAACTTTAGCCAAATGACCCCCAATTTCCAATGCCTTACTATTATTATAAGGTAAATTAAGATTGACAAGCTTCAGTAACAAGAATGGATGTTTTTGCCATTAAAATGGGCACTGTACATGTTTTCCTGGCCTCCACTCACTGCCGACTATGCTCCCCCATTGACTTGCATTGGGTTTCGTGTTTCGGTCGATCCCCGACTTTTCGCGATAATTGGCCGATTCCACTCGACTCGACTGTTGAAATAGTCGGGTTTCGCGAAACCCAACTCGACCCTAAAAAACTAAAAGTCGCTCAACTATAGCTTGCACCGAAATACCACACTGGCAAATCTGTGGCCTTTTAATTTTTTGGGATGCTAAATAGCGCTGTATAGAATTTGAGTTTCACACAGCCAATAAATAAGTGCACCAGCCTCCAATGACCAAACTTGGAGCACAGAAATATATGAGGCCTTTTTCGGTGAATTTAAAACACCAAAAAAAGGGGCATAAGGGTAGCACACACAACTATGCTTCCTATGCCTGACAAACTATCACTCTTCAACAGGCATCAGTCTGACAGAACAGACTGTATATATACTTTTTTTGGAGGGGGGCAATTTGTGGAAAAAAAACATATATAGACAGTAAATAAGCTGGAGTGGTGGATAATGGGAGATTACCTGATCACTCTTACCATCCATATAGGAGAGGCAATTTAACATCCACGGCATTTAAAAAGGATAATAAGGTGATTAACCTAAGTAACCATGCTTTGTCTGAGGTGGATCTTCAACTTTTGGAAAGGGGTCTCTCTTTTTCTCCCACATCTAGGTTTAATTAGTTTAAAGATCTTCATTTGTTTGCCAGATCGTTGCTTTTCAAGAGGTATCATTTTAATAACGAATTACATCTATTATTCCCTACAGAGGAGGAACAGAATGCGTTAATGATTCTGAAAGAGCTGGCAGTGGAACATGTACACGCGGGAGGTAAGGTTCCTCCATCTATTCGCCCACGTTCCAGTAGATTTCCCCCTCTATTGTCATGTTCTAGCATTGATTTATTTGTTCGGGTGGTGACTGAGGATCTCTCTAACATTCATAATTTTGGTGGATATGATAATCTTTCTGTGGAAGAGAGGGAGAGATTATGTTATCTTAAAAATCTCCCTGATATAGTTGTAAAACCAGCTGATGAAGGTGGTAACGTCGTTCTGTGGCCCGTGGAGATGTATGAGAGAGAGGTGTTTAGACAATTGAATAACATTTGTTACAAGAAACTTACATACAACCCTCTCTCAGCCTATAGTGCTCAACTAGATTCTATCATCCAACGGGTCCTACAGAACGACGTTATCACCAAATATCTTTCAACAGCTTTGGTGGTCACTGAACCGACTGTTCCGACACTATATCTACTCCCCAAGATCCATAAGAACATACTGTCACCCCCGGGGAGACCTATAATTTCTGGAAGGGGAAATCTACTGGAACATGTCAACAGGTGGATAGATTTCCACTTGCAGCCGTTGGTTACCAGCCTTCCCTCCTTCCTCAAGGATACTTGGGATGTATTGCGCAGGGTTGACGGTTTGTGTCTGGAGGGTGACATTCTATTGGTTTCAGCGGATGTCGAATCTCTATAGACCAATATCAGACATAAAGACGGCATTGGTGCCATCAGATATTTTCTAGAGTCGTCCACTCTATCCACTGGGATGAGATCGCTTCTGCTGGAGCTTCTAGAATTCACCCTCACCCATAACTTTTTTGTTTTTAAGGGGTCCTTCTACCTGCAGCTCCAGGGGACTGCTATGGGAGCGGCCTTTGCGCCCTCCTATGCCAACCTCTTCCTGGGGCTGTGGGAGAGGGACCTCCTCCTGTCGGGCGAACAGGGATCAATTGACCGTGTCCCCTTATGGACACGGTATACAGGTCCTTCTCAAAAAATTAGCATATAGTGTTAAATTTCATTATTTACCATAATGTAATGATTACAATTAAACTTTCATATATTATAGATTCATTATCCACCAACTGAAATTTGTCAGGTCTTTTATTGTTTTAATACTGATGATTTTGGCATACAACTCCTGATAACCCAAAAAACCTGTCTCAATAAATTAGCATATCAAGAAAAGGTTCTCTAAACGACCTATTGCCCTAATCTTCTGAATCAACTAATTAACTCTAAACACATGCAAAAGATACCTGAGGCTTTTATAAACTCCCTGCCTGGTTCATTACTCAAAACCCCCATCATGGGTAAGACTAGCGACCTGACAGATGTCAAGAAGGCCATCATTGACACCCTCAAGCAAGAGGGTAAGACCCAGAAAGAAATTTCTCAACAAATAGGCTGTTCCCAGAGTGCTGTATCAAGGCACCTCAATGGTAAGTCTGTTGGAAGGAAACAATGTGGCAGAAAACGCTGTACAACGAGAAGAGGAGACCGGACCCTGAGGAAGATTGTGGAGAAGGACCGATTCCAGACCTTGGGGAACCTGAGGAAGCAGTGGACTGAGTCTGGTGTGGAAACATCCAGAGCCACCGTGCACAGGCGTGTGCAGGAAATGGGCTACAGGTGCCGCATTCCCCAGGTAAAGCCACTTTTGAACCATAAACAGCGGCAGAGGCGCCTGACCTGGGCTACAGAGAAGCAGCACTGGACTGTTGCTAAGTGGTCCCAAGTACTTTTTTCTGATGAAAGCAAATTTTGCATGTCATTCGGAAATCAAGGTGCCAGAGTCTGGAGGAAGACTGGGGAGAAGGAAATGCCAAAATGCCTGAAGTCCAGTGTCAAGTACCCACAGTCAGTGATGGTGTGGGGTGCCATGTCAGCTGCTGGTGTTGGTCCACTGTGTTTCATCAAGGGCAGGGTCAATGCAGCTAGCTATCAGGAGATTTTGGAGCACTTCATGCTTCCATCGGCTGAAATGCTTTATGGAGATGAAGATTTCATTTTTCAGCACGACCTGGCACCTGCTCACAGTGCCAAAACCACTGGTAAATGGTTTACTGACCATGGTATTACTGTGCTCAATTGGCCTGCCAACTCTCCTGACCTGAACCCCATAGAGAATCTGTGGGATATTGTGAAGAGAAAGTTGAGAGACGCAAGACCCAACACTCTGGATGAGCTTAAGGCCGCTATTGAAGCATCCTGGGCCTCCATAACATCTCAGCAGTGTCACAGGCTGATTGCCTCCATGCCATGCCGCATTGAAGCAGTCATTTCTGCCAAAGGATTCCCGACCAAGTATTGAGTGCACAACTGAACATTATTATTTGATGTTTTTTTTGTTTGTTATTAAAAAACACTTTTATTTGATTGGATGGGTGAAATATGCTAATTTATTGAGACAGGTTTTTTGGGTTATCAGGAGTTGTATGCCAAAATCATCAGTATTAAAACAATAAAAGACCTGACAAATTTCAGTTGGTGGATAATGAATCTATAATATATGAAAGTTTAATTGTAATCATTACATTATGGTAAATAGTGAAATTTAACACTATATGCTAATTTTTTGAGAAGGACCTGTATTGATGATATCTTCTTCGTCTGGCAGGGCACGTCCGTCGACCTTGCGCAATATGTCTCCTCCTTGAACAGCAATGATTTGAATATCCATTTGACGTTTGTGTGGAGTGGTGAGTCCACTGAATTCCTGGATGTGATGATCAAGAGGGACCCCAGTGGTATGCTATTCAGTTGCTGTTCCTTCAGTTACGTCGTATCTGCTCCACCGACAGTGATTTCGAGAAAAGAGCTGGGGAACTGAGGATGCGATTTGCAGCATGAGGGTATAGTGGCAGATCCATCAAGAGGGCATATCAGAGGGCTAAACATACTACTCGCCACAATTTACTCTATGGCAGCTAGCATGGACAATCAAGCAGGGCTAATAATAATATCAGGTTCATCACCACCTATAACTCCAAAGCGGATCAGATACGGAGAGCCCTGGATAAAGCTTGGCCAATTCTCCAAGTAGATCCTATAATCAAAAAGTTTATCCCCAAAAAACCATCTATTACGTTTAGGCGAGCCGCTAACCTTAGAGACCAGCTGGTCCATAGTCATCATGAGGGACGGTCCCCCGTAACTTTCTTAGATAATTTCATACCTACTGTGGGTTGCTTTCCGTGTGGTCGGTGTGTCGCCTGTCCCAACATTGAAAAAAGTGATTCTTTTTCCAACTCCAGTGGTACCCAGGTGTTTTCAATCAGACAACGAATCACCTGTACCACTAGGTATGTCATTTATTATGCTACATGCCCCTGCGGACTAATATACGTTGGCCTTACTACCCGCCAGCTAAAAGTCGCATGAGGGAGCATGTGTTGGGGATACAGGCGGCCGCCGGCCACATGGATGCGACCATGCTAAAAACTTTGCCGAGGCATTTTAAGGCATACCATGGGTGTGATGCCACAATGCTGAGAGTGAGGGGAATTGACGCCCTAAAGATCAATATTAGGGGTGGCCGCTTATCCAAAAGACTCGGTATGTTAGAGACACGCTGGATTTGGCGTTTACGTACTGTCCAGCCAGATGGGTTAAATGAGGGTCTGTCGTTGGCCCCGTTTCTGTAGTCCCCCGCGTGCTGTGCACCTTTTCCTTTATATTACTCCGCATACACCATCCTGATTTGTTTTTAAATTGTATTTTATTGTTTCACATTTGTAGTTTGTCCTCGGATTGTGACCTATTTGCGGGACAATCACCCTGTTTGACTGCAAGAAGAATTTGAATCTGGACTTGCTAGAAAAACATCATTGGTGGACTATCTTGAGTGAACATCAACACCCCCCACCAAGCATCAGTTTTACAAATCGGACATTGTAATTCAAACGACGAATAGTTTATTGTCTTACTATATATGGATACATGATACCGATATCTTGTTCTTTAGATTGATATTTTGATGGTGGATGGGATGGATACAACGTTCATATATGTGTAGTCACGATAATTATGGGTGATTTTTTCTTGTGACCGCCCTATATACGCAGTTTATATTAATAGATTATGGATATTTCAATCCAGTGGGTCTAGGCCACATATATTTATTATCTACCGTAATGTTGGTCACTAAAGCAGATAATTATAGGTTTAAGTAGCTGTTTATATTCTTTCTATGTTGATCTACAGTGTTTTATATCTTGTGCTGCGGTCCGATGCATGCGCATTTCATTTTGTAAGCTTTTATGGCTCTTTTCTGTATGCCAGTATATATGCCCTATTCCAAGATGGCCGTGGTTGCTGCTCGCGCATGCGCAGTTGCGTTGTTCCTGTCTTCGGCTCCTGCAGTGTCTTGTGGGGCGAATCACATGGGGCCCGTGTGCTTCCGGTCCCGCAGGCCGTGCAGGCCGGATGTAGGATGATGCGATGCGGTGGGGAGCGTGATCACCGCTACTTCCGGGCCAAAAGGTATTTAATTGGTGCCCCCTATCATTGGGCACACCCCCTGAGGAAGGTAGTCGCCGAAACGCGCATTAGGGAGGACGGGATTGCTGTGCACGGGTACTGTGACTTTCACTGTGGTAGGTACTTGATTTCTATATATATGTATATGGTCACATGTACTGCTGATAGGCGTCTTTACATTATATGATGTAATTTTACACTTTATAAGGACTCTTTACCTCCACTGTCCTTGATAATAAAAAGTGCACCCCAATCCGGTCCCTTTGTGATGTGTGTGTGGGCTTGTGTAGGGGATATGCTTGCCTTCCATACTGTATACCTGTGTTTTTACTATATAATAAAGGTTTTTGTATATTTGCATTAATTGGATGGGGTTGACTGCTTTTTTGGTGCTTTCTATTTGATCTGAGTTTGTCACCTATGCAGATTAGCCTCAGCACAGTCTGTTGCCGCTTGGCTGAGGCAGTGTTGCAGTGCTTCCAGCTTCTGACTCATGTGTTTATTTCAGATATGGAGGATGAAGAGGAGGAGGTGTACAGGAGTTGTAGACTGTGGGGGCAACCCTAATTGACATAGTGCCAGCAATCCTCGGCGTGGGGAGGATGTGTTCCATCACATGGTCCGACTGGGTGCTGGCTTCCACTATGTTAACTCAGCGTGCCGTCATTGAGATGTACCGTCCCTGCCCACAAACACTTGTCCACGTGTCCGTGGTTAGGTGGACTTTCCTGGTAACAGCATTGTTGAGGGCACGGGTAATGTTGTGGGACACATGCCGGTGTAATGCTGGTACGGTACAGCGGGAGAAATTGTGGTTACCTGGGACCGAGTAACTTGGGCGGCCTCCATCAGGTTATGGAAAGCTTCCGTCTCAACAAGCCTAAAAGGAAGCATTTCTAAAGCAAGCAGAAGAGAAATATTAGAATTGAGGATTATGGCCTGTGGGGCGTTGGCTGGGTATTTCCGCTTGTGTTCCAAAGACTGGGTTATAGACAACTGAATGCTGTGCTGGGACAAGGATGTGGATGCGCTTGCTGATGGTGCTGCTTGACTGTGAGCCACAACAGGTGAAGGGCTAGAGGCATCTTCAAATGCACAGTGTACTGAGGATTGGCTTCTGCGCAAAACAGTGGAAGAAGCAGTGGTGTGACCAGCAGGCAGTGATCCTGGAGCCTGGGGTTCAGCCCACAAAGTTGGGTGCTTTGCTTGCGTGTGCTTGATCATGCTGGTGGTGGTCATGCTGGTTATTTTGCTACCCCTGCTGATGCAGGCATAGCAAGTGCTGCAAATGGCCTGTTTGGGCTTATCGGCAGAGTCTTTAAAAAAATAGCCTGACTCAGGAAGATCTCACAGGTGGAATGGCAACTTGACTCATGTTGGTGTTACGGGGAACAGATGCACACCTTCTGTCTGTGGCCACCACACTGCTTCTTCCTTCCTGTTGGAAGGATATGCCTCCTTCCCCATTTGTGCTGCTGTCCTCGCTATGCATGTCCTCCTGCAAGGTTGGGTCAGTCACTATGTCATCCACCACCTCGTCTTCCACATCCGCACCCTGCTCCTCCTCCTGACTTTCTGGCAATTATGTCTCATCATCATCCACCTCTTGCGACACTTTCCCACCATCGCCTTCGTGTGACCGGGGCTGGTCACAGCTTTGGGCAGCTCTACATGTAGTCTCATCTTTCCCCACTTCAAGTTGACTGGCAGAGATTTCTGAATCTTGAAATGGAAAACTGAACAGCTCTTCAGAGTGTCCAATTATGGGATCAGTTGTCCCAGGGCAGTCGGCATGGTGAGAGGAACGAGGATCAGGGTGAGGAATATCCTGGCCACACTCATGGCTACTCAGACTTGACCGTGTAGAAGACAAGGTGGTGGTGGTGGCTAAGTGACAGGAAGCATTATCCGCCATCCAACCAACAACCATTTCACACTGCTCTGGCTTCAATAGTGGTGTGCTGCGGTCCCCTAGAAACTGGTACAGGAAGGTCGAGCGAGAAGATGTGGGTCTTTGTTGTTGCCCAATTTCACCTTGCCCATGGCCTCATCCTCTGGATGCACCATCAGCATCATGCCCACTTCCCGTATATATATATATATATATATATATATATATATCTATATATATATCTATATATATACTGTATATATATATATATATATATATGTATATATATATATATATATATATATAGGCTCTCACCGAAATACTACACTGGCAAACCTGTGGCCTTTTAATTTTTTTGGATGCTAAATAGCGCTGTACAGAATTTGAGTTTCACACAGCCACAATATAAGTGCATCAGCCTCCAATGACCAAACTTGGAGCACAGAGATATATGAGGCCTTTTTCGGTGAATTTAAAACACCAAAAAAGGGGCATAAGGGTAGCACACACAACTATGCTTTCTATGCCTGACAAACTATCACTCTTCAACAGGCATCAGTCTGACAGAACAGACTGTATATATATATATATTTTTGGAGGGGGGCAATTTGTGGAAAAAAAGGTATATAGACAGTAAATAAGCTGCAGCAGCAGGTAGTTATGGAGCTTTGGGAAGGAGGCAGTGGGAGCAATGGACGCACATACAGTGCCTGCAGGCCTTGTACTGATGTGGATATGCTGTGCCCTGCCTGCCTAGCGCTGCAATATCGGGACCCACGAATTAGCCCTAAAAAGGACTGTTGGTTTTTCAGGAGTTGTGGCTGTAAGAGTTGCAGACCTACACTATCTCTAAAACCACGATTCTGACCCTATCTCGGCAGCTGCTCTCCCTACTCTCGCTGAAACAGGAACAGAATGTGGCGAGCAGGATGGCGCCAGGTCTCTTATACTCGGGATAATGCTGTACGGCCCAGCCAATCACTGCACGACCACAACAAAGATGACTGCGGCATTTCATGGCCTGGCAGACAATACCTGCACCCTGCATGGGTCTCTAAAGTCTGCCAAAACTGCTGGGTGGAGACTGCAGTTACCGCCGAATATTCCTGGAAATGCTCACTGCTCAGTGAGTACCCCGAGTACCCCAATACTCGGGTGAGTAACGAATAGTGGCGAGCATGTTCGCTCATCACTAATGGCAGGTTATTCCCATTGAAGTTGGACTGAACTGTTACATGATGTACATCAGCAACTAAATCTACGAAGCTGAACCTGGTAAATAATGGAAGGGACATGCGTTCAATCAGCTGATCAAGCAAACAAGACGGACCCCACTGATGTCACATTTTAAATTTACATTTCTGTTATACAGAGTAGCTTGAAAAATTTCTAATGAGAAATTGGTAAATAACTTTTCCTTAGGTACAAATGATCTCATACTTATTTCATATCATTTGGTAAGGTATACGGATATCATTATCACATTCACTAGAACATGTGATACTCACTTTCTATGACAGGTATACAAACTATATTCAGAAAATATTCATCCTACTTGTAGAGTAGGATAGAAAACCTTCTCAATTGCAATTTACTTACTTTTCTTTATTTGTTTGCTCAATTTAGCATATCCAATTTTAAAGGATGGATAAATATGTCTTATCCAAGCTTCAATTCAGAGAAAAATTGCTTTATTTAACCCAGTAACCAAAAGCTAAAATGAATCAAAAACAAGCCAGCCATGATTGCCAACTTGTCTCTGAAATAGCAAATCACTAAATGAATGTATTTTTTCAGCAGAATCAAATGTTCCTCACTTTGGTAGGCATAATACTATACTTAGAAAACTTGCCTGCTGTAGGAGGGAAAATTGTATCTGTGGAAATAACACTGTCATTTGTAGAATGACATAAAAAACTAAGTTATCTATGTAGCAGACACAGATATCAAGACCGTCATCTTGACTAGTGCAAAAAATATATTTTTCTAGATCACACTTTAATATTCCTTATTTTTAAATTGCAGGAAATAATCTTTTTCTAAAGCATAAAATACATTGTTCCTGTATTATTTTATGAAAAATAATGCTTAGTTTTCAAATTTAAGCTTATATTTATTAAGTAAATATTAGGACATGTAATAAAAGATTAACACCTGCGCTAAACTGAGACCAAGTGGCTAAAAAATGGGGGATAGATAAATAGATATTATGTACAGCTTTTAATAGATATAGTACTCACTTGTAATGGGAATGATGCTCTTGTCTGTGAAAGACCGGAGAGGTGGATTAAGTGTATCTATAGACAAGTGAGATAGCTAGGAAAATGGATGAGAAAATGGCGGTTAACCCCTTTCTGCCATTAGACGTACTATTCCGTCCATGTGGGGTGGGCTTTACTTCCCAAGGACGGAATAGTACGTCATAGGCGGTCGGCCGCGCTCACGGGGGGAGCACGGCCGATCGCGGCCGGGTGTCAGCTGCTTATCGCAGCTGACATCCGGCACTATGTGCCAGGAGCGGTCACGGACCGCCCCGGCACATTAACCCCCGGCACACCGCGATCAAACATGATCGCGATGTGCCGGCGGTGCAGGGAAGCATCGCGCAGGGAGGGGGCTCCCTGCGGGCTTCCTTGAGACCCCCGCAGCAACGCGATGTGATTGCGTTGCTCCGGGGGTCTCCTACCTTCCCCCCTGCAGCAAGTCCAGGATCCAAGATGGCCGCGGATCCGGGTCCTGCAGGGAGGGAGGTGGCTTACCTAGTGCCTGCTCAGAGCAGGCACTTGGTAACGCTTCAGCACTCTGAGACAGATCGGTGATCTGTCAGAGTGCTGTGCAAACTGGCAGATCACCGATCTGTATTGTCCCCCCCTGGGACAAAGTAAAAAAGTTAAAAAATTTTTTTACAAGTGTGTAAAAAAAAAAAAAAAATCCTAAATAATGAAAAAAATATATATATATTATTCCCATAAATACATTTCTTGATCTAAATTAAAAAAAACAAAACAATAAAAGTGCACATATTTAGTATCGCCGCGTCCGTAACGACCTGACCTATAAAACTGTCCCACTAGTTAACACCTTCAGTAAACACCGTAAAAAAAAAAAAAAAACGAGACGAAAAACAATGCTTTATTATCATACCGCCGTACAAAAAGTGGAATAACACGCGATCAAAAAGACGGATATAAATAACCATGACACTGCTGAAAGCGTCATCTTATCCCGCAAAAAACGAGCTGCAAAACAGCAACATCAGCAAAAAAATTAAAAAGTTATAGTCCTCAGAATAAAGCGATGCAAAAATAATTATTTTTTCTATAAAATAGTTTTTATCGTATAAAAGCGCCAAAACATGAAAAAATGATATAAATGAAGTGTCACTGTAATCGTACTGACCCGAAGAATAACATTTCTTTATCAATTTTACCAAACGCGGAACGGTATAAACGCCTCCCCCAAAAGAAATTCATGAATAGCTGGTTTTTGGTAATTCTGCCTCACAAAAATCGGAATAAAAAGCGATCAAAAAATGTCACGTGCCCGAAAATGTTACCAATAAAAACGTCAACTCGTCCCGCAAAAAATAAGACCTCACATGACTCTGTGGACTCAAATATGGAAAAATTATAGCTCTCAAAATGTGGTAACGCAAAAAATATTTTTTGCAATAAAAAGCGTCTTTCAGTGTGTGACGGCTGCCAATCATAAAAATCCGCTAAAAAAAGCTATAAATAGTAAATAAAACCCCCCTTCATCACCCCCTTAGTTAGGGAAAAATAAAAAAATAAAAAAAATGTATTTATTTCCATTTTCCCGTTAGGGCTAGGGCTTGGGTTAGGGCTAGGGTTAGGGCTAGGATTAGGGCTAGGGTTAGGGTTAGGGCTAGGGCTAGGGCTAGGGTTAGGGCTAGGGTTAGGGCTAGGGCTAGGGTTATGGCTAGGGTTAGGGCTAGGGTTAGGGCTAGAGTTATGTTTAGGGCTAGGGTTAGGGCTAGAGTTATGGTTAGGGTTAGGGCTAGGGTTATGGTTAGGGTTAGGGTTAAGGCTACAGTTAGGGTTAAGGCCACAGTTAGGGTTAAGGCTACAGTTAGGGTTGGGGCTAAAGTTAGGGTTAGGGTTTGGATTACATTTGCGGTTGGGAATACGGTTGGGATTAGGGTTAGGGGTGTGTTATGACCTGGTGGTCAGGACAACAATGGACCTGGTGGTTAAGAGCACACGGAATGACCTGATAGTCACTGATAATAAAGGACGAGCTCTGGGACGTGGGAACTCTGCTGACCGCAATTCCTAATCCTATCACACACACTAAAAATAGCCGTGGATTGCTCCTAACGCTCCCTATGCAACTCGGCACAGCCTAAGGATCTAGCTAGCCCTGAAGATAGAAAAATAAAGCCTACCTTGCCTCAGAGAAATTCCCCAAAGGAATAGGCAGCCCCCCACATATAATGACTGTGAGTAAAGATGAAAATACAAACACAGAGATGAAATAGATTTAGCAAAGCGAGGCCCGACTTACTGAACAGACTGAGGATAGGAAAGGTTGCTTTGCGGTCAGCACAAAAACCTACAAAAAGACCACGCAGAGGGCGCAAAAAGACCCTCCGCACCGACTCATGGTGCGGAGGCGCTCCCTCTGCGTACCAGAGCTTCCAGCAAGCAAGACAACAATAAAAATAGCAAGCTGGACAGAAAAATAGCAAACCAAAGAAAAACAGGCAGGAACTTAGCTTCTGCTGGGAAGACAGGTCACAAGAACGATCCAGGAGTGAACTAAACCAATACTGGAACATTGACAGGTGGCATGGAGCAAAGATCTAAGTGGAGTTAAATAGAGCAGCCAGCTAACGAATTAACCTCGTCACCTGTGGAAAGAAACTCAGAAACACCCACCAGAGGAAGTCCATGGATAGAACCAGCCGAAGTACCATTCATGACCACAGGAGGGAGCCCGACAACAGAATTCACAACAGTACCCCCCCTTGAGGAGGGGTCACCGAACCCTCACCAGAGCCCCCAGGCCGACCAGGATGAGCCAAGTGAAAGGCACGAACCAGATCGGCAGCATGAACATCAGAGGCAAAAACCCAGGAATTATCTTCCTGACCATAACTCTTCCACTTGACCAGGTACTGGAGTTTCCGTCTCGAAATACGAGAATCCAAAATCTTCACCACATAGTCCAACTCCCCCTCAACCAACACCGGGCCAGGAGGATCAACGGATGGAACCACAGGCGCCACGTATCTCCGCAATAACGACCTTTGGAAAATATTATGGATGGCAAAAGAAGCAGGAAGGGCCAAACGAAATGACACAGGATTGATAACCTCAGAAATCTTATACGGACCAATGAAACGAGGCTTAAACTTAGGAGAGGAAACCTTCATAGGAACATAACGAGACGACAACCAAACCAAATCCCCAACACAAAGTCGGGGACCCACACAGCGCCGGCGGTTAGCGAAACGTTGAGCCTTCTCCTGGGACAATGTCAAATTGTCCACCACATGAGTCCAAATCTGCTGCAACCTATCCACCACAGTATCTACACCAGGACAGTCCGAAGACTCAACCTGCCCTGAAGAGAAACGAGGATGGAAACCAGAATTGCAGAAAAACGGCGAAACCAAAGTAGCCGAGCTGGCCCGATTATTAAGGGCGAACTCAGCCAACGGCAAAAAGGACACCCAATCATCCTGATCAGCAGAAACAAAGCATCTCAGATATGTTTCCAAAGTCTGATTAGTTCGTTCGGTTTGGCCATTTGTCTGAGGATGGAAAGCCGAGGAAAAAGACAAATCAATGCCCATCCTAGCACAAAAGGATCGCCAAAACCTCGAAACAAACTGGGAACCTCTGTCAGAAACGATGTTCTCCGGGATACCATGTAAACGAACTACATGCTGGAAAAATAATGGCACCAAATCAGAGGAGGAAGGCAATTTAGACAAAGGTACCAAATGGACCATCTTAGAAAAGCGATCACAAACCACCCAAATGACCGACATCTTTTGAGAGACGGGGAGATCCGAAATAAAATCCATAGAAATATGCGTCCAGGGCCTCTTCGGGACTGGCAAGGGCAAAAGCAACCCACTGGCACGAGAACAGCAGGGCTTAGCCCGAGCACAAGTCCCACAGGACTGCACAAAAGAACGCACATCCCGTGACAAAGACGGCCACCAAAAGGATCTAGCCACCAAATCTCTGGTACCAAAGATTCCAGGATGCCCAGCCAACACTGAACAATGAATCTCAGAGATAACTCTACTAGTCCATCTATCAGGGACAAACAGTTTCTCCGCTGGGCAACGGTCAGGTCTATCAGCCTGAAATTTTTGCAGCACCCGCCGCAAATCAGGGGAGATGGCAGACAAAATTACCCCCTCTTTGAGAATACCCGCCGGCTCAGGAACACCCGGAGAGTCAGGCACAAAACTCCTTGACAGGGCATCAGCCTTCACATTCTTAGAGCCCGGAAGGTACGAAACCACAAAATCAAAACGGGAGAAAAATAATGACCATTGAGCCTGTCTTGGATTCAACCGTTTGGCAGACTCAAGATAAGTCAAATTCTTGTGATCTGTCAAGACCACCACGCGATGTTTAACTCCTTCAAGCCAATGACGCCACTCCTCGAATGCCCACTTCATGGCCAACAACTCTCGATTACCTACATCATAATTGCGCTCAGCAGGCGAAAACTTTCTAGAAAAGAAAGCACATGGCTTCATCACCGAGCCATCAGAACTTCTTGGCGACAAAACAGCCCCTGCATCAATCTCAGAAGCATCAACCTCAACCTGAAACGGGAGCGAAACATCTGGCTGGCACAACACAGGGGCAGAAGAAAAACGACGCTTCAACTCCTGAAAAGCTTCTACAGTTGCAGAAGACCAATTGACCACATCAGCACCCTTCTTGGTCAAATCAGTCAACGGTTTAGCAACACTAGAAAAATTAGCGATGAAGCGCCGATAAAAATTAGCAAAACCCAGGAACTTTTGCAGGCTCTTCACAGATGTCGGCTGAGTCCAATCGTAAATGGCCTGGACTTTAACAGGGTCCATCTCGATAGTAGAAGGGGAAAAAATGAACCCCAAAAATGAAACCTTCTGAACTCCAAAGAGACACTTTGACCCCTTCACAAACAAGGAATTTGCACGAAGGACCTGGAACACCATTCTGACCTGCTTCACATGAGACTCCCAATCATCCGAAAAGACCAAAATATCATCCAAATACACAATCAGGAATTTATCCAGGTACTCTCGGAAGATGTCATGCATAAAGGACTGAAATACTGATGGAGCATTGGAAAGCCCGAATGGCATAACCAGTAGGGTTGAGCGAAACGGGTCGAACATTTTCAAAAGTCGCCGACTTTTGGCTAAGTCGGGGTTTCATGAAACCCGATCCGACCCCTGTGCGGGGTCGGCCATGCGGTACGCGACTTTCGCGCCAAAGTCGCGTTTCAATGACGCGAAAAGCGCCATTTCTCAGCCAATGAAGGTAAACGCAGAGTGTGGGCAGCGTGATGACATAGGTCCTGGTCCCCACCATCTTAGAGAAGGGCATTGCAGTGATTGGCTTGCTGTCTGTGACGTCACAGGGGCTATAAAGAGGCGTTCCCGCCGACCGCCATCTTACTGCTGCTGATCTGAGCTTAGGGAGAGGTTGCTGCCGCTTTGTCAGAAGCAGGGATAGCGTTAGGCAGGGTCCATTAACCACAAAACCGCTTGTGCTGCAGCGATTTGCACTGTCCAACACCACCCTCGGTGTGCAGGGACAGTGGAAGTTTGTTTGTTTTTTTTTCCCCTCAGCGCTGTAGCTCATTGGGCTGCCCTAGAAGGCTCCCTGATAGCTGCATTGCTGTGTGTACGCCGCTGTGCAAACCAACTGCTTTTTTCAAAGCACAAATCCTCTTGTTCCTTCCTTTCTGCACAGCTATCTTTTTTGTTTGGCCACACTTTTTATTTCATTTGTGCATCAGTCCACTCCTTATTGCTGCCTGCCATACCTGGCTGAGATTACTGCAGGCAGGGAGATAGTAATTGTAGGACATTCCCTGTTTTGTTTTTTTTTTTTTTTTGGTGGGAGATTAAGATTGGCAATTTGGCATTTCTGCTAGAGTGCCATCCCTGTGTGTGCCATCTCTCTCACATAGTGGGCCATAGAAAGCCTTTTCATTTTTCTGTATTTTTTTTTGTGGGGTGTATAAATTCTCCCTGATAAAAATACAGTGGGAGATTAATATTGGCCTTTGGGCTTGTGTGCCAGTCCTGAGTGTGCCATCTCTCTCACAAATAGTGGGCCATAGAAAGCCTATTTTATTTTTTTTTGGGGTTTTATAAATTCTCCCTGAAAAAAAGGGAGATTAATATTGGCCTCTGGGCTTGTGTGCCAGTCCTGAGCGTGCCATCTGTGCCAGCCCTGAGCGTGCCATCTCTCTCACAAATAGTGGGCCATAGAAAGCCTATTTAATTTTTTTTTTGGTTTTATAAATTCTCCCTGAAAAAAAGGGAGATTAATATTGGCCTCTGGGCTTGTGTGCCAGTTGTGAGCGTGCCATCTGTGCCAGTCCTGAGCGTGCCATCTCTCTCACAAATAGTGGGCCATAGAAAGCCTATTTAATTTTTTTTTTGGTTTTATAAATTTTCCCTGAAAAAAGGGAGATTAATATTGGCCTCTGGGCTTGTGTGCCAGTTGTGAGCGTGCCATCTGTGCCAGTCCTGAGCGTGCCATCTCTCTCACAAATAGTGGGCCATAGAAAGCCTATTTAATTTTTTTTTTGGTTTTATAAATTTTCCCTGAAAAAAGGGAGATTAATATTGGCCTCTGGGCTTGTGTGCCAGTTGTGAGTGTGCCATCTGTGCCAGTCCTGAGCGTGCCATCTCTCTCACAAATAGTGGGCCATAGAAAGCCTATTTAATTTTTTTTTTGGTTTTATAAATTTTCCCTGAAAAAAGGGAGATTAATATTGGCCTCTGGGCTTGTGTGCCAGTTGTGAGCGTGCCATCTGTGCCAGCCCTGAGCGTGCCATCTCTCTCACAAATAGTGGGCCATAGAAAGCCTATTTAATTTTTTTTTTTGGTTTTATAAATTCTCCCTGAAAAAAAGGGAGATTAATATTGGCCTCTGGGGTTGTGTGCCAGTTGTGAGCGTGCCATCTGTGCCAGTCCTGAGCGTGCCATCTCTCTCACAAATAGTGGGCCATAGAAAGCCTATTTAATTTTTTTTTGGTTTTATAAATTTTCCCTGAAAAAAGGGAGATTAATATTGGCCTCTGGGCTTGTGTGCCAGTTGTGAGCGTGCCATCTGTGCCAGTCCTGAGCGTGCCATCTCTCTCACAAATAGTGGGCCATAGAAAGCCTATTTAATTTTTTTTTTGGTTTTATAAATTTTCCCTGAAAAAAGGGAGATTAATATTGGCCTCTGGGCTTGTGTGCCAGTTGTGAGCGTGCCATCTGTGCCAGTCCTGAGCGTGCCATCTCTCTCACAAATAGTGGGCCATAGAAAGCCTATTTAAATATTTTTTTGGTTTTATAAATTCTCCCAGAAAAAAAGGGAGATTAATATTGGCCTCTGGGCTTCTGTGCCAGTCCTGAGCATGCCATCTGTGCCAGTCCTGAGCGTCCCATCTCTCTCACAAATAGTGGGCCATAGAAAGCCTATTTTTTTTTTTTTTTGGGTTTTAGAAATTCTCCCTGAAATAAAAAGGGAGATTAATATTGCCCTTTGGGCTTGTGTGCCAGTACTAAGCGTGCCATCTCTCTCTCTCTCTCAGTCAGTGGGCCATAGAACGCCTATTTTTGGTTTTATTTGTTTTCTAAATTCTCCCTGAAAAAATCATTTTATTTTATTTGGTTTCTAAATTCTTCCTGATAAAATCATATTTTTTTTATTATTTTTTTTTCTAAAGTCTCCCTGAAAAAAAAAAAAAAAAAAAAAAAACAGTGGGAGATTAATATTGGCCTTTCTGCTTGTGTGCCAGTCTTGACTCCTGGGTGCGTCATCTCTCAGTCAGTGGGCCATAGAACGCCTATTTTTGTTTTTATTTGTTTTATAAATTCTCCCTGAAAAAATCATTTTATTTTATTTGGTTTCTAAATTCTTCCTGATAAAATCATATTTTTTTTATTATTTTTTTTTCTAAAGTCTCCCTGAAAAAAAAAAAAAAAAAACAACCAAAAAAAACAGTGGGAGATTAATATTGGCCTTTCTGCTTGTGTGCCAGTCTTGACTCCTGGGTGTGCCATCTCTCTCTCTCTCTCTCTCTCTCTCTCCAATTGTGGTCCATAGAAAGCCTATATTTTTTTTCCTTGATTTGGGTTCCAAAATCTACCAGAGAAAATAACTACATCAATCATTGGTAGAAAAATATTGGCCTCTGGGCTTGTGTGCCACTCCTGACTCCTGTGTGCGTCATCTCTCAGTCAGTGGGCCATAGAACGCCTATTTTTGTTTTTATTTGTTTTATAAATTCTCCCTGAAAAAATCATTTTATTTTATTTGGTTTCTAAATTCTTCCTGATAAAATCATATTTTTTTTATTATTTTTTTTTCTAAAGTCTCCCTGAAAAAAAAAAAAAAAAACAAACCCCCCAAAAAAATGGGAGATTAATATTGGCCTTTCTGCTTGTGTGCCAGTCTTGACTCCTGGGTGTGCCATCTCTCTCTCTCTCTCTCTCTCTCTCTCTCCAATTGTGGTCCATAGAAAGCCTATATTTTTTTTCCTTGATTTGGGTTCCAAAATCTACCAGAGAAAATAACTCCATCAATCATTGGTAGAAAAATATTGGCCTCTGGGCTTGTGTGCCACTCCTGATTCCTGTGTGCGTCATCTCTCACTCAGTGGCCCATAGAAAGCATATAGTTTGTTACATTTGTTTTCTAAATTCTCCCTGCAAAAATCTATTTTTTTTTTTGGGGGGGTTTCTAAAGTGTTCCTGAAAAAAATAAAAATAAAAAAAAAATAATAGTGTGACATTAATATTAACATTTGTGCTTCAGTGACAGTCCTGCGTGTGGGGCATCTCTCTAATTTGCAGCCACCAAAAAAAGAGTGTGTAACATTGGGCCTGATTTTCGCTGTGGTCTCACCAACCTGTAAAGGGGTAGCTAAATCATACTGAAGTTATAGCTCACCGTGTAAGTTGTGTGACTGCAACAAATAACGTTAGTTTGGTTACGTTTTTAAAACAATGAGGAAGTCTAGTGGAAGAGGTCGTGGCCGGGGGCGTTCATTGTCAGCTGGTAATGAGGGTAGTGGTAGTGGTGGAGCATCAGGTGGTCGTGGGGAAAAAAATATTGCACCTAAGTCTGGAGCTGTGGAGCCAGGTTCGTCGTCCGGCTACACAAGGCCTCGAACGCTCCCTTTTCTGGGATTAGGAAAACCGCTTTTAAAGCCGGAGCAGCAAGAGCAAGTTTTGGCTTATCTTGCTGACTCAGCCTCTAGCTCTTTTGCCTCCTCTCGTGAAACTGGTAAAAGTAAAAGCAGCGCGTCGTTAGTGGATGTTCACGGTCAGGGACAAGTCACTTCCTTGTCCTCTTCAGCAAAAACAACAACAGAGAAGAATGCAGCAGGCGACACAACGGGTTACTCCATGGAGCTCTTTACACATACCGTCCCTGGCTTAGAAAGTGAAGCAGTTAACAGTCCATGCCCATTACAAGTTGAATCTGACATGGAGTGCACTGACGAACAGCCACAGCCAGACTACTATGATGGTCCTTTGACTCAGACCACAACATTGCCCTCGCAGGGTGCTGATCAAGAATCAGACCCTGATGAGACTATGTTGCCCCATCACGAACGCTATACCACCGAACGACACGGTGACACAGACGAAGTTGCGCAGGAGGTACAAGAAGAGTTATTAGATGACCCAGTTCTTGACCCCGATTGGCAGCCATTGGGGGAACAGGGTGCAGGCGGCAGCAGTTCTGAAGCAGAGGAGGAGGAGGGGCCGCAGCAGGCATCAACATCGCCACAGGTTCCATCTGCCGGGCCCGTATCTTGCCCAAAACGCGTGGCAAAGCCAAAACCTGGTGGAGGACAGCGTGGCCATCCGGTTAAAGCTCAGTCTGCAATGCCTGAAAAGGTATCCGATGCTAGAAAGAGTGCAGTCTGGCATTTTTTTAAACAACATCCAATTGATCAGCGCAAAGTCATCTGTCAAAAATGTTCTACTTCCTTAAGCAGAGGTCAGAATCTGAAAAGTCTCAATACTAGTTGCATGCATAGACATTTAACCACCATGCATTTGAAAGCTTGGACTAACTACCAAACGTCCCTTAAGGTTGTTGCACCCTCGGCCAATGAAGCTAGTCATCAACGCAACATCCCTTCCGGCAGTGTAGGACCACCATTTAGCGCACCACCTGCTGTATCTGTGCAGGTATCTTTGCCAGGCCAAAGCAGTCAGGGTCAGGGAATCACCAGTTTCGTAGTAGGAAACACTGCATCTAGGGCACCGGCGGCAACAATACCATCTCCCACCGTCTCTCAGTCTGCCATGTCCACCGGCACCCCCGCTAGTTCCACGATCTCCAGCTCTCCAGTCCAGCTCACCCTACATGAGACTATGGTTAGAAAAAGGAAATACTTAGCCTCGCATCCGCGTACACAGGGTTTGAACGCCCACATAGCTAGACTAATCTCGTTAGAGATGATGCCCTACCGGTTAGTTGAAAGCGAAGCTTTCAAAGACCTGATGGACTACGCTGTACCACGCTACGAGCTACCCAGTCGACACTTTTTTTCCAGAAAAGCCATCCCAGCCCTCCACCAGCATGTTAAAGAGCGCATCGTCCATGCACTCAGGCAATCTGTGAGCACAAAGGTGCACCTGACAACAGATGCATGGACCAGTAGGCATGGCCAGGGACGTTACGTGTCCATCACGGCACACTGGGTAAATGTGGTGGATTCAGGGTCCACAGGGGACAGCAAGTTTGGGACAGTTCTGCCTAGCCCACGGTCTAGTAAACAGTTGTCTTTAGCCGTTCGCACCCCCTCCTCCTCCTCCTCCTCCTCGTCCTCCTGCAGAAGCAAGAGCTCGTCCACAGACCGCAGTCGCACAAACACTCCATCCGCACCTGCCACTGTTGCACACCAGGTCTCCCATTATGGGGCAGCTACTGGCAAACGTCAGCAGGCTGTATTGGCTATGAAGTGTTTGGGCGACAATAGACACACCGCGGAAGTTCTGTCCGAGTTCTTGCAGCAAGAAACGCAGTCGTGGCTGGGCACTGTAGATCTTGAGGCAGGCAAGGTAGTGAGTGATAACGGAAGGAATTTCATGGCTGCCATCTCCCTTTCCCAACTGAAACACATTCCTTGCCTGGCTCACACCTTAAACCTGGTGGTGCAGTGCTTCCTGAAAAGTTATCCGGGGTTATCCGACCTGCTCCTCAAAGTGCGTGGACTTTGCGCACATATCCGCCGTTCGCCTGTACACTCCAGCCGTATGCAGACCTATCAGCGTTCTTTGAACCTTCCCCAGCATCGCCTAATCATAGACGTTGCAACAAGGTGGAACTCAACACTGCACATGCTTCAGAGACTGTGCGAACAGAGGCGGGCTGTTATGTTTTTGTGGGAGGATACACATACACGGGCAGGCAGTAGGATGGCAGACATGGAGTTGTCAGGTGTGCAGTGGTCGAAGATTCAAGACATGTGTCAAGTCCTTCAGTGTTTTGAGGAATGCACACGGCTGGTTAGTGCAGACAACGCCATAATAAGCATGAGCATCCCCCTAATGCGTCTGCTGATGCAAAGTTTGACGCACATAAAGGATCAGGCGTCTGCACCAGAGGAAGAGGAAAGCCTTGATGACAGTCAGCGATTGTCTGGTCAGGGCAGTGTACATGACGAGGTACCGGGCGAAGAGGAGGTGGAGGATGAGGAGGATGATGGGGATGAGTATATTTTTAATGAGGAAGCTTTCCCGGGGGCACGGGAAATTGGTGGCGTGGCAAGGCCGGGTTCTGGTTTTTTGAGGGACACAAGTGACGTAGATTTGCCTGTAACTGCCCCTCAACCAAGCACAACCGCAGATTTGACAACGGGAACTTTGGCCCACATGGCAGATTATGCCTTGCGTATCCTCAAAAGGGACACACGCATTACAAAAATGATGAACGATGACGATTACTGGTTGGCCTGCCTCCTTGATCCTCGCTATAAAGGCAAATTGCAAAATATTATGCCACATGAGAACTTGGAACTAATATTAGCAACAAAACAATCAACTCTTGTTGACCGTTTGCTTCTGGCATTCCCTGCACACAGCGCCCGTGATCGTTCTCACACGAGCTCCAGGGGCCAGCAGACCAGAGGTGTTAGAGGGGCAGAAATCAGAAGTGGCGTTGGCCAGAGGGGTTTTCTGACCAGGTTGTGGAGTGATTTTTCTATGACCGCAGACAGGACAGGTACTGCAGCATCAATTCAAAGTGACAGGAGACAACATTTGTCCAGTATGGTTACAAACTATTTTTCATCCCTTATCGACGTACTCCCTCAACCGTCATTCCCATTTGATTACTGGGCATCCAAATTAGACACCTGGCCAGAATTGGCAGAATATGCATTGCAGGAGCTTGCTTGCCCGGCAGCTAGTGTCCTATCAGAAAGAGTATTCAGTGCTGCAGGTTCAATACTAACAGAAAAAAGGACTCGTCTGGCTACCCAAAATGTAGATGATCTAACCTTCATTAAAATGAACCACAACTGGATTTCAAAATCTTTTGCCCCACCCTGCCCGGCTGACACCTAGCTTTCCTATGAAAAGGTCTTGCCTGTGGACTATTCTGAATGACTTTTCCAATCTCGTAATTTTCTTCACCTGATTGTCCAGCATACGACATGTTTCCACCTCACGAAATGGCCAAACTCCCCACACGGGGCCGTGCTATCGCCACTTTGCGCTTGGACCCTTGAGAGTGCTGTTTGTCTGAAGAGGTGGGTGTGGCCGCTTTTGGTCGACGGCACTGCCACTGGGTCCCTCATAGTACAATAAAGTGTCTCTGGCGGTGGTGGTGCGCACCCAACGTCAGACACACCGTTGTAATATGAGGGGCCCTGTGCCTGTACCGCCGGCCACAAGACAGTTCCCCCCCCCAGCTCAAACAGTGCTCTACCACTAGCAAAATTATCTCTCACAGCTTCACCAATGTGTAGTCTAGGCGCTGACATCCTTCAATGCCTGGCACTGACAATACCATTGTTTTGACATTTTTGTTATGTTAGGCCTTCGAAGCCTGTCTGCGGTCCCTTCTTTCTACAACTACTACACTGACCAGGCCACTGCTGGCCGTGTTACCCTGGAACCAATTTAAAAGTGCCTACAGTCAGCCCAATTTTGTTATGTTAGGCCTTTGAAGACTGTCTGCCGTCACTCCTTCCACTAGACTTCCACTGACCATACACTGCTGCCCATGTACCCCTGGAACCAATTTAAAAGTGCCTACAGCCAGCCCAATTTTGTTATGTTAGGCCTTCGAAGCCTGTCTGCGGTCACTCCTTCCACTAGACTTCCACTGACCAGACCACTGCTGCCCGTGTACCCCTGCAACCAATTTAAAAGTGCCTACAGCCAGCCCAAGTTTGTTATGTTAGGCCTTTGAAGCCTGTCTGCGGTCACTCCTTCCACTAGACTTCCACTGACCAGACCACTGCTGCCCGTGTACCCCTGGAACCAATTTAAAAGTGCCTACAGCCAGCCCAAGTTTGTTATGTTAGGCCTTGGAAGCCTGTCTGCGGTCACTCCTTCCACTAGACTTCCACTGACCAGACCACTGCTGCCCGTGTACCCCTGGAACCAATTTAAAAGTGCCTACAGCCAGCCCAAGTTTGTTATGTTAGGCCTTCGAAGCCTGTCTGCGGTCACTCCTTCCACTAGACTTCCACAGACCAGACCACTGCTGCCCGTGTACCCCTGGAACCAATTTAAAAGTGCCTACAGCCAGCCCAAGTTTGTTATGTTAGGCCTTGGAAGCCTGTCTGCGGTCACTCCTTCCACTAGACTTCCACTGACCAGACCACTGCTGCCCGTGTACCCCTGGAACCAATTTAAAAGTGCCTACAGCCAGCCCAAGTTTGTTATGTTAGGCCTTGGAAGCCTGTCTGCGGTCACTCCTTCCACTAGACTTCCACTGACCATACACTGCTGCCCATGTACCCCTGGAACAAATTTAAAAGTGCCTACAGCCAGCCCAAGTTTGTTATGTTAGGCCTTCGAAGCCTGTCTGCGTCCCGTTCTTTCAACTACAACTACACTGACCAGGCCACTGATGGCCGTGTTCCCCTGGAACCAATTTTAACTTGCCTACAGCCAGCCCTATGTTATTATGTTAGGCCTTCGAAGCCTGTCTGCGTCCCGTTCTTTCAACTACAACTACACTGACCAGGCCACTGATGGCCGTGTTCCCCTGGAACCAATTTTAACTTGCCTACAGCCAGCCCAATGTTAGGCCTTTGATGCCTGTCTGCCGTCACTCCTTCCACTAGGCCTCCACTGACCTGTCTATTGCTGCCCGTGTACCCCTTGAACCAACATCATTAAATATAAAAAAAATTAATTTGATTATAAAAAATAAGATCGTGTTGAGATCTCAAATGCAGACATTTTAACAATCAAAACAAACACACAACAAATATCTGGAACTGTACTACAAAGGTCCAACAGCTACAATTTCTTTCTCCTGCAGGAAGTTAACTGAAAGTTTTTTGGAGTTGTTAACACAGATATGGCATCCACCGAGTGTTGTCCTGTCGCGTCTCCTTTAAATTATTTCCAATAAGATGTTAAACTATTAATTTAATAAAATCAATAATTAAAAAAATAATTGAGTAAGTCAAAAGCACATTGCAAATAAACATTAATTACAAATCAAGAAGCATGGCGTGTCCGAGGGTGAGTAGATATCGAATAAGAATATAATCACCCTCGGACGCGCAATGCTTATTTAAAACAGCCTTCCTTCCTAAGAATCAGCCCTTCCGTGGTGTAGAGAGAGGTTGTGTTACACTCCAAGGTGTTCCCCAGGTTGCCTTTCCTGAGCTTCGATCTTCCGGCTCTCGTTTAGTAGCTGTTGGAAACTACGCTGCATTAGGCCTACTAATTGTGTATGGGTGAAACAGTGGCGCATCTGCGGTCCCTCCTTCCACTAGGCCTCCACTGACCTGTCTACTGCGGCCCGTGTACCCCTTGAACCAACCTAATAAAATATTTAAAAAATTAATTTGATTATAAAAAATAAGATCGTGTTGAGATCTCAAATGCAGACATTTTAACAATCAAAACAAACACACAACAAATATCTGGAACTGTACTACAAAGGTCCAACAGCTACAATTTCTTTCTCCTGCAAAAAGTTAACTGAAAGTTTTTTGGAGTTGTTAACACAGATATGGCATCCACCGAGTGTTGTCCTGTCGCGTCTCCTTTAAATTATTTCCAATAAGATGTTAAACTATTAATTTAATAAAATCAATAATTAAAAAAATAATTGAGTAAGTCAAAAGCACATTGCAAATAAACATTAATTACAAATCAAGAAGCATGGCGCGTCCGAGGGTGAGTAGATACCGAAAAAGAATATAATCACCCTCGGACGCGCAATGCTTATTTACAACAGCCTTCCTTCCTAAGAATCAGCCCTTTCGTGGTGTAGAGAGAGGTTGTGTTACACTCCAAGGTGTTCCCCGGGTTGCCTTTCATGAGCTTCGATCTTCCGGCTCTCGTTTAGTAGTTGGTGGAAACTACGCTGCATTAGGCCTACAAATTTGGTATGGGGTGTAGAGACAGGTTGTGTTACACTCCAAGGTTTTCACCAGGTTGCCTTTCCTGAGCTTCGATCTTCATGCTCTCGTTTAGTAGTTGTAGAAAAGTACGCTGCATTAGGCCTACAAAATGGGTATGGGGTGGAGAGAGATGGTGTGTTACACTCCAAGGTGTTCCCCAGGTTGCCTTTCCTGAGCTTCGATCTTCATGCTCTCGTTTAGTAGGTGTCGGAAAGTAGGCTGCATTAGGCCTAAAAAATGGGGAATGGGGTGGAGAGAGATGGTGTGTTACACTCCAAGGTGTTCCCCAGGTTTCCTTGCCATTGCTTCGGTCTTCCGACTCTCGTTTAGTAGTTGTAGAAAAGTACACTGCATTAGGCCTAAAAAATGGGTATGGGGTGGAGAGAGATGGTGTGTTACACTCCAAGGTGTTCCCCAGGTTGCCTTTCCTGAGCTTCGATCTTCATGCTCTCGTTTAGTAGGTGTCGGAAAGTAGGCTGCATTAGGCCTACAAATTGGGTATGGGGTGGAGAGAGATGGTGTGTTACACTCCAAGGTGTTCCCCAGGTTGCCTTTCCTGAGCTTCGATCTTCATGCTCTCGTTTAGTAGGTGTCGGAAAGTAGGCTGCATTAGGCCTAAAAAATGGGGAATGGGGTGGAGAGAGATGGTGTGTTACACTCCAAGGTGTTCCCCAGGTTTCCTTGCCATTGCTTCGGTCTTCCGACTCTCGTTTAGTAGTTGTAGAAAAGTACACTGCATTAGGCCTAAAAAATGGGTATGGGGTGGAGAGAGATGGTGTGTTACACTCCAAGGTGTTCCCCAGGTTGCCTTTCCTGAGCTTCGATCTTCATGCTCTCGTTTAGTAGGTGTCGGAAAGTAGGCTGCATTAGGCCTACAAATTGGGTATGGGGTGGAGAGAGATGGTGTGTTACACTCCAAGGTGTTCCCCAGGTTGCCTTTCCTGAGCTTCGATCTTCATGCTCTCGTTTAGTAGGTGTCGGAAAGTAGGCTGCATTAGGCCTACAAATTGGGTATGGGGTGGAGAGAGATGGTGTGTTACACTCCAAGGTGTTCCCCAGGTTTCCTTGCCATTGCTTCGGTCTTCCGACTCTCGTTTAGTAGTTGTAGAAAAGTACACAGCATTAGGCCTACAAAATGGGTATGGGGTGGAGAGAGATGGTGTGTTACACTCCAAGGTGTTCCCCAGGTTGCCTTTCCTGAGCTTCGATCTTCATGCTCTCGTTTAGTAGGTGTCGGAAAGTAGGCTGCATTAGGCCTAAAAAATGGGGAATGGGGTGGAGAGAGATGGTGTGTTACACTCCAAGGTGTTCCCCAGGTTTCCTTGCCATTGCTTCGGTCTTCCGACTCTCGTTTAGTAGTTGTAGAAAAGTACACTGCATTAGGCCTAAAAAATGGGTATGGGGTGGAGAGAGATGGTGTGTTACACTCCAAGGTGTTCCCCAGGTTGCCTTTCCTGAACTTCGATCTTCATGCTCTCGTTTAGTAGGTGTCGGAAAGTAGGCTGCATTAGGCCTACAAATTGGGTATGGGGTGGAGAGAGATGGTGTGTTACACTCCAAGGTGTTCCCCAGGTTTCCTTGCCATTGCTTCGGTCTTCCGACTCTCGTTTAGTAGTTGTAGAAAAGTACACAGCATTAGGCCTACAAAATGGGTATGGGGTGGAGAGAGATGGTGTGTTACACTCCAAGGTGTTCCCCAGGTTGCCTTTCCTGAGCTTCTATCTTCAGGCTCTCATTAAATTGTGGTTAAATGGAACAACTGCATTTGGCGTACTAGTTGGTTTGGGGCCTACTATCGGTGTCTGCCACTCCTTGCTGTTCTCCTGGTTTCCTGTCCTGAAATTCCATTTTCAGCCTCTCGTTAAGTAGTTGTTAATGTTAGACTGCATTTGGCCTACTAGTTGGGTTGGGGCCTACTATCGGTGTCTGCCACTCCTTGCTGTTCTCCTCCACTGAACAAAGCTGTGCCGCCTGTTTACTACGGTTGCCAATTTTGAACTGCATTTCGACTACTTACTGATTTGGCCCTACTCTCTGTGTCAGCCTCTCATTCCAGTTGTCCTCCACTGCAATGCCCCCTGGTTATTCCTGTGTTACCAATTTTGAACTGCATTTAGCCCACTTTCTTCTTTGGGCCTATATCTGTGTTTCCACTTCATCGTGCCCATTGCCCAGCCAGTGATAGATGAGTCTGCTGGTACATTGACCCATAACGCAACATTCCCCGTGCACGCTACACAACAACATTGTGACCCTGCTGAAAGTCAGGTTGCTCTTCCCGCATACCATACCACCTTACACGGGGACAAAGAGGAAGGTGCAGATGAAAGTGCAGGTTCCTTCATCAGGTGGGGGGAGGAATACTAGTTGGCGACGTCACTGGCACAGGGCCTCTCATAGTACGCAAAAGTGTTGCTGCCGGTGGGAGGCGCCCCCGCCGTGCAAACACACCGCTGTACTTTGAGGGGCCCTGTGCCAGTGCCAATGCCAACGAGTGGGCCCCCCCTGCTTGCTCAGGTTCACAGCACTTGCAAAGTTGAAATACTTACCTCTCCCTGCTCCACTGCCGTGACGTGGTCCAGATTTCCTGGGCCCACTAATTACTTGAACCAGCCCTACCCCCCACAACTTTAGCCAAATGACCCCCAATTTCAAATGCCTTCCAATTATTATAAGGTAAATTACGCTTGACAAGCTTCATTAAGAAGAATGGATGGTTTTGACATTAAAATGGGTACTCTAGGTGTTTTCCTGGCCCCCACTCACTGCCGACTATGCTGCCCCATTGACTTGCATTGGGTTTCGTGTTTCGGTCGATCCCGACTTTACGTCATAATCGGCCGATTTCACTCGACCCGACTTTGGACATAGTCGGGTTTCGCAAAACCCGGCTCGACTCTAAAAAGGTCAAGGTCGCTCAACTCTAATAACCAGGTACTCAAAATGGCCCTCGGGCGTATTAAATGCTGTTTTCCATGAGAAACACAATTTGAGCGGGCACCATCCACTAATCAGGTATACCGGGGATCACCAGATGCTTATAAACTTGACTAAACAATTCATAAGAAAAAAGACTGCATCATAGAAACGGGATCACCACGATTCAATTTTGAAAACAAATCACAAATTTTATTAGAACCAAACCACACAAACAACTGTAGTAAAAACAATTAAAAACACCCATAAACAATGGGAAATAAGGGTCCATATAATACAAAGTGCAATACTACAACAGCATATTAGGGCCTCATCATCTTGTATAATGCCGGCTCATACAATAGTGGGAGAAAAAGCAAGTGACATTCAGATACAGATCCTACGTGCTAATACACAAATAGAACCTACTTAAACAATGAAATAAGGGCACAAATTTATATAGGTTACAGCCCCTATGTGCATGCTGTGTCACCTGCCGTAGCCTACCTAATTACCACAAATATAGGGTACAAGTGTATCATGCAAAACAAATATGCTGAACACTACCTAGGGGAACTAGCTGGGATCGGCTAAGAGATGGAGGAAAGCCGCCCAGCATAGAACCCCCTTCCCACAAAGAAAGCAAATACCGGCTGAATGAAAAGTCTGCCCTAAAGCTGTATGACCCACGCGTATCGACGCTGGAGGCGTCTTCCTCAAGGTCCACAGTCATCCAGAGGCGTGGACCTGCTTTATATATCATACAAGAAGCCTAATAATACATACCAGGTGAGCAGCGCGGTTTCAGCCATGGCTACCAGGAAGTCCCAGTGGCGTGCACAGAGCCCCAGAGCGCAAGCGCAGAGAGCCATACAATCAGTATCCTGCGCAAGCGTCCCATCTGCGTGGAGGGTTTCTCGGGCAACCATACAACCCCTAGAGGTGCTGGACGCAGTCAAAGGAATAGGTGCGGATATACTGCGCAAGCGCCAGCCCAGCGTCCGTGGCGCCGGCTGGTAGTAAGGGTTGCCACGGCAACCTATGTCAACAAAAGAGCGCATAAACATACCAAATCCCAAGCTGGGTACATGCGCCCAGTCATTACGCTGCGCTAGTGTCCAGCCATACAAAGGAGTTTAAACCACGCTCGTAAAAAACAATCCCCTCCACAGCCCTATGTAGCTGAAAATCTGACAGATGTAGAGGCGCACAGAAATTGAGTCAGATCGTAGCCAATCACCGTATAAAAGATGCAATGGCACCATTAACAGGGCACCTATAGTGCCCATGCAAACGGGCCCTCAGTAATAGCCCGGAATATCACAAACCTTATGCGCAAGCGACGTTTGTAACTAGGTAAAGAGACTGTATTCATTACTAGCGGATTGTCTGGTACAAGGTGCATGGTGTCACAATACAAACTCCCATAGCACAAAAACTTTTTGTTGTTACACAACTAGTACGGAGAGATCTGTATTGGCTAAGGGCTTATCCTTCTCCCCTATGAGTACTCTAGATAAATTTGAGCTCACCAAGGATCTGTACCTGTTTTGCAGGCAATTGACGTTCAAATTACTATACCAACATCCCTCTATGATGGACGGGCTGAGCGACCTTGATAGACAAGCACTTCAGGATTTGACTGAGTTGCTGGTTGAAAGTGAGAATGACCAGGGTAGAAGGAAATTTAGTGGCCGTTTGCCATCACAGGCAACACCGACCTTTTCGCTTTTCGGCCATTCAGATCTTTTTTGAGAAAACCAGTAGGGACATCAGGGAGCTGAGAGAACACAAACATCGCCAGAACAATATGTCTAGGGAGGAGAGACAGGCCCTGTACAATCTAAAATCAAACAATCTGTTTGAAATCAAGGAGGCGGACAAGGGGGGCAACATAGTGCTGTGGCCGAAAGATATGTATTGCCTGGAGGCAAGGCGACAATTGGGCAATACACAGCACTATGTTGCCCTACCTTCTGACCCCACGCCGGTATTCAAGTCTGGTTTGGATAGGTTACTTATGAATGCTTACACCCGGGGCATTATTGATAAGAAGGAATTGGACTATATAACGGTTAAATTTCCAGTAATTCCAACTTTCTACATGCTCCCAAAGGTGCATAAGTCACTGACCAATCCCCCGGGCAGACCCATCGTCTCGGGGATTGGGGGACTTTTTGAAAAAGCCTGTATTTACCTGGATTTTTTCCTACAGCCCCTCGTTCTTGGCTTGGAGTCCTATATCAGAGATTCTTCATTCCTAATCCAACAGCTGGAAACATTGGAGATATCGGATAATACAATCCTTGCAACATTTGACGTAGAAGCGCTCTACACGAACATCAAGCATGAACTAGGCATTATGACCGTATCCTTCTTCTTGGACAAACACTCCACAGGTAATAGGGGGCATGACTCCTTCATCCTGGACTTGTTAAGGATGATCCTGGAAAGGAATTATTTTGTATTTGATAGAGTGTATTACAAACAAGTGTCCGGAACCGCCATGGGGGCCAGATGCGCGCCATCATACGCGAATTTAGTTATGGGATGGTGGGAGGAGACCCAAGTCAAGAGTAATCCATTGTTTTGCCACAACGTACTGAGGTGGTATCGTTTTATCGACGATATTGTTGTTTTATGGACAGGTTCAGCTGAGGACCTAAAGACCTTTGGGGAGGAGCTAAACAGCAATCAGGTGAACATTCGGTTGACTTCCCACTTCTCTACTAGTACGGTGGATTTCCTTGACCTGAGGATCATGCTCCAGGATAAGCGTACGACCCTCTTTCGGAAGGATACGGCTACAAATAACCTCCTGCATTATTCTAGTTTTCATCCTCGTCACTTGCGCGACAGTATTCCGAAGGGCCAATTCTTGCGCCTTAGAAGAAATTGTAGTCAGCAACCGGACTTCCAAGCAGAATCCAGACTACTCACGGACCGATTTCGAGAACGGGGGTATCCCAAGAGGATTGTTGCTGATGCTTATGAACATTCTCGCCAGAAATCGAGGGAGGAGGCCTTGAACCCACGGGTGAGAAACAATGTATATTTTTCCAGCTTGATAACCCAATTTAATAACCAATGGGGGGACGTACGCAGAGTTATGGAGGACAATTGGGGCATCTTGCTGAGTGATGGCAGACTCAGACAGATCATGCCGGATAAACCTAGGATTGTGGCCAGGAGGGCAAGGAATCTTAAAGACTGCTTATCGAACAGCCATTTTAGACGCCCTGTAGAGAGGATTCGGGTGAATTGCCCGACCTATGGCTCTTACCCATGTGGGGGATGTTCCATATGTATGTACATGATAGCGGAGGCTGGTGTGTCGTTACCGTCTCTACCCTTTCAGGTGTCTCCCAAATAATTTTTTAACTGCCGTACTCGTAACCTGGTCTACGCTTTGATCTGCGGTTGTGACAAAGTTTATGTCGGACAAACCACTCAAGAGCTGCGCCGCAGGATACCACAACATGTGTTTAACATCTGCATGGCTAGGACAGACAAGAGCAAGGGTAAGCAGATCACCTCAGTGGCAGCTCACTTTTTGGATAGGCATAGCGGCTCCCCTAGAACCCTTAGGGTGATGGGGTTGGAGAGTATACCCCTCAGTATCAGGGGAGGGAGAATGATGGACGAACTATTGAGGAGGGAATCCCGATGGATATACAAACTGAACAGCCTGGCACCCTGTGGCTTGAATGAGGAGTTGTTGTACACAGGCTTTTATAAGAAGTTATAATATTATTGGGAAGGACAGGGGAAGAGGGGTATCTTGTTTTACTTTATAGGAATATTTCTATACTATAATATACTTTCTGCCCCCCCCCCCCCTCTCCTCCTTTCTTCCCTTTTTCATATAATTTTTCCTTAAACTTTTTCCTTAAATTTTTCCTTTTATTATTCTAGTTGGTGATTCCTCTACCATCCCTTTTCTCAAGTTGATTTATCGGGGACCATGGATGACCATTAAGCCCTTTCGTTACGAATCTAAATGGACTATGGGAGCTGCTACGCTTTCCGGATGGATATGATTCTGTACACAGATCGGTTCGTACCATAGGATCAAGCAATGGATGGGGCTATGCGCATGGACTCTGAGACCACAACTGGATTAATTATTTATGATGTAGTTATTATTATTAATATTCTTATAATTCTGTTTTGGTGTGTTTATCTGTAATTTGTGCATGCTGTCTCACCTTCCATACAGATACTATCTGTTGGGTTAGGCTTGTTATCCCTTCTCCAAATGTTCTCTGTTGTGAATTCTGTGGCAGAGCTCCCTCTTGTGGTCACAAGTGGTACTTCGGCTGATTCTCTCTGTGAGCTTCCGTTGGTGGAGGAAAGTGGTACTGCGGCTTCTGAGTTTCCTTCCTCAGGTATAAGATGGTGAAGTCGTTAGGTGCTGCTCTATTTAACTCCACCTAGTATTAGGTCTCGAGTTCCCACTTCTGCACAGGGGGAATCTCAGGCCGTCTCCGCTGCGGTCTCCCATTCCTATCCAGCCGCAGTGGAGTCTGCTCAGCAGGGACGTCGGTCCCAGCGTCTTGCTCGGTCTCGCTCTGTACAGAGAGTTACTGCTGCTTCTTCAGCTCCTGCCATTAAAGTCAGTGCTGGTCAGCAGCGAGTGGACTTCTATGGGACTAAGTCCTTATTTGCGCACACTGAGCATGCCCAGGGCAAGATCTCCCGTTGGAGATCGAGGGTCATGTGCTCAGGATCTGCAGCGCATTCCATTGGTCCTCTTGGCAGGTCTTGGAAGGGCAAAGTTTCTGTGGCCACTTCCTGTCCTGCAACTATATAAACTGCGCATGACCGCACGGCCATGCGCTAGTATACAATTATTATGTGAGTGTGTAGATGGATGTATGTCGAAGGATGAAAGCTCCTAAGTATCCCTCCCTAGAGTTGTTGATTGCTCGCGGATGATGGTAGCTCTCTAGCGCCCGACTATCCATCTGTATGTTACACACATCACAGCGTCCTTTAGCTGTGCCTGCCAGTACGGCGCCGTGCGCTTGCCTTGCGCTTTCCATACCCAAGCCTGGGTGGTTAGTGGCGTCCGTCAGTGCGGCATCGCATGCACTCTTGTGCTCATACATTACTGTTAAGGTTCTTTTCACACCCAGTTGCGGTGTTGTGCCAGCAAGGGTCTAATCGGACTTCAATCCCTTTTGGGGTTAAGTTCGCTGACTACTTGCTCGCGCTTTATGTGCGGTACCGCGGTCCTGTGACTTAACAGGATCGCTTTCTTCACATTGGGTGAGGTTTAACCCACGTGTTTATACTTTTAGTACCGCCATATAGTCTGTCATTTACTAGCAGCGGGTTTCGCCTGCACGGTGGACCCCGGACTGCGAACGCATCTATATCATCTTTCTTGGTGCGTTCCACCAGTCCTAACATTACACTAGCGCCAGGGTCTGGCTAGTGATGACAGACAAACAGCAATCCCTCCGGAATATCCAGCAGCTGGAGGGTAGGTTGGCGGCTCTCGAGAGCGCAACCTCAGCTGTGGATGTTACCGCAGTTGCTGTACAGGCTGCCAGCGTGGCTGCAGCAACTTTGTCCATTGCCACCTCTGTTCCGACATTTTCTCGCCTCCCGCTGCCAGAAATATTTTCTGGTGATAGCAAATTTTGTAGGGGATTTGTGAGTCAGTGCTCTATTCATCTTGAGCTCCTGGCTGCACGCTTCCCCACAGAGCGGGCTAAGGTGGGATTTATTGTATCTCTATTGTCGGACAGGGCGTTGGAATGGGCTACGCCACTGTGGGAGCATGGCGATCATGTGGTGCAGAGTGCTCTGCTGTTTTTAAGCACTCTGAAACAGGTCTTTTTAGGACCTCAAGTCACCCATGATACTGCGCTCCAACTGCTGGCATTAACTCAGGGTGAGTCCTTGGTCAGTCATTTTGCCGTCCAATTCCGCACTTTAGCATCTGAGCTGGAATGGTTGGATAAAGCTCTTATCCCCATATTTTGGAGGGGCTTGGCTGACCACGTAAAGGACGCTCTGGCCACTAGGGAGATTCCTGCCACACTGGAGGAGTTAATAACAGTCTCCACTCGAATTGATCTCCGTTTTAACGAGCGGAGGTTAGAGCGAGCCCAGTGTAGGCAGAGGTTTCGGCTGGCTCCTACTTTCGCCAAACCTCTGGAATCTCCGGTCCTGGTTCCTGAGTCACATGAGGCCAGAGAAGTGTCACAAGTGGGATCTAAGTCCCGGACCGCTTGTGCACTCAGGGTCTGTCATGTTTGCCAGCAGTCAGGACATCTAGCCACCAGATGTCCTCAGCGGTCGAGGAAACGTCAGCGTCTAGTGGTCGTAGGTGGAGGTACGCTAGACACGGCGACGTTTGACTCTAAATTGTCCTTTAAGGGGACAATTACTATAGGCTCATTCTCCCACTCGGTAGAGCTCTGCGTGGATTCTGGGGCGGAGGGCAATTTTATGTCTTCTGCCTTCGCCCAACGTCACGCAATACCCCTGGTTATGCTAGCTCAACCTGTAACGGTACGAGTGGTGAATGGGTCGACACTGCCCTCACAGATAACACACCAGACCATCACTTTTACTCTGTCCATGTCGCCATCTCATCAGGAGATTATTTCTCTGCTCGTCATTCCTGAGGGAATTGATGAGGTCCTGTTGGGAATACCTTGGTTACGATACCACTCTCCTCATATCGAGTGGTCCTCAGGCAGAATTCTGGGATGGGGTGAATCTTGTGGGGGTAGGTGTCAGAGGGAGTGTGTTCAGGTTGCTACAACAGAGGTACCCGCAGATCTATCCTCTCTCCCCAAGCAGTATTGGTCTTATGCAGACATGTTCTCCAAAAAGGCGGCGGAGACCCTTCCGCCCCATCGCCCCTATGACTGTCCTATTGACCTCTTGCCTGGTGCTGAGCCTCCCCGGGGTAGAGTCTATCCGCTATCTCTCCCGGAGACGGAGGCAATGTCACAGTACATGCAGGAAAATCTGGCAAGAGGGTTCATCAGGAAGTCAGTGTCACCTGCTGGGGCAGGATTCTTCTTCGTGCAGAAGAAGAATGGGGAATTGCGTCCATGCATAGACTACAGGGGTCTTAACGCCATCACCGTTAAAAATAAATACCCTTTGCCTTTGATATCCAAGCTATTTGACAGGCTTCGGGGAGCAAGGGTATTTACTAAATTAGATCTGCGGGGTGCTTACAACCTGATTCGCATCCGTGAGGGGGACGAATGGAAGACGGCGTTTAACACCAGGGATGGGCACTATGAATATCTGGTGATGCCCTTCGGGCTCTGTAATGCCCCAGCCGTTTTCCAAGACTTTGTGAACGATATCTTCCGGGATATGCTTTCCACCTCGGTCGTAGTCTTTCTGGATGATATTCTCATCTACTCTCCAGATATTGACTCCCACCGGAGAGATGTTAGCAAAGTCTTCGACCTCCTACGGGCAAACTCCCTCTATGCCAAGTTGGAGAAGTGTATGTTTGAGCAGGAGTCCTTACCTTTCCTGGGCTACATCATCTCTGCCCAGGGATTGGCTATGGATCCTGCCAAACTACAGGCTGTGATGGACTGGCAGGAACCCCATTCTTTTAAAGCGGTGCAGCGCTTTATGGGATTCATCAATTATTATCGCCAGTTCATCCTGCACTTCTCAACTTTGGTAGCTCCCTTGGTTGCCCTCACCAAGAAGGGGGCGAATCCCAAATTGTGGTCTGAGGAGGTCTCCAAGGCCTTTATCTCTATAAAGTCACACTTCGCTAGCGCTCCCATTCTACATCGCCCCGATGTTGATAAGCCATTTATCATGGAGGTAGATGCCTCTTCTGTTGGTGCTGGAGCAGTCCTCTTCCAAAAGGATGCTCAAGGTCGGAAGCATCCTTGCTTCTTTTTCTCCAAAACCATCGCACCAGCAGAGAGGAATTATTCCATCGGGGACAGGGAGTTTCTAGCCATGAAGTTGGCTTTCTCGGAGTGGAGACATCTCTTGGAGGGAGCACGTTTTCCCTTCCAAGTCTTCACAGACCATAAAAATTTGGTGTACCTGCAGACAGCTCAGCGGTTGAATTCTCGCCAGGCCAGATGGTCCTTGTTCTTCTCCCGGTTTCATTTCACCCTCCATTTCCTTTCTGGGGAGAAGAACATTCGGGCCGACGCTCTCTCTCGCTCCTTTGTGTCATCTGCGGAGGAGGAGGAGGAGCCTCGGCTTATTGTCCCCACCGAGAGCTTGAGAACTGTGGCTCCGGTTTCGCTGGAGTCTGTGCCCCCGGGCAAGACTTTTGTTCCATCCAATTTGCGACCAGAGGTTCTTTCTTGGGCGCACTCATCCAGGGTGGGTGGACATTTTGGTACTAAAAGGACATCTGAGTTACTGGTGAGGACATACTGGTGGCCGCATATGGCCCGTGATGTCGCGGAGTATGTTCGGGCATGTGTCTCTTGCGCCAGGAACAAGACTCCTCGGCAACAGCCAGCTGGTTTGCTTTATCCTCTGCCCGCGGCGGACAGGCCCTGGGAGATGGTCGGGATGGACTTTGTGGTGGGCTTGCCCAAGTCTCGTAACTGCACCATTATCTGGGTGATCACCGACCATTTTTCCAAAATGGTGCATTTGGTGCCTCTTCCACGGCTACCATCTGCACGGGCGTTGGCTGTCTTGTTTATCAAGCATATCTTTCGCCTACACGGTATGCCAGACAAAATTGTTAGTGACCGGGGTCCCCAGTTTGCGTCTCGATTCTGGAGAGAGCTTTGTCGTCTACTCAGTATTGAGTTAAATCTCTCTTCGGCATATCATCCAGAGACGAATGGGTTGGTTGAAAGGGCCAACCAGACCTTGGTCACATATCTGCGACATTTTGTTTCTGCCAGGCAGGATGACTGGGCATCCTTGCTACCGTGGGCAGAGTTTGCACTTAACAATGCCGTAGCCGACTCCACCGGTCAGACTCCATTCCTCTTAAATTACGGCCAGCATACGCGTGTTCCTGTGCCCATGCCTGTGTCTTCCGCTGACTCCAGGGTGGCAGACTGGGCTGTGGAAGCACGGGACATTTGGGACCGCACTCAGGATGCCATTCAGGCCTCCAAGGAGAGAATGAGGTCCTCCGCCGATGTTCATCGGCGCCCCGCTCCGACCTTTGTCCCTGGCGACTTGGTGTGGCTCTCCGCCCCCGTAACATCAGGCTGCGAGTTGAGTCCACTAAGTTTGCTCCTCGCTACTTGGGTCCCTTCAAGGTTCTCGAACAGGTTAATCCCGTGGTCTACCGTCTGGCTCTTCCTCCACGCTTGGGTATCACCGACACCTTTCATGTGTCCCTCTTGAAACCCGTATACATGTCCCGGTTTTCCGAGTCATCTGCCGGGACATCGGGTTCGTCTACGGACGATTATGAGGTGAACGCTATTTTGGGGTGCAAGGTGGTACGCGGCAAAAAGTTCTATTTGCTGGATTGGAAGGGTTATGGCCCAGAGGACAGGTCATGGGAACCTGCTGAGAACATTCGGGCCCCACAGCTCATTGCTGCCTTCGAGCGTTGCGAGGCCCAAGGAGGGGGGGGCCCTAGGAGGGGGGGTAATGTTAGGTCTCGAGTTCCCACTTCTGCACAGGGGGAATCTCGGGCCGTCTCCGCTGCGGTCTCCCATTCCTATCCAGCCGCAGTGGAGTCTGCTCAGCAGGGACGTCGGTCCCAGCGTCTTGCTCGGTCTCGCTCTGTACAGAGAGTTACTGCTGCTTCTTCAGCTCCTGCCATTAAAGTCAGTGCTGGTCAGCAGCGAGCGGACTTCTCTGGGACTAAGTCCTTATTTGCGCACACTGAGCATGCCCAGGGCAAGATCTCCCGTTGGAGATCGAGGGTCATGTGCTCAGGATCTGCAGCGCATTCCATTGGTCCTCTTGGCAGGTCTTGGAAGGGCAAAGTTTCTGTGGCCACTTCCTGTCCTGCAACTATATAAACTGCGCATGACCGCACGGCCATGCGCTAGTGTACAATTATTATGTGTGTGTGTAGATGGATGTATGTCGAAGGATAAAAGCTCCTAAGTATCCCTCCCTAGAGTTGTTGATTGCTCGCGGATGATGGTAGCTCTCTAGCGCCCGACTATCCATCTGTATGTTACATACATCACAGCGTCCTTTAGCTGTGCCTGCCAGTACGGCGCCGTGCGCTTGCCTTGCGCTTTCCATACCTAAGCCTGGGTGGTTAGTGGCGTCCGTCAGAGCGGCATCGCACGCTCTCTTGTGCTCATACATTACTGTTAAGGTTCTTTTCACACCCAGTTGCGGTGTTGTGCCAGCAAGGGTCTAATCGGACTTCAATCCCTTTTGGGGTTAAGTTCGCTGACTACTTGCTCGCGCTTTATGTGCGGTACCGCGGTCCTGTGACTTAACAGGATCGCTTTCTTCACGTTGGGTGAGGTTTAACCCACGTGTTTATACTATTAGTACCGCCATATAGTCTGTCATTTACTAGCAGTGGGTTTCGCCTGCACGGTGGACCCCGGACTGCGAACGCATATATATCATCTTTCTTGGTGCGTTCCGCCAGTCCTAACACCTAGTGCTTTGATCCTGGCTTCCAGTCAATGTTCTAGTATTGGACCTGTCTCCTCCTGGATCGTTCCTGTGGCCTGCTGCTCTGCATAGCTAAGTTATTCTTTGCTATTTGTTTGCTGTTTTTTTTCTGTCCAGCTTGTCTATTTGTTTTTTCCTGCTTGCTGGAAGCTCTGGGACGCAGAGGGTGTACCTCCGTGCCGTTAGTTCGGTACGAAGGGTCTTTTTGCCCCCTTTGCATGGTTTTTGTAGGGTTTTGTGTTGACCGCAAAGTTACCTTTCCTATCCTCGCTCTGTTCAGAAAGTCGGGCCTCGCTTTGCTAAATCTATTTCATCTCTACGTTTGTCTTTTCATCTCCGTCACATACAATATTCGGACTTACGAGTTCACATACAATGTGCCTGTCAGGCGCCTGCTGGAAAAATACCTATAATACCTAATGTTTGCTATTTCAGTGCTCTAAAAGTGATCAGTGACCTTCATAGGGATGTAATAAAAGAGACTACACATAATCAGTTGCAAAAAAAAACATTTACTTAACATAAAACTAATAACTATGAAATACAAACTTTTCAAAACTCCCGCCAAATAGTCCCCAGTTCGACTCTCTCAAAAAAATGTACAAAGAAAATTTTTGAACACAAACTTAATTTTAAGGTACCTTAAGTACTATTAAAAACATATTCAATCAGAAGTAGATGCTGAGGTTTACCCAGAAAAGTCACACTTGCAGAGCAAATAGCAAGAATTACACACCATTTTTGCATGTGTCAGGCAAATTGCTTTATGACATTTGAGACATTCATAATTTGAAAGCCTTCTGGTTCCGCTTTCCGTTTGGCAGGTGGTGCATCTCCTTCTTTTGTGAGGTGGTGCAGATGGTGACTTTTCACCATCATCTTCTGGGCGGAACCTTTTGAGCTGAACTTGAAGGCGAGAGGGGATACCGATTGTTTTCACGCTTCTCCTGCGTAGCTCTCCAAGTACTAGTTCATGGGCCAATTTTTTCAGATACAATCGTCTACGGAGTGGTTCAAGCTTGTTTTCAAGATAAATTACTTGTGAATTTATACCACCCAAATTCAACATAGCAAAAAATATGACCATTGGCCAGCGTTTGATGTTTCTGCTGACGTTGAAAGTGGAGCACATCTGATCTGCTGTATCCACACCCCCTTTGGTGGCATTGTAAAATATAATTATCTCCTGGGTTTTTTCTGCCCCAGTCCCAGGATCGATGGCAGCATCATCATGAAGTGTTGATAGAAGAAGTACGATTTTTTTGGCATGTGGTACATAGGAAACTAAAGCCTTTCCATTATGGAATGCAAACATACTGCTGTACTGTTGTCTCTCTTTCACACTTACAAACTGTGGCGGCAATTCCCTTTTGTTTTTTCTTACAGTTCCCACATATGACAGCTTCAAGTTCTGAATTTTCAGATAATCAATCAGATCACAACTTGTAAACCAATTGTCAGCTGTAATATTGCGACCCGATCCAAATAAGGGTTCAGCCAGTCTTTTTACAACATCAATGGGTTTGTTGCTCACACAGTAAGGACCTTCTGGTTGTTTTCCTGCATAAACTTCCAGGTTGTAAGTGTAGGTCTTACTGGCATCAACAAGGGCATACATTTTTATTCCATATTTGTTTGGCTTTGATGGAATATATTGACGAAAGGCACATCTACCACGAAAACCAGGGAGCATTTCGTCAATAGTGAGATTCTCTCCAGGGTAATAACTTTGTTTACAGTTTACAACAAATCTTTGAAATATATCACGAATTGGAGCAAGTCGGTCATGTGTTTTGCGTTCGGTTCGGGTAGTTCTGTCGTCAAACCGAAGGCAACGAATTAGAATCTTGAATCTGTTTATGGACATAACAAGGCTAAATTTTTCAACTCCATCCCCATCTTTACCCCAAAGTTCCTCCAAACTTTGTCTATTTGCCCTATAAGCTCCTGCAAGGTACAGTAATCCAAAAAAAGCACGCAGTTCTATTTCATCTGTGGGTTTGATGGTTCTGTTGCAGATGTACTTGTCCTTTATAATGTCTATATGTTGGTTGGTATATGTGACAATAGAGTCCAGAATGTCATCTGTAAATATACTGTTCCAGCATTCAACTGCAGTTTTTGCATTACGTGCAGTTCCTATTACTGCAGGAAGGTGAGTAATAATGTTTAAAGGTTCCCTACATTTTTTCTGGAATTGCTTCTTGTTCCATTTAGTATTTTTATCTTTTCCAATATAATATGATCCAACTTCTTCATCCTCACCACTGTCACCATCTTGCTCTGTTTCAGAATTCAGGACACATTCTTCCACCTCATCATGAGAATCAATCTCACTTTCCTCTCCTAAATCCTCATTCAGTGTGAGGTCTCTATCATCTAACAGCATGTTTGTTACTTCATCAACATCAAGTTGTTTGGATAAATTGTACATTTTCCTCTCCATTTCAGCAGATAATCTGAAGCAAGAGAAGGAATATGTTAGGGAACTACTGTATATGCCTGAGCAGCACACTTTCTTTTATAAAATCTCCCTTATTTCTATGAAATATCCTCACATTTTGTGCTATACATTCATAAAACAAGCTAAATAAACTATTGTGATGAATAAAAACATAAAATACCAACCTTACTGAATGTGACGTATTCACATACAATGAGCCTGAGAGATCTGTGCAGCTATATCCTCTCCCCTGAAGCTCTGAAATCCAACTGTGATATCAGGTTTCACAGACCTTCAAGAGACAGGAGACTACCTGGAGGGAGGGGGTTTCCTCACAATCTGGTGAGGAAGGAGAAATGAAAGTAAAAGAGAAGCGCCTGTCAGATCAGTTGTATGTGACGGAGGGTTAACTCACAGTCATTATATGTGGGGGCTGCCTTTTCCTTTGGGGATATTTCTCTGAGGCAAGGTAGGCTTATTTTCTATCTTCAGGCTAGCTAGTTTCTCAGGCCGTGCCGAGTTGCATAGGGAGCGTTAGGCGCAATCCACGGCTGCCTTTAGTGTGGTTGTAGAGGATTAGGCACTGCGGTCAACAGAGTTCCCACGTCTCAGAGCTCGTTCTTGTTTTTTTGGGTTAATGCCAGGTCACTGTATGTGCGCTGACCTCTATGTCCATTGTGGTACTGAATTACCTTTCATAACAGTACTGGAGGCCCAAAGTACTAATGATTCTCAATAGAGGGAAAAAAGAAGTTCTGAGACCATTTTTTTTCTTTGCACTGTGTTTTGCCTTTTTTTTCCCCTAGACATTTGGGTGGTTCAAGACACAGGTGTGGACATGGATATTCAGGGTCTGTGCTCTTCATTGGATAATCTCGTTATAAATGTACAAAAGATTCAAGATTTGGTGGTTCAGAAGCCTATGTTAGAACCAAGAATTCCTATTCCTGATTTGTTTTATGGTGATAGAGCCAAGTTTGTGAATTTCAAAAATAATTGCAAACTGTTTCTGGCCTTGAAACCTCGCTCCTCTGGTGATTCAGTTCAACAAGTGAGAATTGTTATTTCTTTTTTGCGTGGCAATCCTCAGGACTGGGCATTTTCCCTTGCGCCAGGGGATCCTGCATTAAGTAATATTGATGCGTTTTTCCTGGCGCTCGGATTGCTGTACGATGAGCCTAATTCAGTGGATCAGGCAGAGAAGAATTTGCTGGCTCTCTGTCAGGGTCAGGATGAGATAGAGGTATATTGTCAGAAATTTAGAAAGTGGTCTGTACTCACTCAGTGGAATGAAGGTGCGCTCGCGGCTATTTTCAGAAGAGGTCTCTCTGAAGCCCTTAAGGATGTCATGGTGGGACTTCCTATGCCTGCTGGTCTGAATGAGTCTATGTCTTTGGCCATTCAAATCGGTCGACGCTTGCGCGAGCGTAAATCTGTGCACCATTTGGCGGTATTACCTGAGCTTAAAACTGAGCCTATGCAGTGCGATAGGACTTTGACCAGAGTTGAACGGCAAGAACACAGACGTCTGAATGGGTTGTGTTTCTACTGTGGTGATTCCACTCATGCTATCTCTGATTGTCATAAGCGCACTAAGCGGTTTGCTAGGTCTGCCACCATTGGTACGGTACAGTCAAAATTTCTTCTGTCCGTTACCTTGATCTGCTCTTTGTCATCATATTCTGTCATGGCATTTGTGGACTCAGGCGCTGCTCTGAATTTGATGGACTTGGAATATGCTAGGCGTTGTGGGTTTTTCTTGGAGCCCTTGCAGTGTCTTATTCCATTGAGAGGAATTGATGCTACGCCTTTGGCCAAGAATAAGCCTCAGTACTGGACCCAGCTGACCATGTGCATGGCTCCTGCACATCAGGAGGTTATTCGCATTCTGGTGTTGCATAATCTGCATGATGTGGTCGTGTTGGGGTTGCCATGGCTACAAGTCCATAATCCAGTATTAGATTGGAAATCCATGTCTGTGTCCAGCTGGGGTTGTCAGGGGGTACATGGTGATGTCCCATTTCTGACTATTTCGTCATCCACCCCTTCTGAGGTTCCTGAGTTCTTGTCTGATTACCGGGATTTATTTGATGAGCCCAAGTCCGATAGGGATTGTGATTGTGCTATCGATTTGATTCCTGGTAGTAAATTCCCAAAAGGTCGACTGTTTAATTTATCTGTGCCTGAGCACGCCGCTATGCGGAGTTATGTGAAGGAGTCTTTGGAGAAGGGGCATATTCGCCCGTCATCATCGCCATTAGGAGCAGGGTTCTTTTTGGTAGCCAAGAAGGATGGTTCGCTGAGACCTTGTATAGATTACCGCCTTCTAAATAAGATCACGGTTAAATTTCAGTACCCTTTGCCATTATTATCTGATTTGTTTGCTCGCATTAAGGGGGCTAGTTGGTTCACCAAGATAGATCTTCGTGGTGCGTATAATCTTGTGCGTATTAAGCGAGGCGATGAGTGGAAATCTGCATTTAATACGCCCGAGGGCCATTTTGAGTATCTAGTAATGCCATTCGGACTTGCCAATGCTCCATCAGTGTTTCAGTCCTTTATGCATGACATCTTCCGAGAGTACCTGGATAAATTCCTGATTGTGTACTTAGATGACATTTTGATCTTCTCGGATGATTGGGAGTCTCATGTGAAGCAGGTCAGAACGGTGTTTCAGGTCCTGCGTGCTAATTCTTTGTTTGTGAAGGGGTCAAAGTGTTTTTTTTGGTGTCCAGAAGGTTTCATTTTTGGGGTTCATCTTTTCCCCTTCTACTATCGAGATGGATCCTGTTAAGGTCCAAGCCATCCATAATTGGACTCAGCCGACATCTCTGAAAAGTCTGCAAAAGTTCTTGGGCTTTGCTAATTTTTATCGTCGCTTCATCTGCAATTTTTCTAGTATTGCTAAACCATTGACCGATTTGACCAAGAAAGGTGCTGATGTGGTCAATTGGTCTTCTGCTGCTGTGGAAGCTTTTCAAGAGTTGAAGCGTCGTTTTTCTTCTGCCCCTGTGTTGTGTCAACCAGATGTTTCGCTTCCGTTCCAGGTCGAGGTTGATGCTTCTGAGATTGGAGCAGGGGCTGTTTTGTCGCAGAGAAGTTCTGATTGCTCAGTGATGAAACCATGCGCCTTCTTTTCCAGGAAGTTTTCGCCTGCTGAGCGAAATTATGATGTGGGCAATCGAGAGTTGCTGGCCATGAAGTGGGCATTCGAGGAGTGGTGTCATTGGCTTGAAGGAGCTAAGCATCGCGTGGTGGTCTTGACTGATCATAAGAACTTGACTTATCTCGAGTCCGCCAAGCGGTTGAATCCTAGACAAGCTCGTTGGTCGTTGTTTTTTGCCCGTTTTGACTTTGTGATTTCATATCTTCCGGGCTCTAAAAATGTGAAGGCGGATGCTCTGTCTAGGAGTTTTGTGCCCGACTCTCCGGGTGTATCTGAGCCGGCGGGTATCCTCAAAGAGGGAGTAATTGTGTCTGCCATCTCCCCTGATTTGCGGCGGGTGCTGCAAAAATTTCAGGCTGATAAACCTGATCGTTGCCCAGCGGAGAAACTGTTTGTCCCTGATAGGTGGACGAATAAAGTTATCTCTGAGGTTCATTGTTCGGTGTTGGCTGGTCATCCTGGAATCTTTGGTACCAGAGAGTTAGTGGCTAGATCCTTTTGGTGGCCATCTCTGTCGCGGGATGTGCGTACTTTTGTGCAGTCCTGTGGGATTTGTGCTCGGGCTAAGCCCTGCTGTTCTCGTGCCAGTGGGTTGCTTTTGCCCTTGCCAGTCCCGAAGAGACCTTGGACACATATCTCTATGGATTTTATTTCAGATCTTCCCGTCTCTCAAAAGATGTCAGTCATTTGGGTGGTCTGTGATCGCTTCTCTAAGATGGTCCATTTGGTACCCTTGTCTAAATTGCCTTCCTCCTCTGATTTGGTGCCATTGTTTTTCCAGCATGTGGTTCGTTTACATGGCATTCCAGAGAATATCGTTTCTGACAGAGGCTCCCAGTTTGTTTCGAGGTTTTGGCGAGCCTTTTGTGGTAGGATGGGCATTGACTTGTCTTTTTCCTCAGCTTTCCATCCTCAGACTAATGGCCAGACCGAACGAACCAATCAGACCTTGGAAACATATCTGAGATGCTTTGTTTCTGCTGATCAGGATGACTGGGTGTCCTTTTTGCCTTTGGCTGAGTTCGCCCTTAATAATCGGGCCAGCTCGGCTACCTTGGTTTCACCGTTTTTCTGCAACTCTGGGTTCCATCCTCGTTTCTCTTCAGGGCAGGTTGAGTCTTCGGACTGTCCTGGTGTGGATACTGTGGTGGACAGGTTGCAGCAGATTTGGACTCATGTAGTGGACAATTTGACCTTGTCCCAGGAGAAGGCTCAACGTTTCGCTAATCGCAGACGCTGTGTGGGTCCCCGACTTCGGGTTGGGGACTTGGTTTGGTTATCTTCTCGTCATATTCCTATGAAAGTTTCCTCTCCTAAGTTTAAACCTCGTTTTATTGGTCCGTATAGGATTTCTGAGGTTCTTAATCCTGTGTCTTTTCATCTGACCCTTCCAGATTCTTTTTCCATACATAACGTATTCCATAGGTCATTGTTGCACCCGTGGTTCCATCTGTTGATCCTCCTGCCCCGGTTTTGGTGGAGGGGGAGTTGGAGTATATTGTGAAGAAGATTTGGGATTCTCGTGTTTCTAGATGGAAACTCCAGTATCTGGTTAAGTGGAATGGTTATGCTCAGGAAGATAATTCCTGGGTCTTTGCCTCTGATGTCCATGCTCCCGATCTTGTTCGTGCCTTTCATATGGCTCATCCTAGTCGTCCTGGGAGCTCTGGTGAGGCTTCGGTGACCCCTCCTCAAGGGGGGGGTACTGTTGTGAATTCTGTGGCAGAGCTCCCTCTTGTGGTCACAAGTGGTACTTCGGCTGATTCTCTCTGTGAGCTTCCGTTGGTGGAGGAAAGTGGTACTGCGGCTTCTGAGTTTCCTTCCTCAGGTGAGATGGTGAAGTCGTTAGGTGCTGCTCTATTTAACTCCACCTAGTGCTTTGATCCTGGCCTCCAGTCAATGTTCTAGTATTGGACCTGTCTCCTCCTGGATCGTTCCTGTGGCCTGCTGCTCTGCATAGCTAAGTTATTCTTTGCTATTTGTTTGCTGTTTTTTTTCTGTCCAGCTTGTCTATTTGTTTTTTCCTGCTTGCTGGAAGCTCTGGGACGCAGAGGGTGTACCTCCGTGCCGTTAGTTCGGTACGGAGGGTCTTTTTGCCCCCTTTGCGTGGTTTTTGTAGGGTTTTGTGTTGACCGCAAAGTTACCTTTCCTATCCTCGCTCGGTTCAGAAAGTTGGGCCTCGCTTTGCTAAATCTATTTCATCTCTACGTTTGTCTTTTCATCTTAACTCACAGTCATTATATGTGGGGGCTGCCTTTTCCTTTGGGGATATTTCTCTGAGGCAAGGTAGGCTTATTTTCTATCTTCAGGCTAGCTAGTTTCTCAGGCCGTGCCGAGTTGCATAGGGAGCGTTAGGCGCAATCCACGGCTGCCTTTAGTGTGGTTGGAGAGGATTAGGGATTGCGGTCAACAGAGTTCCCACGTCTCAGAGCTCGTTCTTGTTTTTTTGGGTTAATGCCAGGTCACTGTATGTGCGCTGACCTCTATGTCCATTGTGGTACTGAATTACCTTTCATAACAGTTCTCCTAAAAGGTACTAGGCCCAAGCTTATGGGTTTTTCAGTGTCATACATTATGGTCTGCCCACAGCGACACTCTTGTAAATTCTGTGTACATAAAGCTGGCTCAGGACTCGATTTGGCTCCAACCCATGATAAGTGGCAGAGCATAAAAGCAAAGGTTCTTTGCGCCTTAGGCGACTATTTGCTAAGTTCTACGCTGCATAAACATGCTTTTAGTCTCTGTTAGAATCAATTGAAATGGTTTCCTTTATTGTTATAGAGTTGTTATAGAGTTGTGTAACAACAAAAAGTTTTTGTGCTCTGGGAGTTTGTATTGTGACACCATGCACCTTGTACCAGACAATCCGCTAGTAATGAATACAGTCTCTTTACCTAGTTACAAACGTCGCTTGCGCATATGGTCTGTGATATTCCGGGCTATTACTGAGGGCCCGTTTGCATGGGCACTGTAGGTGCCCTGTTAATGGTGCCATTCCATCTTTTATACGGTGATTGGCTACGATCTGACTCAATTTCTGTGCGCCTCTACATCTGTCAGATTTTCAGCTACATAGGGCTGTAAAGGGGATTGTTTTTTACGAGCGTCGTTTAAACTCCTTTGTATGGCTGGACACTAGCGCAGCGTAATGACTGGGCACATGTACCCAGCTTGGGATTTGGTATGTTTATGCGCTCTTTTGTTGACATAGGTTGCCGTGGCAACCCTTACTACCAGCCGGCGCCACGGACGCTGGGCTGGCGCTTGCGCAGTATATCCGCACCTATTCCTTTGACTGCGTCCAGCACCTCTAGGGGTTGTATGGTTGCCCGAGAAACCCTCCACGCAGATGGGACGCTTGCGCAGGATACTGATTGTATGGCTCTCTGCGCTTGCGCTCTGGGGCTCTGTGCACGCCACTGGGACTTCCTGGTAGCCATGGCTGAAACCGCGCTGCTCACCTGGTATGTATTATTAGGCTTCTTGTATGATATATAAAGCAGGTCCACGCCACTGGATGACTGTGGACCTTGAGGAAGATGCCTCCAGCGTCGATACGCGTGGGTCAAAAAGCTTTAGGGCACACTTTTCATTCAGCCGGTATTTGCTTTCTTTGTGGGAAGGGGGTTCTATGCTGGGCGGCTTTCCTCCATCTCTTAGCTGATCCCAGCTAGTTCCCCTAGGTAGTGTTCAGCATATTTGTTTTGCATGATACACTTGTACCCTATATTTGTGGTAATTAGGTAGGCTACGGCAGGTGACACAGCATGCACATAGGGGCTGTAACCTATATAAATGTGTGCCCTTATTTCATTGTTTAAGTAGGTTCTATTTGTGTATTAGCACGTAGGATCTGTATCTGAATGTCACTTGCTTTTTCTCCCACTATTGTATGAGCCGGCATTATACAAGATGATGAGGCCCTAATATGCTGTTGTAGTATTGCACTTTGTATTATATGGACCCTTATTTCCCATTGTTTATGGGTGTTTTTAATTGTTTTTACTACAGTTGTTTGTGTGGTGTGGTTCTAATAAAATTTGTGATTTGTTTTCTAAATTGAATCGTGGTGATCCCGTTTCTATGATGCAGTCTTTTTTCTTATGAATTGTTTAATGCTGTTTTCCATTCATCGCCTTGTTTAATACGCACAAGATTATACGCCCCTCAAAGATCTATCTTGGTGAACCAACTAGCCCCTTTAATACGAGCAAACAAATCAGACAGCAACGGCAAAGGATACTGAAATTTGACTGTAATTTTATTAAGAAGGCGGTAATCAATACAAGGTCTCAAAGAACCATCCTCCTAACCACAAAAAAGAACCCTGCTCCTAACGGTGATGACTAGGGTTGAGCGAAACGGATCGTTCATTTTTAAAAGTCGCCGACTTTTGGCAAAGTCGGGTTTCATGAAACCCGACCCGACCCCTGTGTGGGGTCGGCCATGCGGTACGCGACTTTCACGCCAAAGTCGCGTTTCAATGACGCGAAAAGCGCCATTTCTCAGCCAATGAAGGTGGACGCAGAGTGTGGGCAGCGTGATGACATAGGTCCTGGTCCCCACCATCTTAGAGAAGGGCATTGCAGTGATTGGCATGCTGTCTGCGGCGTCACAGGGGCTATAAAGAGGCGTTCCCGCCGACCGCCATCTTACTGCTGCTGATCTGAGCCTAGGGAGAGGTTGCTGCCGCTTCGTCAGAAGCAGGGATAGCGTTAGGCAGGGTCCATTAACCACCAAACCGCTTGTGCTCTAGCGATTTCCACTGTCCAACACCACCTTTTGTTTGCAGGCACAGTGGAAGCTACATTTTTTTTTCCTCAGCGCTGTAGCTCATTGGGCTGCCCTAGAAGGCTCCCTGATAGCTGCATTGCTGTGTGTACGCCGCTGTGCAAACCAACTGCTTTTTTCAAAGCACAAATCCTGTTGTTCCTTCCTTTCTGCACAGCTATCTTGTTTGTTTGTCCACACTTTTTATTTAATTTGTGCATCAGTCCACTCCTTATTGCTGCCTGCCATATGTGGCTGAGATTACTGCAGGGAGATAGTAATTGTAGGACAGTCCCTGTTTTTTTTTTTTTTTCTCCCTAAAAAAATAAGTTGTGGGAGATTAAGATTGGCATTTCTGCTAGAGTGCCATCCCTGTTTGTGCCATCTCTCTCACATAGTGGGCCATAGAAAGCCTTTTTATTTTTCTGTTTTTTTCTTGTGGGGTTTATAAATTCTCCCTGAAAAAAAAAACAGTGGGAGATTAATATTGGCCTTTGGGCTTGTGTGCCAGTCCTGAGTGTGCCATCTCTCTCTCAAATAGTGGGCCATAGAAATCCTATTAATTTTTTTTTGGGGGGGTTTCTAAATTCTCCCTGAAAAAATAAAAAAAAATCAGTGGGAGATTAATATTGCCCTTTCTGCTTGTGTGCCACTCCTGACTCCTGGGTGTGCCATCTCTCTCTCTCAAATAGTGGGCCATAGAAAGCCTATTTTTTTTTATTTGGTTTCTAAATTCTCCCTGAAAAAAGTCTAAAAAAATCAGTGGGAGATTAATATTGACCTTTCTGCTTGTGTGCCACTCCTGACTCTTGGGTGTGCCATCTCTCTCTCTCAAATAGTGGGCCATATAAAGCCTATTTTTTTTTAATTGGGTTTCTAAATTCTCCCTGAAAAAATAAAAAAAAAATCAGTGGGAGATTAATATTGCCCTTTCTGCTTGTGTGCCACTCCTGACTCCTGGGTGTGCCATCTCTCTCTCTCAAATAGTGGGCCATAGAAAGCCTATTTTTTTTTTTATTTGGTTTCTAAATTCTCCCTGGAAAAATCATTTTTTTTATTTGGTTTCTAAACTCTTCCTGAAAAAATCATTTTTTTTTATTTTGTTTCTAAAGTCTCCCTGAAAAAATAAAAAAAAATCAGTGGGAGATTAATATTGCCCTTTCTGCTTGTGTGCCAGTCTTGACTCCTGGGTGTGCCATCTCTCTCTCTCAAATAGTGGGCCATAGAAAGCCTATTTTTTTTTATTGGGTTTCTAAATTCTCCCTGAAAAAATCAAAAAACATCAGTGGGAGATTAATATTGCCCTTTCTGCTTGTGTGCCAGTCTTGACTCCTGGGTGTGCCATCTCTCTCTCTCAAATAGTGGGCCATAGAAAGCCTTTTTTTTTTTTTTTTTTGGTTTCTAAATTCTTCCTGAAAAAATCATTTTTTTTAATTTTGTTTCTAAAGTCTCCCTGAAAAAATAAAAAAAAATCAGTGGGAGATTAATATTGCCCTTTCTGCTTGTGTGCCAGTCTTGACTCCTGGGTGTGCCATCTCTCTCTCTCAAATAGTGGGCCATAGAAAGCCTATTTTTTTTATTGGGTTTCTAAATTCTCCCTGAAAAAATCAAAAAACATCAGTGGGAGATTAATATTGCCCTTTCTGCTTGTGTGCCAGTCTTGACTCCTGGGTGTGCCATCTCTCTCTCTCAAATAGTGGGCCATAGAAAGCCTTTTTTTTTTTTTTTTTTGGTTTCTAAATTCTTCCTGAAAAAATCATTTTTTTTAATTTTGTTTCTAAAGTCTCCCTGAAAAAATAAAAAAAAATTAGTGGGAGATTAATATTGCCCTTTCTGCTTGTGTGCCAGTCTTGACTCCTGGGTGTGCCATCTCTCTCTCTCAAATAGTGGGCCATAGAAAGCCTATTTTTTTTTATTTGTTTTCTAAATTCTCCCTGAAAAAAAAAAAAAAAGTGGGAGATCAATATTGACATTTCTGCTTGAGTGACAGTCCTGCGTGTGTGGCATCTCTCTCATTTGGTGCCACCGAAAACAGAGTGTGTAACATTGTACCTGATTTTCCTTGCGGTCTCACCCTCCTGTAAAGGGATATCTAAATCATACTGAAGTTATAGCTCACCGTGTAAGTTGTTTGACAGCAACAAATACCATTACTTTGGTTACGTTTTTAAAACAATGAAGAAGTCTGGTGGAAGAGGTCGTGGCCGTGGGCGTTCATTGTCAGCTGATAATGATGGTAGTGGAGCATCAGGTGGTCGTGGGAAAAAAAATATTGCACCTAAGTCTGGAGCTGTGGAGCCAGGTTCGTCGTCTGGCTACAGAAGGCCTCGAACGCTCCCTTTTCTGGGAGTAGGAAAACCGCTTTTAAAGCCGGAGCAGCAAGAGCAAGTTTTGGCTTACCTTGCAGACTCAGCCTCTAGCTCTTTTGCCTCCTCTTTTGAAACTGGTAAATGTAAAAGCAGCGCGTCGTTAGTGGATGTTCACGGTCAGGGACAAGTCGCTTCCTTGTCCTCTTCAGCAAAAACAACAACAGAGAAGGATGCAGCAGGCGACACAACGGGTTACTCCATGGAGCTCTTTACACATACCGTCCCTGGCTTAGAAAGTGAAGCAGTTAACAGGCCATGCCCATTACAAGTTGAATCTAACATGGAGTGCACTGATGCACAGCCACAGCCAGACTACTATGCTGGTCCTTTGACTCAGACCACAACATTGCCCTCGCAGGGTACTGATCCAGAATCAGACGCTGATGAGACTATGTTGCCCCGTCACGAACGCTCTACCACCGACTTACACGGTGACACAGACGAAGTTGCGCACGAGCTAGAAGAGGAGGTTATAGATGACCAAGTTGTTGACCCCGATTGGCAGCCATTGGGGGAACAGGGTGCAGGCGGCAGTAGTTCTGAAGCGGAGGAGGAGGGGCCGCAGCAGGCATCAACATCGCAACAGGTTCCATCTGCCGGGCCCGTAGATGGGACAAAACGTGTGGCAAAGCCAAAAACTGTTGGAGGACAGCGTGGCCATCCGGTTAAAGCTCAGTCTGCAATGCCTGAAAAGGGATCCGAGGCTCGAAAGAGTGCAGTCTGGCATTTTTTTAAACAACATCCAATTGATCCGCACAAAGTCATCTGTCAAAAATGTTCAACTACCTTAAGCAGAGGTCAGAATCTGAAAAGTCTCAATACAAGTTGCATGCATAGACATTTAACCACCATGCATTTGCAAGCCTGGACTAACTACCAAACGTCTCTTAAGGTTGTAGCACCCTCGGCCAATGAAGCTAGTCACCAACGCTACATCCCTGCCATCACTGTAAGGCCACCATTTTCCGCACCACCTGCAGTATCTGTGCAGGTTTCTTTGCCAGGCCAAAGCAGTCAGGGTCAGGGAATCACCAGTTTCGTAGTAGGAAACACTGCATCTAGGACACAGGCAGAAACAATACCATCTCCAACCGTCTTTCAGTCTGCCATGTCCACCGGCACACCCGCTAGTTCCACGATCTCCAGCTCTCCAGTCCAGCTCACCCTACATGAGACTCTGGTTAGAAAAAGGAAGTACTTATCCTCGCTTGAAAGTGAAGCTTTCAAAGCCCTGATGGACTACGCTGTACCCCGCTACGAGCTACCCAGTCGACACTTCTTTTCGAGAAAAGCCATCCCAGCCCTCCACCAGCATGTTAAAGAGCGCATCGTCCATGCACTCAGGCAATCTGTGAGGGACGTTACGTGTCCATCACGGCACACTGGGTGAATGTGGTGGATGCAGGGTCCACAGGGGACAGCAATTTCGGGACAGTTCTGCCTAGCCCACGATCTAGGAAACAGTTGGCTGTAGGTGTTCGCACCCCCTCCTCCTCCTCCTTCTCTTCGTCCTTCTGCAGAAGCGAGAGCTCGTCCACAGACCGCAGTCACCAAACCACTCCATCCGCAGCTGGCACTGTTGCACACCAGTTGTCCCATTATGGGGCAGCTACTGGCAAGCGTCAGCAGGCTGTATTGGCTATGAAGTGTTTGGGCGACAACAGACACACCGCGGAAGTTCTGTCCAAGTTCTTGCAGACAGAAACGCAGTCATGGCTGGGCACAGTAGATCTTGAGGCAGGCAAGGTAGTGAGTGACAACGGAAGGAATTTCATGGCTGCCATCTCCCTTTCCCAACTGAAACACATTCCTTGCCTGGCTCACACCTTAAACCTGGTGGTGCAGTGCTTCCTGAAAAGTTATCCGGGGTTATCCGGCCTGCTCCTCAAAGTGCGCAGACTTTGCTCACATATCCACCGTTCGCCCGTACACTCCAGCCGTATGCAAACCTATCAGCGGTCTTTGAACCTTCCCCAGCATCGCCTAATCATAGACGTTGCAACAAGGTGGAACTCAACACTGCACATGCTTCAGAGACTGTGCGAACAGAAGCAGGCTGTTATGTTTTTGTGGGAGGATACACATACACGGGCAGGCAGTAGGATGGCAGACATGGAGTTGTCAGGTGTGCAGTGGTCGAAGATACAAGACATGTGTCAAGTCCTTCAGTGTTTTGAGGAATGCACATGGCTGGTTAGTGCAGACAACGCCATAATAAGCATGAGCATCCCCCTAATGCGTCTGCTGATGCAAAGTTTGACGCACATAAAGGAGCAGGCATCTGCAGCCGAGGAAGAGGAAAGCCTTGACGACAGTCAGCCATTGTCTGGTCAGGGCAGTGTACAGGACGAGGTAGCGGGCGAACAGGAGGAGGAGGACGAGGAGGATGATGGGGATGAGTATTTTTTTAATGAGGAAGCTTCTCTGGGGCCACTGGAAATTGGTGGCGTGGCAAGGCCGGGTTCTGGGTTTCTGAGGGACACAAGTGACGTAGATTTGCCTGAAACTGCCCCTCAACCAAGCACAACCGCAGATTTGACAACTGGAACTTTGGCACACATGGCGGATTATGCCTTACGTATCCTCAAAAGGGACACACGCATTACGAAAATGATGAACGATGACGATTACTGGTTGGCCTGCCTCCTTGATCCTCGCTATAAAGGCAAATTGCAAAATATTATGCCACATGACAACTTGGAACTAATATTAGCAACCAAACAATCAACTCTTGTTGAGCGTTTGCTTCAGGCATTCCCAGCACACAGCGCCCGTGATCGTTCTCACACGAGCAGCAGGGGGCAGCAGACCAGAAGTGTTAGAGGTGCAGAAATCTGAAGTGGCGTTGGACAGAGGGGTTTTCTGACCAGGTTGTGGAGTGATTTTGCTATGACCGCAGACAGGACAGGTACTGCTGCATCAATTCAATGTGACAGGAGACAACATTTGTCCAGTATGGTTACAAACTATTTTTCATCCCTTATCGATGTTCTACCTCAACCGTCATTCCCATTTGATTACTGGGCATCCAAATTAGACACCGGGCCAGAATTGGCAGAATATGCATTGCAGGAGCTTGCTTGCCCGGCAGCTAGTGTCCTATCAGAAAGAGTATTCAGTGCTGCAGGTTCAATAGTAACCGAAAAAAGAACTCGTCTGGCCACCCAAAATGTTGATGATCTAACCTTCATTAACATGAACCACAACTGGATTTCGAATTCTTTTTCCCCACCTTGCGAAGCCGACACCTAGCTTTCCTATGAAAAGGTATTGCCTGTGGACTACTCTGAATGACTTTACCAATCTCGTAATTTGCAGCAGCTGATTGTCCAGCATACGACATGTTTACACCTCCCTAAATGGCCAAACTCCCCACACGGGGCCGTGGTATCGCCACTTGGCGCAAGCACCCGTGAGAGTGCTGTTTGTCTGAAGAGGTGGGTGTGCCCGCTTTTGGTCTATGGCACTGCCACTGGGTCCCTCATAGTACAATAAAATGTCTCTGGTGGTGGTGGTGCGCACCCAACGTCAGACACACTGTTGTAATATGGGGGGCCCTGGGCATGTACCGCCGGCCACAAGAGAGTTCCCCCACCCCCAGCTCAAACATTGCTCTACCACTTGCACAATTATCTCTCACAGTTCCACCTATGTTTAGTCTATGCTCTGACACCCGTAAATTCCTGCCACTTACAATACCATTGTGTTGACATGTATGATGGTACATAACATAGTCAGGGGCAGTGTCCTATATTTACCCAAGTAAATATTTTGTGCCAAATTACTAGGTCTGAAACTACGCAGAGGAGCCCACCCCTGTACCTAATGATTGCACCCTTTTGGTTTTTATTTTTGTTGTAATGCGAGACATTAACATGTATTTATTTTTTGGGACTACTAACTGGCAGACACTCATTACAATCGGCCGCCGCTGACAACACCAATGGTGCCTACTGCCTGTGTACCCCTGCAAGAGAATTCAAAGTGCCTACAGGCCCAATTTTATTATGTTAGGCCTTCGAAGCCTGTCTGCGGTCCCTCCTTCCACTAGGCCTCCACTGACCTGTCTACTGCTGCCCGTGTACCCCTGGAACCAATGTTAAAGTGCCTACAGCCCTAATTTATTATGTTAGGCCTTCGAAGCCTGTCTGCGGTCCCTCCTTCCACTAGGCCTCCACTGACCTGTCTACTGCTGCCCGTGTACCCCTGGAACCAATGATAAAGTGCCTACAGCCCTAATTTATTATGTTAGGCCTTCGAAGCCTGTCTGCGGTCCCTCCTTCCACTAGGCCTCCACTGACCTGTCTACTGCTGCCCGTGTACCCCTGGAACCAATGATAAAGTGCCTACAGCCCTAATTTATTATGTTAGGCCTTCGAAGCCTGTCTGCGGTCCCTCCTTCCACTAGGCCTCCACTGACCTGTCTACTGCTGCTTGTGTACCCCAGGAACCAATGTTAAAGTGCCTACAGCCCTAATTTATTATGGTAGGCCTTCGAAGCCTGTCTGCGGTCCCTCCTTCCACTAGGCCTCCACTGACCTGTCTACTGCTGCCCGTGTACCCCTGGAACCAATGTTAAAGTGCCTACAGCCCTAATTTATTATGTTAGGCCTTCGAAGCCTGTCTGCGGTCCCTCCTTCCACTAGGCCTCCACTGACCTGTCTACTGCTGCCCGTGTACCCCTGGAACCAATGATAAAGTGCCTACAGCCCTAATTTATTATGTTAGGCCTTCGAAGCCTGTCTGCGGTCCCTCCTTCCACTAGGCCTCCACTGACCTGTCTACTGCTGCCCGTGTACCCCTGGAACCAATGTTAAAGTGCCTACAGCCCTAATTTATTATGTTAGGCCTTCGAAGCCTGTCTGCGGTCCCTCCTTTCACTAGGCCTCCACTGACCTGTCTACTGCTGCCCGTGTACCTCTGGAACCAATGTTAAAGTGCCTACAGCCCTAATTTATTATGTTAGGCCTTCGAAGCCTGTCTGCGGTCCCTCCTTCCACTAGGCCTCCACTGACCTGTCTACTGCTGCCCGTGTACCCCTGGAACCAATGTTAAAGTGCCTACAGCCCTAATTTATTATGTTAGGCCTTCGAAGCCTGTCTGCGGTCCCTCCTTTCACTAGGCCTCCACTGACCTGTCTACTGCTGCCCGTGTACCCCTGGAACCAATGTTAAAGTGCCTACAGCCCTAATTTATTATGTTAGGCCTTCGAAGCCTGTCTGCGGTCCCTCCTTCCACTAGGCCTCCACTGACCTGTCTACTGCTGCCCGTGTACCCCTGGAACCAATGATAAAGTGCCTACAGCCCTAATTTATTATGTTAGGCCTTCGAAGCCTGTCTGCGGTCCCTCCTTCCACTAGGCCTCCACTGACCTGTCTACTGCTGCCCGTGTACCCCTGGAACCAATGTTAAAGTGCCTACAGCCCTAATTTATTATGTTAGGCCTTCGAAGCCTGTCTGCGGTCCCTCCTTTCACTAGGCCTCCACTGACCTGTCTACTGCTGCCCGTGTACCTCTGGAACCAATGTTAAAGTGCCTACAGCCCTAATTTATTATGTTAGGCCTTCGAAGCCTGTCTGCGGTCCCTCCTTCCACTAGGCCTCCACTGACCTGTCTACTGCTGCCCGTGTACCCCTGGAACCAATGTTAAAGTGCCTACAGCCCTAATTTATTATGTTAGGCCTTCGAAGCCTGTCTGCGGTCCCTCCTTTCACTAGGCCTCCACTGACCTGTCTACTGCTGCCCGTGTACCTCTGGAACCAATGTTAAAGTGCCTACAGCCCTAATTTATTATGTTAGGCCTTCGAAGCCTGTCTGCGGTCCCTACTTCCACTAGGCCTCCACTGACCTGTCTACTGCTGCCCGTGTACCCCTGGAACCAATGTTAAAGTGCCTACAGCCCTAATTTATTATGTTAGGCCTTCGAAGCCTGTCTGCGGTCCCTCCTTCCACTAGGCCTCCACTGACCTGTCTACTGCTGCCCGTGTACACGTGAAACCAATGTTAAAGTGCCTACAGCCCTAATTTATTATGTTAGGCCTTCGAAGCCTGTCTGCGGTCCCTCCTTCCACTAGGCCTCCACTGACCTGTCTACTGCTGCCCGTGTACCCCTGGAACCAATGTTAAAGTGCCTACAGCCCTAATTTATTATGTTAGGCCTTCGAAGCCTGTCTGCGGTCCCTCCTTCCACTAGGCCTCCAGTGACCTGTCTACTGCTGCCCGTGTACCCCTGGAACCAATGATAAAGTGCCTACAGCCCTAATTTATTATGTTAGGCCTTCGAAGCCTGTCTGCGGTCCCTCCTTCCACTAGGCCTCCACTGACCTGTCTACTGCTGCCCGTGTACCCCTGGAACCAATGTTAAAGTGCCTACAGCCCTAATTTATTATGTTAGGCCTTCGAAGCCTGTCTGCGGTCCCTCCTTCCACTAGGCCTCCACTGACCTGTCTACTGCTGCCCGTGTACCCCTGGAACCAATGTTAAAGTGCCTACAGCCCTAATTTATTATGTTAGGCCTTCGAAGCCTGTCTGCGGTCCCTCCTTCCACTAGGCCTCCACTGACATGTCTACTGCTGCCCGTGTACCCCTGGAACCAATGTTAAAGTGCCTACAGCCCTAATTTATTATGTTAGGCCTTCGAAGCCTGTCTGCGGTCCCTCCTTCCACTAGGCCTCCAGTGACCTGTCTACTGCTGCCCGTGTACCCCTGGAACCAATGATAAAGTGCCTACAGCCCTAATTTATTATGTTAGGCCTTCGAAGCCTGTCTGCGGTCCCTCCTTCCACTAGGCCTCCACTGACCTGTCTACTGCTGCCCGTGTACCCCTGGAACCAATGTTAAAGTGCCTACAGCCCTAATTTATTATGTTAGGCCTTCGAAGCCTGTCTGCGGTCCCTCCTTCCACTAGGCCTCCACTGACCTGTCTACTGCTGCCCGTGTACCCCTGGAACCAATGTTAAAGTGCCTACAGCCCTAATTTATTATGTTAGGCCTTCGAAGCCTGTCTGCGGTCCCTCCTTTCACTAGGCCTCCACTGACCTGTCTACTGCTGCCCGTGTACCTCTGGAACCAATGTTAAAGTGCCTACAGCCCTAATTTATTATGTTAGGCCTTCGAAGCCTGTCTGCGGTCCCTACTTCCACTAGGCCTCCACTGACCTGTCTACTGCTGCCCGTGTACCCCTGGAACCAATGTTAAAGTGCCTACAGCCCTAATTTATTATGTTAGGCCTTCGAAGCCTGTCTGCGGTCCCTCCTTCCACTAGGCCTCCACTGACCTGTCTACTGCTGCCCGTGTACACGTGAAACCAATGTTAAAGTGCCTACAGCCCTAATTTATTATGTTAGGCCTTCGAAGCCTGTCTGCGGTCCCTCCTTCCACTAGGCCTCCACTGACCTGTCTACTGCTGCCCGTGTACCCCTGGAACCAATGTTAAAGTGCCTACAGCCCTAATTTATTATGTTAGGCCTTCGAAGCCTGTCTGCGGTCCCTCCTTCCACTAGGCCTCCAGTGACCTGTCTACTGCTGCCCGTGTACCCCTGGAACCAATGATAAAGTGCCTACAGCCCTAATTTATTATGTTAGGCCTTCGAAGCCTGTCTGCGGTCCCTCCTTCCACTAGGCCTCCACTGACCTGTCTACTGCTGCCCGTGTACCCCTGGAACCAATGTTAAAGTGCCTACAGCCCTAATTTATTATGTTAGGCCTTCGAAGCCTGTCTGCGGTCCCTCCTTCCACTAGGCCTCCACTGACCTGTCTACTGCTGCCCGTGTACCCCTGGAACCAATGTTAAAGTGCCTACAGCCCTAATTTATTATGTTAGGCCTTCGAAGCCTGTCTGCGGTCCCTCCTTCCACTAGGCCTCCACTGACATGTCTACTGCTGCCCGTGTACCCCTGGAACCAATGTTAAAGTGCCTACAGCCCTAATTTATTATGTTAGGCCTTCGAAGCCTGTCTGCGGTCCCTCCTTCCACTAGGCCTCCAGTGACCTGTCTACTGCTGCCCGTGTACCCCTGGAACCAATGATAAAGTGCCTACAGCCCTAATTTATTATGTTAGGCCTTCGAAGCCTGTCTGCGGTCCCTCCTTCCACTAGGCCTCCACTGACCTGTCTACTGCTGCCCGTGTACCCCTGGAACCAATGTTAAAGTGCCTACAGCCCTAATTTATTATGTTAGGCCTTCGAAGCCTGTCTGCGGTCCCTCCTTCCACTAGGCCTCCACTGACCTGTCTACTGCTGCCCGTGTACCCCTAGAACCAATGTTAAAGTGCCTACAGCCCTAATTTATTATGTTAGGCCTTCGAAGCCTGTCTGCGGTCCCTCCTTCCACTAGGCCTCCACTGACCTGTCTACTGCTTCCCGTGTTCCCCTGGAACCAATTTTAAAGTACCTACAGCCCAATTTTATTATGTTAGGCCTTCGAAGCCTGTCTGCGGTCCCTCCTTCCAATAGTTCTCCACTGACCAGACCAATGCTGGCCGTGTACCCCTGGAACACAGCTGAAAGTGCATGGAGCCTCCTTTTTTTCTTTGTTTTATATTTCGAAAGCCCAGATGAACTACGCTGTACCATGGTTCAAGCTACCCAGTCGACATTTCTTTTGCGAGAAAAGCCATCCCAGCCCTCCACCGGCATGAAAAAGTCTGCATTGTCATAGCACTCAGGCAATCAAACAGTAGAATGGTGCACCTGACAAGAAACGCATGGACCAGTAGGCATGTCCACAAAAAGTTACATGTCCATTACGGCGCACTGGGTTAATGTGTTGGATGCATGGTCCACAGGGGACAGCCTACAAAGTCTGTCTGCAGTCCCTAATTCAAATTGTCCTCCGCTGACCACACCACTGCTGCACGTGTACCCCTGGAACCAATTTTAAAGTGCCTACAACCTAATTTTGTTATGTTAGGCCTACTACGCCTGTCTGCGGTCCCTCCTTCCAATACTCGTCCACTGACCACACCACTGCTGCCCGTGGACCCCTGGAACCTATTTTTAATTGCATAGAGCATCCGGTTTTTAATAGTAGGCGTACAAAGTCTGACTGCGGTCCACTATTGAAATTGTCCTCCACTGACCAGAGCAATGCTGCCTGTGTACCCCTGTAACCTTTTTTAAACTGCAGTGAGCCACATTTTTGGTTTAAGGCCTACTACCTGTGTCTGTCTGCGCCACTCAATACAGCTGTCCTCCTTTGAAAAAAGCAGAGCGTCAATAGTCTTGTTTTCAGCCTCTAGGAATTTGAAAACTGCATTGGGGCTACTACTTTGGTAGGGCCTACTAACGGTGTCTGCCGCTCCAAGGTGTGCCCCAGGTGTCCTCTCCATTGCTTCGATCTTCCGACTCTCGTTGGGTTGGGGCCTTCTATCTGTGTCTGCCGCTCCTTGCTGTTCTCCTCCAGTGAACAAAGCTGTGCCGCCGGTTTACTACTGTTGCCAATTTTGAACTGCATTTAGAATACTTACTGATTTGGGCCTACTCTCTGTGTCAGCCTCTCATTCCAGTTGTCCTCCACTGAACAAAACAATGCCCCCTGGTTAGTCCTGTTACCAATTTTGAACTGCATTTAGCCCACTTTATTGTTTGGGCCCATATCTGTTTCCCCCTCATCCTGCCCATTGCCCAGCCAGTGATAGATGAGTCTGCTGGTACATTGACCCATAATGCAACATTCCCCGTGCACGGTACACTGCAAGATTGTGACCCTGCTGAAAGTCAGGTCCCCCTTCCCGCATACCATACCACCTTACACGAGGACAAAGAGGAAGGTGCAGATGAAGCTGCAGGTTCCTTCATCAGGTGGGGGGAGGAATACTCGTTGGCGACGTCACTGGCACAGGGCCCCTCATAGTATGCAAAAGTGTCGCTACCTCTCCCTGCTCCACTGCCGTGACGTGGTCCAGATTTACTGAGCACACTAATTACTTGAACCAGCCCTACCCCCCACAACTTTAGCCAAATGACCCCCAATTTCAAATGCCTTCCAATTATTATAAGCTAAATTACGATTGACAAGCTTCAGTAGCAAGAATGGATGTTTCTGCCAATACAATGGGCTCTGTACATGTTTTTCTGGCCTCTACTCACTGACGATTATGCTCCCCCATTGACTTGCATTGGGTTTCGTGTTTCGGTCGATCCCCGACTTTTCGCGATAATCGGCCGATTCCACTCGACTCGACTTTTGAGATAGTCGGGTTTCGCGAAACACGGCTCGACTCTAAAAAGGTCAAGGTCGCTCAACTCTAGTGATGACGACGGGCGAATATGGCCTTTCTCCAAGGATTCCTTTATATAACTCCGCATAGCGGCGTGTTCTGGCACAGATAAATTGAACAATCGGCCCTTAGGAAACTTACTACTAGGAATCAAATTAATTGCACAATCGCAATCCCTATGAGGAGGTAGGGCACTGGCTTTTGGGCTCATCAAATACATCCCGATAATCCGACAAAAACTCTGGAACTTCAGAAGGAGTGGAAGACGAAATAGACAAAAATGGAACATCACCATGTACCCCCTGGCAACCCCAGCTGGACACAGACATAGATTTCCAGTCCAATACTGGATTATGAACCTGTAGCCATGGCAACCCCAAAACGACCACATCATGCAGATTATGCAACACCAGAAAGCGGATATCCTCCTGATGTGCAGGAGCCATGCACATGGTCAATTGGGTCCAGTACTGAGGCTTATTCTTGGCCAAAGGCGTAGCATCAATTCCTCTCAATGGAATAGGATACTGCAGGGGCTCCAAGAAAAAACCACAGCGCCTAGCATACTCCAAGTCCATCAAATTCAGGGCAGCGCCTGAATCCACAAATGCCATAACAGAATAGGATGACAAAGAGCAAATCAGAGTAACGGACAATAGAAATTTAGACTGTACTGTACCAATGGTGGCAGACCTAGCGAACCGCTTAGTGCGCTTAGGACAATCGGAGATAGCATGAGTGGAATCACCACAGTAAATACACAGCCCATTCCGATGTCTGTGTTCTCGCCGTTCAGCTCTGGTCAAAGTCCTATCACATTGCATAGGTTCAGGCCCATGCTCAGATAGTACCGCCAAATGGTGCACAGCTTTACGCTCACGCAAGCGTCGATCGATCTGAATGGCCAAAGACCTAGACTCATTCAGACCAGCAGGCATGGGAAATCCCACCATGACATCCTTAAGGGCTTCAGAGAGACCCTTTCTGAAGTTTGCTGCCAGGGCACATTCATTCCAGTGAGTGAGCACAGACCACTTTCTAAACTTCTGACAATATATCTCCGCTTCATCCTGACCCTGACACAGAGCAAGCAAGATTTTCTCTGCCTGATCCACTGAATTAGGTTCGTCATAAAGCAATCCAAGCGCCAGGAAAAACGCATCAACATCACGCAATGCCGGATCTCCTGGCGCAAGGGAAAATACCCAGTCTTGAGGGTCACCACGTAACAAAGAAATAATGATCATTACTTGTATAACAGGGTCACCTGAGGAGTGAGGTTTCAAGGCAAGAAACAATTTACAATTATTTTTAAAATTCAAGAACTTAGATCTATCACCAAAAAACAAATCAGGAATTGGAATCCTAGGCTCTGACATCGGATTCTGAACCACAAAATCTTGAATGTTTTGTACCCTTGTAGTGAGATTATCCATCCAAGAGGACAGACCTTGAATGTCCATGTTTACACCTGTGTCCTGAACCACCCAGAGGTAAAGGGGAAAAGAGAGACAAAACACACTGCAAAGAAAAAAAAATGGTCTCAGAACTTCTCTTATCCCTCTATTGAGATGCATTAGTACTTTGGGCCACCTGTACTGTTATGACCTGGTAACATAGTAACATAGTAACATAGTAACATAGTTAGTAAGGCCGAAAAAAGACATTTGTCCATCCAGTTTAGCCTATATTCCATCATAATAAATCCCCAGATCTACGTCCTTCCATTGTGGTCAGGACAACAACGGACCTGGTGGTTAAGAGCACACGGAATGACCTGATAGTCACTGATAATAAAGGACGAGCTCTGGGACGTGGGAACTCTGCTGACCACAATCCCTAATCCTATCACACACACTAAAAATAGCCGTGGATTGCTCTTAACGCTCCCTATGCAACTTGGCACAGCCTAAGGAACTAGCTAGCCCTGAAGATAGAAAAATAAAGCCTACCTTGCCTCAGAGAAATTCCCCAAAGGAATAGGCAGCCCCCCACATATAATGACTGTGAGTAAAGATGAAAATACAAACACAGAGTTGAAATAGATTTAGCAAAGCGAGGCCCGACTTACTGAACAGACTGAGGATAGGAAAGGTTGCTTTGCGGTCAGCACAAAAACCTACAAAAAGACCACGCAGAGGGCACAAAAAGACCCTCCGCACCGACTCACGGTGCGGAGGCGCTCTGTTATGAACAGGTTATTCAGAACCACAATGGACCTTGTAGTTCAGAGCACACAAAGTGACCTGACAATTACCAAAAACATAGGACGAGCTCTGAGACGTGGGAACTCTGCTGACCGCAATCCCTAATCCTATTCAACCACACTAAAGGTAGCCGTGGAGCGCTCCTGACCAGTCCTATGCGCCTCGAGCACAGCCTGAGAAACTAGCTAGCCCTAAGAAAGAAAAATAAGCCTACCTTGCCTCAGAGAAATACCCCAAAGGAAAAGGCAGCCCCCCACATATAATGACTGTGAGTTGAGATGAAAATACAAACGCAGAGATGAAATAGATTTAGCAAAGTGAGGCCCAACTTACTGAACAGACCAAAGATAGGAAAGATTGCTTTGCGGTCAACACAAAACCCTACAAACAACCACGCAGAGGGGGCAAAAAGATCCTCCGCACCGACTAACGGTATGGAGGTGCTCCCTCTGCGTCCCAGAGCTTCCAGCAAGCAAGAAAAACCAATATAGCAAGCTGGACAGAAAAAATAGCAAACAAAAATAACACAAGCAAAACTTAGCTTATGCAGGATAGACAGGCCACAGGAACGATCCAGGAGAAAGCAAGACCAATACTAGAACATTGACTGGAGGCCAGGATCAAAGCACTAGGTGGAGTTAAATAGAGCAGCACCTAACGACTTAACCTCATCACCTGAGGAAGGAAACTCAGAAGCCGCAGTACCACTCCCATCCACCAAAGGAAGCTCATAGACAGAACCAGCCGAAGTACCACTCATGACCACAGGAGGGAGCCCGGCCACAGAATTTACAACAGTACCCCCCCCCCCCTTGAGGAGGGGTCACCGAACCCTCACCAGAGCCCCCAGGCCGACCAGGATGAGCCAGATACTGGAGTTTCCGTCTCGAAACACGAGAATCCAAAATCTTCTCCACTATATACTCCAACTCCCCTTCAACCAAAACCGGAGCAGGAGGATCAACAGATGGAACCACAGGTGCCACGTATCTCCGCAACAATGACCTATGGAACAAGTTATGGATGGAAAAAGAAGCTGGAAGAGTGAAACGAAAAGACACAGGATTAAGAACCTCAGAAATCCTATATGGACCAATGAAACGAGGCTTAAACTTAAGAGAGGAAACCTTCATAGGAATATAACGAGATGACAACCAAACCAAATCCCCAACACGAAGTCGGGGACCCACACAGCGCCTGCTGTTAGCGAAATGTTGAGCCTTCTCCTGGGACAAAGTCAAATTGGTTTTTCTTGCTTGCTGGAAGCTCTGGGACGCAGAGGGAGCACCTCCGTACCGTTAGTCGGTGCGGAGGGTCTTTTTGCCCCCTCTGCGTGGTTGTTTGTAGGGTTTTGTGTTGACCGCAAAGCAATCTTTCCTATCCTCGGTCTGTTCAGTAAGTTGGGCCTCACTTTGCTAAATCTATTTCATCTCTGCGTTTGTATTTTCATCTCAACTCACAGTCATTATATGTGGGGGGCTGCCTTTTCCTTTGGGGTATTTCTCTGAGGCAAGGTAGGCTTATTTTTCTTTCTTAGGGCTAGCTAGTTTCTCAGGCTGTGCTCGAGGCGCATAGGACTGGTCAGGAGCGCTCCACGGCTACCTTTAGTGTGGTTGGATAGGATTAGGGATTGCGGTCAGCAGAGTTCCCACGTCTCAGAGCTCGTCCTATGTTTTTGGTAATTGTGAGGTCACTTTGTGTGCTCTGAACTACAAGGTCCATTGTGGTTCTGAATAACCTGTTCATAACAGGTTATGAAGTCCCAATGTCGTAATGCTGGTCTGGGTTATAGCACATAACCGTAAAGTGCACCCAGATCAGTCAGGAAGAGCTCCAAAGCAAGCATATAAATAGGAGAAAAAGGGAGCATACAATATAGATAATTTTGTAAACACATAACTTTATTGATACAAAAATACTAAAAATAGTAAGGCAATTACATCTTAGGTGTCATCCACTCAGGCACAGAAGGAAAACCACCCCCATGCAAACCCCCATGTCTGTAGACATAGTAGCCGGGAAGAAAAAAACTCCCATATATTATAAACCGGTGAGACTAAGCCCACATGTACCAAGGTAAATGTTATTACAAACAATAGAACAATGTTACCGATAATGTGCAGTGCATCATGATATAGCAGGTACCGTGGCTAGGCTTACCAGTGGGGGATGCAGGGAGAGGGTCCGACCGGAAGAAAAGCGCCCCGACGCGCGTTTCGCGGCTCAAAAGCGCCACTTTTTGGTTCTCTTTATCTATCTTTAGGTTCGTGTGAATATGTATAGCAATGGGAAACACAATAACACATATAGGTATATGCAATATAAACAAGTGAATATAAAAGGTTGGTACTACAATATCTTGTAAAAACTGTGAATCCGCATACTGCGCTGTCAATTTATATTCATATAATTTATTTTTATAGCAACAGACTATTCTACTTTGGCAGAGGATGATAACCTGACAGCTCACAAATATAGATGTGCCACTATTGATTATGTCACAATACCTCTCTTATAACATTGGAATTCCTTGGAGTGCTTTTCTTATGCAATACTAATGTAATATTTGGTTTATGGAGAGAATGCATGTATTCTGTGTGAAATAATCTAATACACTGATGAAACTGCATATCGCAGCAAGAGATTGAAAGAACTGATTTAATAGGGTAGCTTAGTGGGTATCAAACATGATAGTGTATTGTGAATTCTGCACATATTTCTGAAGAACAATAGCTTTTCTTTTTATTAGAGAAGACCCGAAGCATTCTTCTATTAAAAGTGAATTTACTGCATTTCCCTGATATGAATAAAAAGACCTTGTGACAAAATGCATTGCTGTAAATAAACTAGACTGATAAGATGGATCTATCATCGCCACTATAGGACAAAGTGTGGCATTTCCTCCAAGCTATTTTCTCTGCTAATGTCACTTATCTGGGCATCTAATGAAACTGAGATGACAGACATATAAAGCTTATGTATTGGTCAAGAGCATTTCGTTGAAGTGTAAAATCCAGATAATTCTGTTTTCTCTAAAAGGTTTTCTAGTTTTTTTTTATTTTTACTTATTTGCTATTCAATAGGACACTGCACAATGTTTTACTATGCAAGTGTTACAAATTCTGGAATAGGTGTAGGTGACACCATTCTACTGTAGGACAGGATAGGCCATTGGCTCACTGGGCTCGTGTAATGCATTCAAATGACTAAATAGGACTAAACGTAACATTAGGCCTCCGTTACTCACTTAGCAGCATGATTACATGGCATGGAGCACTATGACAAAGGACACTCCTATGGGATGACTAAGTAGGCAAATGGTAGAATATTATTTTTATACAAAAACTGACAAAACTGTTTCTATGTTGTGTTAAGTTGTTAGTAACGTTAACTGTAAAAGCAAATAAGCGAAGAATATACAGATGGAGAACAATGCTCAATATACTGTATAAATTCTGCTCCTTAGTAAACTACTATTCACTGTTGGATATTAGACAGAGCCAAATGAATGCCAAGAGTCACATGATGTCACATTCATTTCTGTCTAGATACCTGTTGTGAGTTCTGTTTTTGGGCTCCCTCTGGTGGTTACTGATGGTACTGGGTGACTTGTCTTTCCTGGGTTTCTGGGTTCCACCTGTTCCATCAGCAATATGGGAGTTTCCTATTTAACCTGGCTTTGCTGGCATTTCCTCGCCGGTTATCAATGTATCCAGTGTGTCTTGTTACCTCTGCTCCCTGCTCCTAGAACCTTCTGGACAAGCTAAGTTTGGATTTTCCTGTTTTGTGTTTTGCTTAATTTGGTTTTTAGTCCAGCCTGCAGATATGTGATTCTCTGCTGCTGGTTGCTCTAGTGGGCTGAAATTGCTTTTCATGTACCATGAGTTGGCACATGAGTTCAAGTAATTTCAGGATGGTTTTTTGAAGGGTTTTTCGCTGACCGCGCAGTTCACTTTTGTATCCTCTGCTATCTAGCTTTAGCGGGCCTCATTTTGCTGAAACTGTTTTCATACTACGTATGTGCTTTCCTCTCATTTCACCGTCATTATATGTGGGGGGCTGCTATTTGCTGTGGGGTATTTCTCTGGAGGCAAGAGAGGTCTGTGTTTCTTCTGATAGGGGAAGTTAGATCTTCAGCTGGAGCGAGACGTCTAGGATCATCGTAGGCACGTTCCCCGGCTACTTTTATTTGTGTGTTAGGCTCAGGGTCGCGGTCAGCTCAGGTTCCATCGCCCTAGAGCTTGTCTGTATCTGTGCTTGTCCTTTTTGTGATCCCCTGCCATTGGGATCATGACAGTATAACCGGCCCACAAAGTGTTAATTGTATTGGCTGAAGTAGGAGGATAAGTAGTCTGAGGAAGTTTTTTTTTTTTTTTCCCCTCAGAGTTTGCTGCCTAGCCTTATTGCAGCCTGGCTACTTCCTCCTCCTCTTAATCTTTGAATGGCTCTGATCTCAGCTGTTTATCATGGACGTCCAGAGTTTGGCTTCCAGCCTGAATAATCTTGCCACTAAGGTTCAAAATATACAGGATTTTGTTGTACATGCTCCTATGTCTGAACCTAGAATTCCTGTCCCAGAGTTTTTTTCTGGAGATAGATCTCGTTTTCTGAATTTTAGGAACAGTTGCAAGTTGTTTCTTTCTTTGAAATCTCGCTCCTCTGGAGACCCTGCTCAGCAAGTCAAGATAATTATATCTTTCCTGCGGGGTGACCCTCAGGATTGGGCATTTGCATTGGCACCAGGGGACCCTGCGTTGCTTAATGCAGATGCGTTTTTTCTGGCATTGGGTTTGCTCTATGAGGAACCTAACCAAGAGATTCAGGCTGAAAAAGCTTTGTTGGCCCTCTCTCAGGGGCAAGATGAAGCAGAAATTTATTGTCAAAAATTTCGGAAGTGGTCGGTACTTACTCAGTGGAATGAGTGCGCTCTGGCTGCAAAGTTTAGAGATGGCCTTTCTGAGGCCATTAAAGATGTTATGGTGGGGTTCCCTGCGCCTGCTGGTCTGAATGAGTCTATGGTTATGGCTGTTCAGATTGATCGGCGTTTACGGGAGCGCAAACCTGTGCATCATTTGGCGGTGTCGTCTGAACCGTCACCTGAGATAATGCAATGTGATAGAATTCAGTCCAGAAGTGAACGGCAAAAGTATAGGCGGAAAAAAGGGTTGTGCTTTTATTGTGGTGATTCAGCTCATGTTATATCAGCATGCTCTAAACGCACAACAAAGGTTGATAAGTCTGTTGCCATTAGTACTTTACAGTCTAAGTTCATTCTGTCTGTGACTCTGATTTGTTCATTATCATCCATTTCCGTCGATGCCTATGTGGATTCAGGCGCTGCCCTGAGTCTTATGGATTGGTCATTTGCCAATCGCTGTGGGTTTAGTCTGGAGCCTCTGGAAGTTCCTATTCCTTTGAAGGGAATTGACTCTACACCTTTGGCTATGAATAAACCTCAGTACTGGACACAAGTGACCATGCGTATGACTCCCGTTCATCAGGAGGTGATTCGCTTCCTGGTACTGTATAATTTGCATGATGTTCTAGTACTTGGTCTGCCATGGTTACAAACTCATAATCCAGTCCTTGACTGGAAATCAGTGTCTGTGTTAAGCTGGGGTTGTCAGGGGGTTCATGATGATGCACCTCCGATTTCTATCGCTTCATCTACTCCTTCTGAGATTCCTGTGTTTTTGTCTGACTATCAGGATGTTTTTGAGGAGCCTAAGCTCAGTTCGCTTCCTCCTCACAGGGATTGCGATTGTGCTATAAATTTAATTCCGGGCAGTAAATTTCCTAAAGGTCGTTTGTTCAATCTGTCAGTGCCAGAGCATACTGCTATGCGGGATTATGTTAAGGAGTCCTTGGAAAAGGGACATATCCGTCCATCTTTGTCCCCTTTGGGAGCAGGTTTTTTTTTCGTGGCCAAGAAAGATGGTTCCTTGAGGCCTTGTATAGATTATCGTCTTTTGAATAAGATTACCGTAAAATATCAGTATCCTTTGCCATTGTTGACTGATTTGTTTGCTCGCATTAAGGGGGCTAAATGGTTCACTAAGATTGATCTTCGGGGTGCGTATAATCTTATACGAATAAAGCAAGGTGATGAGTGGAAAACCGCATTTAATACGCCTGAGGGCCATTTTGAGTATTTGGTAATGCCTTTTGGACTTTCTAATGCTCCAGTCCTTTATGCACGATATTTTCCGTGAATATCTGGATAAATTTATGATTGTGTATTTGGATGATATTTTGGTTTTTTCTGATGACTGGGAGTCTCATGTTCAGCAGGTCAGGAAGGTGTTTCAGGTCCTGCGGGCCAATTCCTTGTTTGTAAAAGGCTCAAAGTGTCTCTTTGGAGTCCAGAAGATTTCTTTCTTGGGGTATATTTTTTCCCCTTCTACTATTGAGATGGATCCCGTCAAGGTTCAGGCTATTTGTGACTGGACGCAGCCTACATCTCTTAAGAGTCTACAGAAGTTCTTGGGCTTTGCTAATTTCTATCGTCGTTTTATAACTAATTTTTCTAGTGTTGTTAAGCCTTTGACGGATTTGACTAAGAAGGGTGCTGATGTTGCTAATTGGTCTCCTGCGGCTGTGGAGGCCTTTCAGGAACTTAAGCGCCGGTTTTCTTCTGCTCCTGTGTTGCGTCAGCCAGATGTTTTGCTCCCTTTTCAGGTTGAGGTTGATGCTTCCGAGATTGGAGCGGGGGCGGTTTTGTCACAGAGAAGCTCCGATGGCTCAGTGATGAAGCCATGCGCGTTTTTTTCTAGAAAGTTTTCGCCGGCTGAGCGGAATTATGATGTTGGTAATCGGGAACTTTTGGCCATGAAGTGGGCATTTGAGGAGTGGCGTCATTGGCTAGAGGGTGCTAGACATCGTGTGGTGGTCTTGACTGATCACAAAAATTTGATTTACCTTGAGTCTGCCAGGCGTCTGAATCCTAGACAGGCTCGTTGGTCACTGTTTTTCTCTCGTTTCAATTTTGTGGTTTCATACCTGCCAGGTTCAAAGAATGTGAAGGCGGATGCTCTTTCTAGGAGTTTTGTGCCTGACTCCCTTGGAAATTCTGAGCCCTCTGGTATCCTTAGGGATGGGGTGATTTTGTCTGCTGTCTCCCCAGACTTGCGACGTGCTTTGCAGGAGTTTCAGGTGGCTAAACCTGATCGTTGTCCGCCTGAGAGACTGTTTGTTCTGGATAATTGGACCAGTAGAGTCATCTCCGAGGCCCATTCTTCTGCGTTGGCAGGTCATCCTGGAATATTTGGTACTAGAGACTTGGTGGCCAGGTCTTTTTGGTGGCCTTCCTTGTCGAGGGATGTGCGTTCTTTTGTGCAGTCTTGTGAGGTTTGTGCTCGGGCTAAGCCTTGCTGTTCTCGGGCCAGTGGATTGTTGTCACCTTTGCCTATCCCGAAGAGGCCTTGGACGCACATTTCCATGGACTTTATTTCGGATCTCCCTGTCTCTCAAAAAATGTCCGTCATCTGGATTGTGTGTGATCGCTTTTCTAAAATGGTTCATCTGGTACCCTTGCCTAAGTTGCCTTCCTCCTCTGAGTTGGTCCCTCTGTTTTTTCAGAATGTGGTTCGTTTGCATGGGATTCCTGAGAACATCGTTTCTGACAGGGGATCCCAGTTTGTGTCTAGATTTTGGCGGACTTTCTGTGCTAAGATGGGCATTGATTTGTCCTTTTCGTCTGCATTCCATCCTCAGACGAATGGCCAGACTGAACGAACTAATCAGACCTTGGAAACTTATTTAAGGTGTTTTGTTTCTGCTGATCAGGATGACTGGGTTACCTTTTTGCCGCTGGCTGAGTTTGCGCTTAATAATCGGGCTAGTTCTGCTACCTTGGTTTCTCCTTTCTTTTGTAATTCGGGGTTTCATCCTCGTTTTTCCTCTGGTCAGGTGGAACCTTCTGATTGTCCTGGAGTGGACATGGTGGTGGATAGGCTGCATCGGATTTGGAGTCAGGTGGTGGACAATTTGAAGTTGTCCCAGGAGAAGGCTCAGCAGTTTGCTAATCGCCGTCGCCGCGTGGGTCCTCGACTTCTTGTTGGTGACATGGTGTGGTTGTCTTCTCGTTTTGTTCCTATGAAGGTCTCTTCTCCTAAGTTCAAGCCTCGGTTCATCGGTCCCTATAGGATCTTGGAAATTCTTAACCCTGTGTCGTTTCGTTTGGATCTCCCGGCATCGTTTGCTATTCATAATGTGTTTCATCGGTCGTTGTTGCGGAAGTATGAGGTACCTGTTGTTCCTTCTCTTGAGCCTCCTGCTCCAGTGCTGGTGGAGGGAGAATTGGAGTATGTTGTGGAGAAGATCTTGGATTCTCGTGTTTCCAGACGGAAACTCCAGTATTTGGTCAAGTGGAAGGGTTATGGTCAGGAGGATAATTCTTGGGTGGTTGCCTCGGATGTTCATGCTGATGATTTGGTTCGCGCTTTTCATAGGGCTCATCCTGGTCGCCCTGGTGGTTCTCGTGAGGGTTCGGTGACCCCTCCTCAAGGGGGGGGTACTGTTGTGAGTTCTGTTTTTGGGCTCCCTCTGGTGGTTACTGATGGTACTGGGTGACTTGTCTTTCCTGGGTTTCTGGGTTCCACCTGTTCCATCAGCATATGGGAGTTTCCTATTTAACCTGGCTTTGCTGGCATTTCCTCGCCGGTTATCAATGTATCCAGTGTGTCTTGTTACCTCTGCTCCCTGCTCCTAGAACCTTCTGGACAAGCTAAGTTTGGATTTTCCTGTTTTGTGTTTTGCTTAATTTGGTTTTTAGTCCAGCCTGCAGATATGTGATTCTCTGCTGCTGGTTGCTCTAGTGGGCTGAAATTGCTTTTCATGTACCATGAGTTGGCACATGAGTTCAAGTAATTTCAGGATGGTTTTTTGAAGGGTTTTTCGCTGACCGCGCAGTTCACTTTTGTATCCTCTGCTATCTAGCTTTAGCGGGCCTCATTTTGCTGAAACTGTTTTCATACTACGTATGTGCTTTCCTCTCATTTCACCGTCATTATATGTGGGGGGCTGCTATTTGCTGTGGGGTATTTCTCTGGAGGCAAGAGAGGTCTGTGTTTCTTCTGATAGGGGAAGTTAGATCTTCGGCTGGAGCGAGACGTCTAGGATCATCGTAGGCACGTTCCCCGGCTACTTTTATTTGTGTGTTAGGCTCAGGGTCGCGGTCAGCTCAGGTTCCATCGCCCTAGAGCTTGTTTGTATCTGTGCTTGTCCTTTTTGTGATCCCCTGCCATTGGGATCATGACAGATACCTGTTTAGATAAATATGCAAATTGCATTTCCAGAGAGGAAGAGAACTAGAACTCTAGCGCCAACTATTGGAAGTAGCAATCCTTAAAGTCAATAAAAACCCTTTAACAAGCCTTGCACATGACCTAGGATAAAACCCAAATCAGAATCTATGTTTGTAGACATGTTTTCCAGGGTGTTGCCCCTCCTCAGTGCTAAGCATGAGATCTGATTTGGCTGTATGAGAGACCATTTACTGAGATTTAAGGGGTAACATCTCTCCTTGTTGAAAGTGACATGCCTGACATAACAGTGCGATGAGTGTTATGACCTGGTGGTCAGGACAATAATGGACCTGGTGGATAAGAGCACACGGAATGACCTGATAGTTACTGATAATATAGGACGAGCTCTGGGACGTGGGAACTCTGCTGACCGCAATCCCTAATCCTATCAACCACACTAGAAATAGCCGTGGATTGCTCCTAACGCTCCCTATGCAACTCGGCACAGCCTAAGGAACTAGCTAGCCCTAAAGGTAGAAAAATAAAGCCTACCTTGCTTCAGAGAAATTCCCCAAAGGAAAAGGCAGCCCCCCACACATAATGACTGTGAGTAAAGATGAAAATACAAACACAGAGATGAAATAGATTAAGCAAAGTGAGGCCCGACTTACTGAACAGACTGAGGATAGGAAAGGAAGCTTTGCGGTCAGCACAAAAACCTACAAAAAGACCACGCAGAGGGCGCAAAAAGACCCTCCGCACCGACTCACGGTGCGGAAGCACTCCCTCTGCGTCCCAGAGCTTCCAGCAAGCAAGAACAATCAAAATAGCAAACTGGACAGAAAAATAGCAAACCAGAGAAAAACAAGCAGTCACTTAGCTTCTGCTGGGAAGACAGGTCACAAGAACGATCCAGGAGTGAACTAGACCAATACTGGAACATTGACAGGTGGCATGGAGCAAAGATCTAAGTGGAGTTAAATAGAGCAGCCAGCTAACGAATTAACCTCGTCAACTGTGGAAGGAAACTCAGAAACACCCACAGCCACCAGAGAAAGTCCATGGACAGAACCAGCCGAAGTACCATTCATGACCACAGGAGGGAGCCCGACAACAGAATTCACAACAGTACCCCCCCTTGAGGAGGGGTCACCGAACCCTCACCAGAGCCCCCAGGCCGACCAGGACGAGCCAAATGAAAGGCACGAACCAGATCGGCAGCATGAACATCAGAGGCAAAAACCCAGGAATTATCTTCCTGACCATAACCCTTCCACTTGACCAGGTACTGGAGTTTCCATCTCGAAATACGAGAATCCAAAATCTTCTCCACCACATACTCCAACTCCCCCTCAACCAACACCGGGGCAAGAGGATCAACGGATGGAACCACAGGCGCCACGTATCTCCGCAACAACGACCTATGGAACACATTTGTTATGACCTGGTGGTCAGGACAATAATGGACCTGGTGGTTAAGAGCACACGGAATGACCAGATAGCTACTGATAAAATAGGATGAGCTCTAGGACGTGGGAACTCTGCTGACCGCAATCCCTAATCCTATCAACCACACTAGAAAAAGCCGTGGATTGCGCCTAACGCTCCCTATGCAACTCGGCACAGCCTAAGGAACTCCAAATAGTAGAAAAAAAGAGAAAAAAAGAGAAAAAAGACAGCGCACTCACCGGTGATGCTTTGGTAGCTTTATTCGGACATCATAACAAACATTGCAGGGAGGGTAGTGAAACACACGCAGACGACGGCCGTTTCGTGCTAATAGCACTTCAACAGGTCCTGTGACGGAAGGAAGCAGGGCGGGCATATATGCACAGAGAAATCTCATAACCCCTCCTACCTCCTAAAACGTCACCATGGCTACATGGCCACGATCGGAAAAAACATGTGAAAAACAAAAAAACACAATGTGCAATAAAAAAGAAATTTAAAAACAATTACAAAGCCACACAATACCTAACTGGTTTGTACAAAGGAGCAATGTCAAAAATTGTTACAGAAAGACCGACATATCAATTTTCTCATTGAAACCAATTGGTCCCGAGGCACCAGCGCGCAAAATCCATCTAGCCTCATGTCTAAGCAAAAGACGATCAAGGTTCCCCCCCTGTTGAGGTAAGAAAACTCTCTCCAGACCAGCAAAACGTAAAACCTGCGCATTACCCGCATGTACTTCTCTTAGATGTTGAATTAAACGGGGCACCCCTTTCCCCGTACGCATGGAATTAAAGTGTTCTCTAACACGAACAAACAAAGGACGCACTGTCTTGCCAATATAGAAGAACCCACACGGGCAAAACAAAACGTAGACAACGTTTTTAGTCCTACAGGAGATGAAGTGCCGAACTGTATGAGAAATTGGGCCCACTCTAATGGAATTCCCTGTTAAATGGTAAATACAGAAGTTACAATGACCACACTTGTGATTGCCTTTAGGTACCCCTGTCTGTAACCAATTGCCTGATGGAAACACGATCCTATTACGGACCAGACAATCCCTGATGTTCCTGCTACGCCGACAGGCGAATAGTGGTCCTCTCTCAATAATATCTTTTAAGTCGGGGTCTTGGGCTAATATTTGCCAATTTTTTCTGACCGCAGACCTAATCATAGTGTCCATTGGACCGTACTTAAAACTAAATATAAATTTTTTCCCTTTTTTCTCTTTGTTCGCTTTATATGGGACCGTGTTTGTTGCTCTTTCAAGAGCTGTATTTAATAAAGACCGGGGGTAACCTCTCCATTCAAATCTGCTGTATAAATCCTGTGATTGCTCAAGGAAACCAGTAGCACTATTGTTTATTCTTCTAACCCTCAAAAACTGCTCCCTATGCAACTCGGCACAGCCTAAGGAACTAGCTAGCCCTGAAGATAAAAAAAAAAAAGCCTACCTTGCCTCAGAGAAATTCCCCAAAGGAAAAGGCAGCCCCCCACATATAATGACTGTGAGTAAAGATGAAAATACAAACACAGAGATGAAATAGATTTAGCAAAGTGAGGTCCGACTTACTGAACAGACTGAGGATAGGAAAGGTAGCTTTGCGGTCAGCACAAAAACCTACAAAAAGACCACGCAGAGGGTGCAAAAAGACCCTCCGCACCGACTCATGGTGCGGAGGAGCTCCCTCTGCGTCCCAGAGCTTCCAGCAAGCAAGACAACAATCAGAATAGCAAGCTGGACAGAAAAATAGCAAACCAGAGAAAAACAAGCAGTCACTTAGCTTCTGCTGGGAAGACAGGTCACAAGAACGATCCAGGAGTGAACTAGACCAATACTGGAACATTGACAGGTGGCATGGAGCAAAGATCTAAGTGGAGTTAAATAGAGCAGCAGCTAACGAATTAACCTCGTCACCTGTGGAAGGAAACTCAGAAACACCCACAGCCACCAGAGAAAGTCCATGGACAGAACCAGCCAAAGTACCATTCATGACCACAGGAGGGAGCCCGACAACAGAATTCAAAACAGTACCCCCCCCCCTTGAGGAGGGGTCACCGAACCCTCACCAGAGCCCCCAGGCTGACCAGGATGAGCCAAATGAAAGGCAAGAACCAGATCGGCAGCATGAACATCAGAGGCAAAAACCCAGTAATTATGTTCCTGACCATAACCCTTCCACTTGACCAGATACTGGAGTTTCCGTCTCGAAATACAAGAATCCAAAATCTTCTCCACCACATACTCCAACTCCCCCTCAACCAACACCGGGGCAGGAGGATCAACGGATGGAACCACAGGCGCCACGTATCTCCGCAATAACGACCTATGAAACACATTATGGATGGCAAAAGAAGCAGGAAGGGCCAAACGAAATGACACAGGCTTGATAACCTCAGAAATCTTATACGGACCAATGAAACGAGGCTTAAACTTAGGAGAGGAAACCTTCATAGGAACATAACGAGTTGACAACCAAACCAAATCCCCAACACGAAGTCGGGGACTCACACAACGCCGGCGGTTAGCGAAACGTTGAGCCTTCTCCTGGGACAATGTCAAATTGTCCACCACATGAGTCCAAATCTGCTGCAACCTATCCATCACAGTATCTACACCAGGACAGTCCGAAGACTGAACCTGCCCTGAAGAGAAACGCGGATGGAAACCAGAATTGCAGAAAAACGGCGAAACCAAAGTAGCCGAGCTGGCCCAATTATTAAGGGCGAACTCAGCCAACGGCAAAAAGGACACCCAATCATCCTGATCAGCAGAAACAAAGCATCTCAGATATGTTTCCAAAGTCTGATTAGTTCGTTCGGTTTGGCCATTTGTCTGAGGATGGAAAGCCGAGGAAAAAGACAAATCAATGCCCATCCTAGCACAAAAAGATCGCCAAAACCTCGAAACAAACTGGGAACCTCTGTCAGAAACGATGTTCTCCGGGATACCATGTAAACGAACCACATGCTGGAAAAATAATGGCACCAAATCAGAGGAGGAAGGCAATTTAGACAAAGGAACCAAATGGGCCATCTTAGAAAAGCGATCACAAACCACCCAAATGACCGACATCTTTTGAGAGACGGGGAGATCCGAAATAAAATCCATAGAAATATGCGTCCAGGGCCTCTTCGGGACCAGCAAGGGCAAAAGCAACCCACTGGCACGAGAACAGCAGGGCTTAGCCCGAGCACAAGTCCCACAGGACTGCACAAAAGAACGCACATCCCGTGACAAAGACGGCAACCAAAAGGATCTAGCCACCAAATCTCTGGTACCAAAGATTCCAGGATGCCCAGCCAACACTGAACAATGAATCTCAGAGATAACTCTACTAGTCCATCTATCAGGGACAAACAGTTTCTCCGCTGGGCAACGGTCAGGTCTATCAGCCTGAAATTTTTGCAGCACCCGCCGCAAATCAGGGGAGATGGCAGACAAAATTACCCCCTCTTTGAGAATACCCGCCGGCTCAGGAACACCCAGAGAGTCAGGCACAAAACTCCTTGACAGGGCATCAGCCTTCACATTCTTAGAGCCCGGAAGGTACGAAACCACAAAATCAAAACGGGAGAAAAATAACGACCATTGAGCCTGTCTCGGATTCAACCATTTGGCAGACTCAAGATAAGTCAAATTCTTGTGATCTGTCAAGACCACCATGCGATGCTTGGCTCCTTCAAGCCAATGACGCCACTCCTCGAATGCCCACTTCATGGCCAACAACTCTCAATTACCAACATCATAATTGCGCTCAGCAGGCGAAAACTTTCTAGAAAAGAAAGCACATGGCTTCGTCACCGAGCCATCAGAACTTCTTTGCGACAAAACAGCCCCAGCTCCAATCTCAGAAGCATCAACCTCAACCTGAAACGGGAGCGAAACATCTGGCTGGCACAACACAGGGGCAGAAGAAAAACGACGCTTCAACTCCTGAAAAGCCTCTTCAGCTGCAGAAGACCAATTGACCACATCAGCACCCTTCTTGGTCAAATCAGTCAACGGGTTAGCAACACTAGAAAAATTAGCGATGAAGCGCCGATAAAAATTAGCAAAGCCCAGGAACTTTTGCAGGCTCTTCACAGATGTCGGCTGGGTCCAATCGTAAATGGCTTGGACTTTAACAGGGTCCATCTCGATAGTAGAAGGGGAAAAAATGAACCCCAAAAATGAAACCTTCTGAACTCCAAAGAGACACTTTGACCCCTTCACAAACAAGGAATTCGCACGAAGGACCTGGAACACCATTCTGACCTGCTTCACATGAGACTCCCAATCATCCGAAAAGACCAAAATATCATCCAAATACACAATCAGGAATTTATCCAGGTACTCTCGGAAGATGTCATGCATAAAGGGCTGAAATACTGATGGAGCATTGGAAAGCCCGAATGGCATAACCAGGTACTCAAAATGGCCCTCGGTCGTATTAAATGCTGTTTTCCATTCATCGCCTTGTTTAATACGCACAAGATTATACGCCCCTCGAAGATCTATCTTGGTGAACCAACTAGCCCCTTTAATACGAGCAAACAAATCAGACAGCAACGGCAAAGGATACTGAAATTTGACTGTAATTTTATTGAGAAGGCGGTAATCAATAAAAGGTCTCAAAGAACCATCCTTCTTGGCCACAAAAGAGAACCCTGCTCCTAACGGTGATGACGACGGGCGAATATGGCCTTTCTCCAAGGATTCCTTTATATAACTCCGCATAGCGGCGTGTTCTGGCACAGATAAATTGAACAATCAGCCCTTAGGAAACTTACTACCAGGAATCAAATTAATTGCACAATCGCAATCCCTATGAGGAGGTAGGGCACTGGCTTTGGGCTCATCAAATAGATCCCGATAATCCGACAAAAACTCTGGAACTTCAGAAGGAGTGGAAGATGAAATAGACAAAAATGGAACATCACCATGTACCCCCTGCAACCCCAGCTGGACACAGACATAGATTTCCAGTCCAATACTGGATTATGAACCTGTAGCCATGGCAACCCCAAAACGACCACATCATGCAGATTATGCAACACCAGAAAGCGGATATCCTCCTGATGTGCAGGAGCCATGCACATGGTCAATTGGGTCCAGTACTGAGGCTTATTCTTGGCCAAAGGCGTAGCATCAATTCCTCTCAATGGAATAGGATACTGCAAGGGCTCCAAGAAAAAACCACAGCGCCTAGCATACTCCAAGTCCATCAAATTCAGGGCAGCGCCTGAATCCACAAATGCCATAACAGAATAGGATGACAAAGAACAAATTAGAGTAACGGACAATAGAAATTTAGACTGTACCGTACCAATGGTGTCAGACCTAGCGAACCGCTTAGTGCGCTTAGGACAATCGGAGATAGCATGAGTGGAATCACCACAGTAAAAACATAGCCCATTCCAACGTCTGTGTTCTTGCCGTTCAGCTCTGGTCAAAGTCCTATCACATTGCATAGGCTCAGGCCCATGCTCAGATAGTACCGCCAAATGGTGCACAGCTTTACGCTCACGCAAGCGTCGATCGATCTGAATGGCCAAAGACATAGACTCATTCAGACCAGCAGGCATGGGAAATCCCACCATGACATCCTTAAGGGCTTCAGAGAGACCCTTTCTGAAAATTGCTGCCAGGGCACATTCATTCCACTGATTGAACACAGACCACTTTCTAAATTTCTGACAATATATCTCCGCTTCATCCTGACCCTGACACAGAGCCAGCAAGATTTTCTCTGCCTGATCCACTAAATTAGGTTCGTCATAAAGCAATCCAAGCGCCAGGAAAATCGCATCAACATCACGCAAAGCCGGATCTCCTGGCGCAAGGGAAAATGCCCAGTCTTGAGGGTCACCGCGTAACAAAGAAATAATGATCTTTACTTGTTTAACAGGGTCACCTGAGGAGCGAGGTTTCAAGGCAAGAAACAATTTACAATTATTTTTGAAATTCAAGAACTTAGATCTATCATCAAAATACAAATCAGGAATTGGAATCCTAGGCTCTGACATCGGATTCTGAACCACAAAATCTTGAATGTTTTGTACACTTATAATGAGATTATCCATCAAAGAGGACAGACCTTTAATGTCCATGTCCACACCTGTGTTCTGAACCACCCAGATGTAAAGGGGAAAAGAGAAACAAAACACACTGCAAAGAAAAAAAATGGTCTCAGAACTTCTCTTATCCCTCTATTGAGATGCATTAGTACTTTGGGCCACCTGTACTGTTATGACCTGGTGGTCAGAACAATAATGGACCTGGTGGATAAGAGCACACGGAATGACCTGATAGTTACTGATAATATAGGACGAGCTCTGGGACGTGGGAACTCTGCTGACCGCAATCCCTAATCCTATCAACCACACTAGAAATAGCCGTGGATTGCTCCTAATGCTCCCTATGCAACTCGGCACAGCCTAAGGAACTAGCTAGCCCTAAAGATAGAAATATAAAGCCTACCTTGCCTCAGAGAAATTCCCCAAAGGAAAAGGCAGCCCCCCCACACATAATGACTGTGAGTAAAGATGAAAATACAAACACAGAGATGAAATAGATTAAGCAAAGTGAGGCCCGACTTACTGAACAGACTGAGGATAGGAAAGGAAGATTTGCGGTCAGCACAAAAACCTACAAAAAGACCACGCAGAGGGCGCAAAAAGACCCTCCGCACCGACTCACGGTGCGGAGGCACTCCCTCTGCGTCCCAGAGCTTCCAGCAAGCAAGAACAATCAAAATAGCAAACTGGACAGAAAAATAGCAAACCAGAGAAAAACAAGCAGTCACTTAGCTTCTGCTGGGAAGACAGGTCACAAGAACGATCCAGGAGTGAACTAGACCAATACTGGAACATTGACAGGTGGCATGGAGCAAAGATCTAAGTGGAGTTAAATAGAGCAGCCAGCTAACGAATTAACCTCGTCACCTGTGGAAGGAAACTCAGAAACACCCACAGCCACCAGAGAAAGTCCATGGACAGAACCAGCCGAAGTACCATTCATGACCACAGGAGGGAGCCCGACAACAAAATTCACAACAGATGAGGCTTATAGACCATGCAATGCTCCTCTGGGAAATTAAATATGCAAATTGCCTCTTCCAAGAGAATGAAGACTTAAACGCTTCTGCTACTTATTGGAAGCATCAATCCTACAAGACAATATGGAACTTTTAACAAGCCTTGCAACAAACCAGAATCTACAGTATATCAAGACATGTATTTTGCAAAGCAAGAAGGAGTTAAAAGGTCCATATTTACTTTTATGATTGCTATCTCTAATATATGGCACTAGAATTCAAGTTCTCTTCCTTTTTGAAGAGGCAATTTCCATATTTAATTTTTCCAGAGAAGCAATGTTTATGTAAATGCATTTCACAGGACCTAATTGTCCACTGACTACCATTTTCCTTTAGACAGGAGACAACCCTACATACCAAAAAATATGTAAACACATCAATGTAAGAAATATCTGTCTAAAAGATTTATTACTAGATAAACATATAGATAAGTGACCATACCATAGGAAGATATAGTGTAGCATATGCCCAGAACCAAAGAAGTGAACTCAAAGATCCTTAAATAGCATGCAATTCTATTAAATACATTATAAATAGTGTTGAGCATTCCGATACCGCAAGTATCGGGTATCGGCCGATATTTGCGGTATCGGAATTCCGATACCGAATTCCGATACTTCCCGCGTATCGGATACCGGAATCGGAAGTTCCCAGAATTCAAACTGCACGCAGCAGCCAATGAGGAATGATTGGAAGTGTGGGCACATCCTGTTTAGCATGGTGGGCATGTAAGTACTGGCAAGGCTGTGATTGGCTGCTGAAATGATGTCACTCTGCACTATAAAAAACGCTGTCGCCATTTTGCGCTCACTCTGCTGTGATTTCAGTTAGGGACAGGACGCTGTGTTCTAACTGAGGGCCAGTTGAGCTAGCTAATTGCTTTATTTTCCTTTCCAAAGGCTAATTTAGCAAAACACTGTGTGTTCTTCACTGTTCACCTTGCTCTTGCCTTGCAGCGCTGTTTTAACAGCGTTCTGCAAGGTCTCTCTGTGTGTGTGTGTGTGCAGCTCACTCTGTAGTCTGTGTGCAGCCATATACCCGGTTGTATTCAGCTCAGGGGGGGTTCACACTGCCTCACACAGTTGTCCTTTTTTGCTCATAGTGCAGCCTGCTGCACATTTTTTCTCAAATTTCCTATTAGTGTTTTTCCACCCGTCTCCAGCTAAATTGTGGAAAAACACTACATAGGATAACCTAGATGGGGGTTTTTGGGCCTTGCAGCGCCGTTTACGGCTGTCTGCACGGTCTCCGTGTGAGCCCAGCTCGCCCTGTAGTCTGTGTGCAGCCATAGCCGGTTGGATTCAGCTCAGGGTTCGTTACTGGCTCATACCTTGAGAAAAATTATCCTTTTTTTCAAATAGTGCAGCCTGTTTAAACATTTTAAAAAAAATTCCCTATTAGTGTTTTTCCACCCGTCTCCAGCTAAATAGTGGAAAAATACTACATAGGATAACCTAGAGGAGGGTTTTTTGGCCTTGCAGCGCCGTTTACGGCTGTCTGCACGGTCTCTGTGTGAGCGCAGCTCGCCCTGTAGTCTGTGTGCAGCTATAGCCGGTTGGATTCAGCTCAGGGTGCGTTACTGCCTCATACCTTGAAAAACAATTTCCTTTTTTTCAAATAGTGCAGCCTGTTTAAAATTTAAAAAAAAAAATTCCTATTAGTGTCTTTCCACCCGTCTCCAGCTAAATAGTGGAAAAACACTACATAGGATAACCTAGAGGAGGGTTTTTTGGCCTTGCAGCGCCGTTTACGGTTGTCTGCACGGTCTCCGTGTGATTTAAACTAGCTCTGTAGCCCGATCTGCACAAAAAAAAAGTAAAGTTCACCAAACACAACTTAACACTTGTGTAGGCCACATTTGAAAAATAATAAAGTTTAGTCCACACTTTACAACATTAGTGTTTCTTACACCTGTTAGGAGGAGCATTTCAGGAATAAGCACGCTAAGGCCTTAGTACTTTTCTGCTTATTTTTATCTGTCAACCAAGATGAAGAGGGCAGGGAGTAAGGCACGTGGGCGTGGGGGCGGAGCAGGGAGAGGAGCAGGGAGAGGACGTGGTGATTCTGTGCCTGCTGCGGGCGCCGGTGACTCATCGTCACTCAGTTTCAGCAGGGAACAGTCCTTCATGCGCAGCTTTGTCGGAGAGCGCTGTGCACCGCTGCTGCGTGAAGACCAAATTGAAGCCGTTGTCGGGTGGATGGCAGCTAACGCCTCGGCATCGACTTCAGTTAGTGCCACATCCTCTCAGGCACAGAGCACTGGAGAGCAGCCATCTGTCTCTTCACCACCTGCCAAATTGGCCAGGCAGTCAGAGAGCCCAGGACAGGAGCCGTCTCTACTTCTGTTCTCTGAATCTCTTGGCTTGGAAACAGGGGGCCAGCCAAGCAGCATTGGAGAAATGGAAGAAGAGGCAGTGTGCAGTGATGCCCAACAGCTTTTTCTCTCTGACTCTGAAGAGGCAGGTGGGCCAGTGCCTCCGGTGACCACAGCGCAGTACGCATCTGATGATGAAACTCAGGTGCCGCTTTCTGATGCGTACTGTGCTGCCGAGACTACCCAGGAGGAGCAGTTGGTGGCAGAGGGTAGTGGAGATGATGAGGTCCTTGACCCATCGTGGCGTGAGGAACAGGAAGGTGGTGGGAGCAGCTCTGAGGAAGAGCTTCCCCTTACGGGCCAAAGAGGGAGAGGGAGGGGGAAGACTGCGGAGCCTGTAGCCTCCACTTTGGCACCCGTTAGGAGCCTGTCTCTTTCCAAAGCCAAAAAGGACGCTCCCAAGACTTGCAGTGCCTGGTCCTTTTTTGACACAGTTGCAGATGACATTTGTTTTGTCAAATGCAAGCTGTGTCATCAGAAAGTAAAAAGAGGTAAAAGTGTCAGCAACCTCAATACCACAAATATGTGGAAACATGTGCGGAACAGGCACGCGGTGGAGTTACAGAAACACAGTGAAGACGTAGGCCAACCAACAGCGGCAGCTACCACCTCTTCATCTCATGTTGCCTCTTCCTCCACTGTTGTCCAGAGACCTAGTGTAATTCCACCCACAGCACCACCTTCCCAGTCATCCTCACACTCCCAGTCTACTCTACAGCCATCGGTAGTCCAGGCATGGGAGAAAAGGCGGGCATTCTCGGCCAACCACCCCCGAGCACAGGCTCTGAATGCAGGCATTGCCAAACTGTTGTCCCTGGAAATGCTCTCGTTCAGGCTGGTGGAGACTGACAGCTTCCGTGACTTGATGGCATTGGCAGTCCCACAGTACAAGGTGCCCAGCCGCTTTTACTTCAGCAGGCAGGCTGTCCCTGCCCTGCACAGGCATGTTGAGGCAAACATAAAACATGCGCTACTGAACGCCGTTAGTAGCAAGGTCCACCTCACCACCGATGCGTGGACCAGTCAGCATGGACAGGGGCGATATGTTTCCCTCACTGCCTATTGGGTTAATGTTGTTGAGCCAGGTACAGATCGTGCGAGTGGCGCAGGACATGTCCTGCCCACTCCAAGGATTGCAGGAATCCAGTCTGTACGCATCGACTCCTCCTCTTACACCAGTTCCTCAGATTCCTCTCTGCAGGATCCGTCACAGTCCACCTCCACATGGACCCGTGAACGTTTACCTATGACCGACATGAGCACAGCCGTGGCCAAACGTCAGCAGGCCGTCTTGAAACTAGTTTCATTGGGGCATCGAAGCCACACAGCGCAGGAGCTCTGGAATGCCATCAAGCAGGAGAGCGATGTGTGGTTACTGCCAGCGAATCTCCAGCCAGGCATGGTAGTGTGTGACAATGGCCGAAATCTGGTGGCAGCTTTGGCCCTTGGCAACCTCACTCACATCCCATGTCTGGCACATGTGCTCAATTTGGTTGTGCAGAGTTTTCTGAGGGACTATCCGGATCTTGATGCCCTGCTGCACAAGGTCCGCCTAGAGTGTGCTCACTTGCGGCGTTCCAGCTTGGCCAGATCCCGCATTGCTGCTCTGCAGCGCCGATTCCGCCTTCCGGAACACCGCATCATATGTGACCTACCTACCCGGTGGAATTCCACGTTACATATGTTGGAGCGGTTGTGTGAGCAGCAGCAAGCAGTTATGGAGTACCAGCTGCATCAGGCGCAAAGAAGTCGCAGTCAGCGCCGATCAGACTTCACAACCACAGAGTGGGCCACTATGAAGGACGTCTGCCAGGTTTTGCGTCCTTTTGATTATTCCACGCGGATGGCAAGTGCAGATGATGCACTAGTCAGCATGACTGTCCCCCTTATCTGCCTGCTTCAGCAAACTTTGCAAGGGTTAAGAGATGATGTTGTGGAAGAGGTGGAGGATGAGGAGTCACCTTTTCAATCAGCTTCTGGAGAGTCAGCGCCACGTGGTTCCTCACAAAGGGGTACGCAGGGGCCAATTTGTGAGGAGGATGAGGAGGAGTCAATGGAGGAGGAAGAGCTCCATCCAGAGGAGGGAGCGACACAATTGTCCAGTGGTCAGTGTGTACAGCGAGGGTGGGGTGATGACGAGCGGGCAGAGATCATGTCTCAAGCAGGGGACAGCGTTTCTGGGCCAGTTGGCACTCTGCAGCACATGGTGGATTTCATGCTGCAGTGCCTGAGAAACGACCGCCGCATCGACCACATTCTCAACATGCCTGATTATTGGGTGTTCACCCTCCTCGATCCTCGCTACCGGGACAACGTCCAAAACCTCATCCCTGCGTTGACCCGGGAGCGTAAATTGCGGGAGTACCACGACACACTGGTGAATTCCATCATCTTCTCCTGTCCAACTGAGAGGAGTGCTGCTAGTGCTTTACAAAGCAGCTCAGTGCGTCGAGGCAGTGGGGGAGGCTCTGCCCAAAGAGGGAGCAGAAGCAGTGCCTCTGCCCAAGGCAAGCCCAGTATGGCACAACTCTGGCACACTTTTGTGTGCCCGCCCCAAATGTCTACACCATCACCGGCGGCTCCAGTCAGCAGGAGGCAACGGTTCCGTCAGATGGTGACAGACTACATGGCTTGCCCTCTTACTGTACTCCCAGATGGCTCTTCCCCGTTCAAGTTTTGGGTCTCTAAGCTGGATACATGGCCAGAGCTAAGCCAGTATGCATTGGAGGTGCTGGCTTGCTCTGCGGCTAGTGTCTTATCGGAACGTGTCTTTAGTGCCGCAGGTGGTGTACTAACAGACCGTCGCATGCGACTATCCTCCGATAACGTTGACCGGCTTACTTTCCTGAAAATGAACCAGGCCTGGATCTCGCAGGAATTTGCCACTCCTCTGCCTGATTAAGTAATTGGGTGTCATCCAGGTCTTCTGCTGTGTTCATCTTTCTACCACCTGAACTGCTATTCCTGGGCTCCAACACCGCCAGTTGCGGCTCAGAAGTGCAGGCTGCACAGTAAAAACATACGACCCAGTGTTATTGGGTTTCAGTAACGTCAGCTGATCCCCAGCTGTGTAGCCGGCAATGTGTCCTGCGACCGCCACGCTGGCACAACAACCTAAATGTAAGGGATTCGCAATGTGACGCAGCACAGCCGTCATTCCTACCCCCTTGGTGCCATGCGCTGCCTCCTCAGTGTTGTTTTAAGCTGTCACGGAGCCTGCGCTGTTCTGTTATCCCTTGGGCATGCCCTATTTGCGCTGCCTGTCTTCTGACATAATTTGGTGTCAGGCTGGCTGCGCCTGTGCGGCCGCGCTGCCCGAGATCCCGCCTCGCTGTGTCTTCTGATTGAGTCACACTGCGGGCCTGGGATCCATGGGCATGCGCAGTGCATATCTTCCCCTCGGGCTCTCGCTCATTTCCCTCCGCCTTCTTTAGACTGTGCGCCGTCAGCTGATCCCTAATAGCATGCCACGGCCGTGACACCGCACAGTCTGAAGAAGAGGGAAGGAGGGGAGTGAGAGTCGAGGATATGCACTGTGCATGTCCATGGTTCCAAGGCCCGCAGTGGGATTACGTTGGACGAGACTGCGAGGTGGGATCTGGAGCAGCGTGGACGCACAGGCAGTGACAGCCTGACACCAAATTATGTCAGAAGACAGGCAGCGCTAATTAGGCATGGCCAAGGGCTAACAGAACAGCGCAGGCTCCGTGACAGCTTAAAACAACGCTGAGGAGGCAGGGCACGGCACCAAGGGGATAGGAATGTCAGCTGTGCTGTGTCCTATTATGAAGGAAATTCGCACCTCCGGGACGGTTTAACGGTATAAGGGGACACATTTTTAGTGTTTACTTCGGTGTTTGCAAGGAGCATAATTAAAAGAACCACCTTTTCCTTTTGCATCGTTAGTGCTGCACAAGATGGCTCTTTCAGCTACAAACGTCTTGGGGGGGGTTAAAGGTTCCCTTTCAACTTGCTACAATCAGGCTTCGGCCTACACTCTGTTCCTCTGCTCCTCCTGCTGTCCCTGGGCTCTAACACCGCCAGTTGGTGCCTGGAAGTGCTGTGTGCACAGTCAACAGTCGCTCCTCTGTTATTGGGGTTCAGTAACGTCAGCTGATCCCCAGCTGTGTGTGCGGCAATACCTCCAATCTGCTCCTCCTGCTGTCCCTGGGCTCTAACACCGCCAGTTGGTGCCTGGAAGTGCTGTCTGCACAGTCAACAGTCGCTCCTCTGTTATTGGGGTTCAGTAACGTCAGCTGATCCCCAGCTGTGTGTGCGGCAATACCTCCAATCTGCTCCTCCTGCTGTCCCTGGGCTCTAACACCGCCAGTTGGTGCCTGGAAATGCTGTGTGCACAGTCAACAGTCGCTCCTCTGTTATTGGGGTTCAGTAATGTCAGCTGATCCCCAGCTGTGTATCCGGCAATGTGTCATGCGACCGCCACGCTGGCACAACTAAAATGTAAGGGGACCTGTCCCCCCCCCCCCCTAGGCGTTTGTTACTGAAAGAGCCACCATGTGCAGCACTAATACTGCACAAGGGAAAGGTCGCTCTTGAAATTATGCTCCTTGCAAACGCTGAACTACACACTCATGTAATGTGTCCCCTCACACCGTCCAACCGTCCCGGAGGTGGGACTTTCCTTTGTAATGTGACGCAGCACAGCCGTCATTGCTACCCCCTTGGCATCGTGCGCTGCCTCCTTAGCGTTGTTTGATTCCGTCATGGACCCTGCGCTGTTATGTTATCCCTTGGCCATGCACAGTTTGCGCTGCCCGTCCTCTGACATCATTTGTTGTCGTCCTGGCTGCGCCTGTGCGTCCACGCTGCCCGAAATCACACCTCGCAGTGTCGTCTAATGTGATCCCACAGTGGGCCTGGTATCCATGGCCATACGCAGTGCATCTACTAGCCTCTCACTCCCCTTCTTCACGCTTCTTCAGACTAGGCGGCGTCAGCTGATCCCTAATAGCATGCCACGGCCGTGACGCCGCACAGTCTGAAGAAGCAGGAAGGAGGTGAGTGAGAGGCGATGATATGCACTGCGCATGCCCATGGATCCCTGGCCCGCAGTGGGACTACATTAGATGACACTGCAAGGTTGGATCTCGGGCAGCTTGGACGCACAGGCACTGCCAGCCTGACACCTACATGATGTCAGAAGACGGCCACCGCTAACTGTGCATGGCCAAGGGATAACATTACAGCGCGGGCTCCGTGACAGAACCAAACAACGTTGAGGAGGTGGCGCCCGGCACCAAGGGGGTTGGAATGACGGCTGTGCTGTGTCACATTACAAAGGAAAGTCCCACTTCCGGGATGGTTTGACGGTGTGAGGGGACACATTATATGAGTGTGTACTTCAGCGTTTGCAAGGAGCATAGTTTTCGGAGCCACCATTTTCCATGTGCAGTATTACTGCTGTACAAGATGGCTCTTTCAGCAACAAATGCCTGGGGGGGGGTGTTAAAGGTTCCCTTTCAACTTGCTCCACTGCAGGCTTCGGCCTACACTCTGCTCCTCTTTGATTCCCTGGGTTTCAACACTGTCAGTTGCCACCTGGAAGTGTTGTCTACACAGAAAAAACACTAGGTGATGTGTCAGTGGGGTTCAGCACCGCCAGCTGTTCCCCTGCTGTGTAGTCGGCAACGTGTCCAGCACAAGCCACGCTGGCACAACAGAACAAAAGCTGCCACCAGTGCAGGCTTCGGCCTACACTCTGCTCCTCTCCTCCTCCTGCTGACCCTGGGCTCAAACACCGCTAGTTTTTGCCCGGAAGTGCTAGCTGCACAGAGAAAAACACTAGCCAATGTGTTAGTGGGGTTCAGCACCGCCAGCTGTTCCCCTGCTGTGTAGCCGGCAACGTGACCTGCAAACGCTACGCAGGCACATGAACTGAAATTAAAGGGAACCTGGCCCCACCCCCCCAGGTGTTTCTATGTATAACAGCCACCTAGTACAGCAGTACTGCTGCATTTGTACAAGGTGGCTGACTTTTTCTCCTTGCCCACGTTGAACTCAACACGTACAAAATGTGTCTCATTGAGACCATTCCACTGTCCCTGAGGTGTGACTTTCCTTTCTAATGATACGCAGCACCCCCCTTGGTAGCGTTTCCCGTCTTTTGTCATCATGGTTAGCTGGCTGCGCCTGTGCATCCGCCCTGCTAGAAACAACGCCAATCGTTGTCATATTTATTTTGTCAGCGAGGGTGTGGTTTATGGGCACGAGCAGTGCATATGTTCGCCTGTCTTAACTCATCTCCTTCTGCCTTCTTCAGACTGTGCGGCCTCCTGGCCGTGGTAGGCGATAAGGATCAGCTGAGGCCGCCCAGTCTGAAGCAGGTGTAAGGACATGTGTGAGCGGCAAACCTATTTACTGCACAAGGCCACGAATCCCAGCCACGCAGTGTGATTTTTTGAAAACACACTGTAGGTCTGGGATTCATGTCCATCGCTAACCGCAACGGCCGACATGAAATGAGGTCAGAAGACAGGAAGTGCTCACAGCGCATGGCCAAGGGATCACAATAGCGCAGACTCCTGTACAGCAACTAACAACGCTCAGGAATCTGCGCCCAGCAGCTAGGTGTAAATTTTGACACCTGTGCTGCATCTCCTTAAAAAGACAAGTCACGCCTCCACTACTGTTTGACAGTATAGTGGGCTAAATAGTGTACGTGTTTTATTCAGCGTGTGCAAGGAGCAAATTAAATAGAGCAACCTTTTACTTGTGCAGCATTAATGCTGCACAAGGTGTGGCTCTTGTACCTTGCAACACCTGAGGGGGGGTTAAAGGTAACCTTTGAAATTGGTTCAACTAGGCTTCGGCCTACACTCTGCTCCTCTCCTGCTGACCCTGGGCTCAAACACCGCTAGTTTTTGCCCGGAACTGCTAGCTACACAGAGAAAAACACCAGTCAATGTGTTAGTGGGGTTCAGCACCGCCAGCTGTTCCCCTGCTGTGTAGTCGGCATCGTGTCCAGCACAAGCCACGCTGGCACAACTGACCAAAAGCTGCCACCAGTGCAGGGTTCGGCCTACACTCTGCTCCTCTCCTGCTGACCCTGGGCTCAAACACCGCTAGTTTTTGCCTGGAACTGCTAGCTGCACAGAGAAAAACACCAGTCAATGTGTTAGTGGGGTTCAGCACCGCCAGCTGTTCCCCTGCTGTGTAGTCGGCATCGTGTCCAGCACAAGCCACGCTGGCACAACTGACCAAAAGCTGCCACCAGTGCAGGCTTCGGCCTACACTCTGCTCCTCTCCCCCTCCTGCTGACCCTGGGCTCTAACACCGCTAGTTTTTGCCCGGACATGCGAGCTGCACAGAGAAAAACACCAGTCAATGTGTCAGTGGGGTTCAGCAACGCCAGCTGTTCCCCTGCTGTGTAGCTTGCAACGTGACCTGCAAACGCCACGCAGGCACATGAACTGAAATTGAAGGGAGCCTGCCCCCCACCCCCAGGTGTTTCTATGTATAACAGCCACCTTGTACAGCAGTACTGCTGCATTTGTACAAGGTGGCTGACTTTTTTCTCCTTGCCCACGTGGAACTCAACACGTACAAAATGTGTCTCATTAGAGACCATTCCACTGTCCCTGAGGTGTGACTTTCCTTTCTAATGACACGCAGCACCCCCATTGTTAGCGCTGTCCGTCTTCTGACATCATTGGTTGGCTGGCTGTGCCTGTGCGTCCGCCCTGCCCGACACAACGCCCCTCGTTGTCTCATATATTTTGACTGCGAGGGTGTGATTGATGGGCACGAGCAGTGCATATGTTTCCCGGTCTTCACTCCCCTCCTTCCGTCTTCTTCTGACTGTGCGGCCTCATGGCCGCGGCATGCGATAAGGGATCAGCTGAGGCCGCCCAGTCTGAAGCAGGTGTAAGGACATGTGTGAGCGGCGAACATATTTACTGCACAAGGCCACGAATCCCAGCACCGCAGTGTGACTTTAGGAAAAGGCACTGTGGGTCTGGGATTCATGTCCATCGTTAACCGCACCGGCCAACATGAAATGAGGTCATGAGACGGCCTGCACTAACAGAGTATTGCCAAGGGATAACACAAGAGCGCAGTTTCCTGTACTGCAAATAACAACGGTAAGGAATCTGCGCCCAGCACCTAGGTGTAAATTTGTACACCTGTGCTGCGTCTCCTTAAAAAGAAAAGTCACGCCTCCACTACTGTTTGACAGTATAATGGGCTAAATAGTGTACGTGTTTTATTCAGCGTGTGCAAGGAGCAAAATTAAGAGAGCAACCTTTGACTTGTGCATCATTAATGCAGTTCAAGGTGTGGCTCTTGTACCTTGCAACACCCGAGGGGGGGTTAAAGGTTACCTTTGAAATTGGTTCAACTAGGCTTCGGCCTACACTCTGCTCCTCTCCTCCTCCTGCTGACCCTGGGCTATAACACCGCCAGTTGTAGCCTGGAAGTGCTAGCTGCACAGAGAAAAACACCAGCCAATGTGTTAGTGGTGTTCAGCACCGCCAGCTGTTCCCCTGCTGTGTAGCCGGCATCGTGTCCAGCACAAGCCACGCTGGCACAACCGACCAAAAGCTGCCACCAGTGCAGGCTTCGGCCTACACTCTGCTCCTCTCCTCCTCCTGCTGACCCTGGGCTCAAACAACGCTAGTTTTTGCCCGGTACTGCTAGCTGCACAGAGAAAAACACCAGCCAATGTGTTAGTGGGGTTCAGCACCGCCAGCTGTTCCCCTGCTGTTTAGCCGGCAACGTGTCCTGCAAACGCCACGCAGGCACATGAACTGAAATTGAAGATAGCCTGCCCCCCACCCCCAGGTGTTTCTATGTATAACAGCCACCTTGTACAGCAGTACTGCTGCATTTGTACAAGGTGGCTGACTTTTTTCTCCTTGCCCACGTGGAACTCAACACGTACAAAATGTGTCTCATTAGAGACCATTCCACTGTCCCTGAGGTGTGACTTTCCATTCTAATGACACGCAGCACCCCCATTGTTAGCGCTGCCCGTCTTCAGACATCATTGGTTGGCTGGCTGTGCCTGTGCGTCCGCCCTGCCCGACACAACGCCCCTCGTTGTCTCATATATTTTGACTGCAAGGGTGTGATTGATGGGCACGAGCAGTGCATATGTTCGCCTGTCTTCACTCCCCTCCTTCCGCCTTCTTCAGACTGTGCGGCCTCATGGCCGCGGCAGGCGATAAGGGATCAGCTGAGGCCGCCCAGTCTGAAGCAGGTGTAAGGACATGTGTGAGCGGCGAACATATTTACTGCACAAGGCCACGAATCCCAGCACCGCAGTGTGACTTTAGGAAAAGGCACTGTGGGTCTGGGATTCATGTCCATCGTTAACCGCACCGGCCAACATGAAATGAGGTCATGAGACGGCCTGCACTAACAGAGTATTGCCAAGGGATAACACAAGAGCGCAGTTTCCTGTACTGCAAATAACAACGGTAAGGAATCTGCGCCCAGCACCTAGGTGTAAATTTGTACACCTGTGCTGCGTCTCCTTAAAAAGACAAGTCACGCCTCCACTACTGTTTGACAGTATAATGGGCTAAATAGTGTACGTGTTTTATTCAGCGTGTGCAAGGAGCAAAATTAAGAGAGCAACCTTTGACTTGTGCATCATTAATGCAGTTCAAGGTGTGGCTCTTGTACCTTGCAACACCCGAGGGGGGGTTAAAGGTTACCTTTGAAATTGGTTCAACTAGGCTTCGGCCTACACTCTGCTCCTCTCCTCCTCCTGCTGACCCTGGGCTATAACACCGCCAGTTGTAGCCTGGAAGTGCTAGCTGCACAGAGAAAAACACCAGCCAATGTGTTAGTGGGGTTCAGCACCGCCAGCTGTTCCCCTGCTGTGTAGCCGGCATCGTGTCCAGCACAAGCCACGCTGGCACAACCGACTAAAAGCTGCCACCAGTGCAAGCTTCGGCCTACACTCTGCTCCCCCTGCTTACCCTTTGCTCCAGCACCGCTAGTTGGGGCTCTAGGAAGACAATCTTTAATAGGCAACGCATCTGGGTTCCAGCACCGCCAGCTGGTTCTCGGCAGTGTTTTTGTCACAGGTACTCCCTCGTGCCAAACCTGGTTTCAGCACCGTCAGCTGTTTACGGGTTGTATCAAACTCGCTGAGAAGCCTATGCTTGCCCCGTCGTGTTGCGGTCGGGTTAGCCAACTCCAGGGTGCCTCCAGTTTAGGAGCTTCCTATGTGGGCTGCGTGAACTGGTAGTCAAGGCTGGTTCTGTAGTGCCAGTAGGCCCAGCTCCCCCTGTAGGACTGTTGGGGTTCGGTAACTGCGGCTGCCTCGCGGCCTAGCTGTTCTCTCCTCTCCTGTGGGCCTTCGGGTCCACCTCCTGGTTCCAGCACCGTCAGCTGGTTCCGGGCCGAGCCTTTGGCTTAGGTGCCTCCTCCTGGGTATCCGAGTTCCACCAACGTCAGGCGGTCCTTGGTAGTGCTTTTAAGCACGGGCACCTACAGCTTAGTAACCGGGTTCCAGCACCGCCAGCTGGTCCTCGGTCGTGCCATTGGCTCTTGCACACTGGGGCAACGCATCTGGGTTCCAGCACCGCCAGCTGGTTCTTGGCAGTGTTCTTGACACAGGTACTCCCTCGTGCCAAGCCTGGTCTCAGCACCGTCAGCTGTTTCTGGGTTGTGTCAAGCTCACTGAGACGCCTATGCTTGCCCCGTCGTGGTGCTGTCGGGTTAGCCAACTCCAGGGTGCCTCCAGTTTAGGAGCTTCCTATGTGGGCTGCGTGAACTGGTAGTCAAGGCTGGTTCTGTAGTGCCAGTAGGCCCATCTCCCCCTGTAGGACTGTTGGGGTTCGGTAACTGCGGCTGCCTCGCGGCCTAGCTGTTCTCTCCTCTCCTGTGGGCCTTCGGGTCCACCTCCTGGTTCCAGCACCGTCACCTGGTTCCGGGCCAAGCCTTTGGCTTAGGTGCCTCCTCCTGGGTATCCGAGTTCCGCCAACGTCAGGCGGTCCTTGGTAGTGCTTTTAAGCTCGGGCACCTACAGCTTAGTAACCGGGTTCCAGCACCGCCAGCTGGTCCTCGGTCGTGCCATTGGCTCTTGCACACTGGGGCAACGCATCTGGGTTCCAGCAACGCCAGCTGGTTCTCGGCAGTGTTTTTGACACAGGTACTCCCTCGTGCCAAGCCTGGTCTCAGCACCGTCAGCTGTTTCCGGGTTGTGTCAAGCTCACTGAGACGCCTATGCTTGCCCCGTCGTGGTGCGGTCGGGTTAGCCAACTCCAGGGTGCCTCCAGTTTAGGAGCTTCATATGTGGGCTGTGTGAACTGGTAGTCAAGGCTGGTTCTGTAGTGCAAGTAGGCCCAGCTCCCCCTGTAGGACTGTTGGGGTTCGGGAACTGCGGCTGCCTCGCGGCCTAGCTGTTCTCTCCTCTCCTGTGGGCCTTCGGGTCCACCTCCTGGTTCCAGCACCGTCAGCTGGTTCCGGGCCGAGCCTTTGGCTTAGGTGCCTCCTCCTGGGTATCCGAGTTCGGCCAACGTCAGGCGGTCCTTGGTAGTGCTTTTAAGCACGGGCACCTACAGCTTAGTAACCGGGTTCCAGCACCGTCAGCTGGTCCTCGGTCGTGCCATTGGCTCTTGCACACTGGGGCAACGCATCTGGGTTCCAGCAACGCCAGCTGGTTCTCGGCAGTGTTTTTGACACAGGTACTCCCTCGTGCCAAGCCTGGTCTCAGCACCGTCAGCTGTTTCTGGGTTGTGTCAAGCTCACTGAGACGCCTATGCTTGCCCCGTCGTGGTGCTGTCGGGTTAGCCAACTCCAGGGTGCCTCCAGTTTAGGAGCTTCCTATGTGGGCTGCGTGAACTGGTAGTCAAGGCTGGTTCTGTAGTGCCAGTAGGCCCAGCTCCCCCTGTAGGACTGTTGGGGTTCGGTAACTGCGGCTGCCTCGCGGCCTTGCTGTTCTCTCCTCTCCTGTGGGCCTTCAGGTCCACCACCTGGTTCCAGCACCGTCAGCTGGTTCTCGGCAGTGTCTTTTGCTCTTGTACCTTCTGCTCCCCATCCTGGTTCCAGTACCGTCAGCTGGTTCCGGGCAGAGCCTTTGGCTTAGGTGCCTCCTTCTGGGTATCCAAGTTCCACCAACGTCAGGTGGTCCTTGGTAGTGCTTTCAGGCACGGGTACCTCCTGCTTAGTAACCGGGTTCAAGTAACGTCAGCTGGTCCTCGGTAGTTCCATTGGCTCTTGGACCTTCGGCTACCCATCCGGGTTCCAGTACCGTCAGCTGGTTCTCGGCAGTGTCTTTTGCTCTTGTACCTTCTGCTCCCCATCCTGGTTCCAGTACCATCAGCTGGTTCCGGGCATAGCCTTTGGCTTAGGTGCCTCCTTCTGGGTATCCGAGTTCCGCCAACGTCAGGCGGTCCTTGGTAGTGCTTTTTAGCACGGGTACCTCCTGCTTAGTAACCGGGTTCCAGTAACGTCAGCTGGTCCTCGGTAGTTCCATAGGCTCTTGAACCTTCGGGTAGCCATCCGAGTTCCAGTTCCATCAGCTGGTTCTTGGCATTTTCTCAGCCTTCTTGTACCTTCTGCTACATTTCCAAGTTGAAGACCCTAAAGTCGACGACCCGGAAGACCACCCCGATGACGACGACGACGACCCGGAAGACCACCCCGATGACGACGACGGCGGAGACGACGACGGCGGAGATGACGACACTGGAGACGACGACCCTGGAGACGACGACATGGAAGACCGAGAAGCAGAAGAACAAGAGGCTGCAGAACAAAGAGCAGAAGAACATTAAGCATAAGACTTAATATCAGAGCAAAAGATATTATCTAAATTATATGCAGAAGAAGACTAAGCAGTGTATGGGGGTGAGTCCGTTCCTCCTCGTGGTGCCCCTGGATAAAGCCTGATGCTGCAGGCCAAACTGAACGCGGACAAATGTAACTTTTGTGACTGGCAGAACGGAAGGTGTAATCTTCCAACTTTTATAGATAACAACTACGGGAATGCCTGTCACAAATGAGAATATGATGAAGAAGTAGAATAGGAAGAATAATAACAGTGGAATAAAAAGAATATGTAGAATAGGAAGAATAATAATAGTTGAATAAAATGAATATGATGAATGTAATAAAAAAAAAAAAAGGTAAAGGATGAAGAAGAAGATGAATAAGGTGAAGAAGAAGTTGATGTCAAAGATGCTGATGATGATGAAGATGAAAGTGTGGGAAAAGAAAAAAAAAAAAAGAAAAAAAAGAAGGGGAAGGGCGTGGAATAGTGAAACATCAATATCTGACAAAATAAAAAAAAATATTTACATAGTCAATATCTTTGTCACTCCGAACGTCTTAAAAAAAAAAAAAGGATATTCTATTTGATTGGGATAAACCTCTATGACTTTAATGTCTCCGCCACCTCCCCAAATACATCCGGCATTATTCTTAGTTGTTTTCCTTCATGTAGAATGAACCTACAAGGCAAGAAAGGGTTTATTTTAATTCCGATATTTTGGTCCCATTGACTTGCATTGGGATCGGGTATCGGTATCGGCGATATCCGATATTTTTTGAATATCGGCCGATCCAATCCGATACCGATACTTTCCGATATCGGAAGGTATCGCTCAACACTAATTATAAAACATTAAAAACGAATGGTGCCTCACTGACAGACGCACAAAATTAGCCTGACATGACAGATAAGTGTATTAGCGTGCCCCCTGAAGAAATAAGGTGAAACGCTCATCTGCGTGGAGAGATACAGTGCCTGACATATTGTTGCAGTAACAGATTCACTTTACAAGGTATTATTACCCATATACTTATATGATTATATCATGAGCATAACAATTGCTGTCACAAAGTGTGCGACCATGATAGTGCCCATGTGGGAGGGTAGCCCTGCAACACCAGCGCCTATATTAGTTGGATGTGCATCCGAAGTTGCACATTCAGCTGAAATGTATTGTACTGCATAGACCCACAGGGTCCCTCCACCATAATTCACACCCCGATGGCCAATCAGAGTCCAGCAGTTGACTTTAGCTTGCGCATAGCATTGACTTCATGCATCGCACATTGTGAGAATACTGAAGTCAGTTGCCAACTTCTGCACCATGTATAAAAGAGGACGCCACATTGTGGGAGCAGGGGGAGATAAGAAGAATTGCAGTGTTTGCCATGGGTTAGAGATCAGTAGCAGAATGGGAGCATTATTATAGGATGGCCAAGGAGCTTTGCCATTACACCAGGAAAAGGCCCAGGATGGGGGACATATTACTGGAAGGGGCCAGGAAGAGGTTATTATTACAACAGGATGGGGACATTATTACTGAAAGGGGCCAAGGATGGATGACATACCTTATGCAACTATGTGCATCTTTAGAGAGAACATTATACTGCTTATTGCCACCATTATTCAATTCATATTTTCAAAAACGAGTATAAATAAACAATTTTGAAGTGTATATACATTTTTATTGGGCCAACCTTTTTATGGAAAGGCATGTCAGCAGAGTTTTAACTACTGTAATTAATATGTATGAGAACATTTCATGACTTCCTACTTTATAGGAAATCTTGAAAGTCTTAAAGAGACCGTCTCACCAGGTCTAAAGTGGACAGTTTTTATTCTTATTTTATTCCCACTGCTATCCTGAGTATTCCATATTATGTTTGCTTTTTTTTAAAAAAAAAACCATCACGACATACATGACTAAGCAGGATATGTCATAAATGACATCATAAATGATAGGATACCCACTCAATGGACTGTTTCACACATCATAGGATTAGGTACTGAGCTCAGCATTCTTTATCACACATGAAAGGATTAGATACACAGCAGCTCAGTGCACAATGTCGCACAAATATGGGAATAGCTACATTGCTCAGCCAGCTGTATCAAACATGATGGAATGAGATACATGGCTCAGTGGACTGTACCGCATACGATGGGATTAGATACATGACTTAGTCACAAATGACATTCAGTGTAAAGCCTCACTCAGATGTCTGTAATGCAGGTATATTTGAATGAGGTTTACTGCTGCATCTGTAAAGTACGTCTGAATGAGGCTTTACCTAATTAAGCAGAGTTGAGTGTTCCGAGCACCGCAGATAGATGAATTTGTTGCTGTGTTTGAACAGTGCAGCGCTCACAGCATCGTGGGTTGGACATTCTGGTATTGACCTACTAGTCCCAGGCTAGTGACCTCACAGCTTAGATCAGGACTATAGAGGTAACTTCTTTCAACAGTGAAAACAGCTCGATAGTCTGACATTAGTAGCACAATGCAAGGCTGTTAATTTGATTTCACCACCAGTGCCCTGCATCTCTTCCCACGGTTCTCCACAGAACAATTGCATTGCTGCTCTAAATAATAAGAAAAATGGAGATAATTAGCACATAATTTGGCCAATTCATGCACACCCAGCAGACAATGATAAAACAGTCTCCTGTTTCTGGGAACCTATCTAATGTGAATCCTTTCCTAGGCTGAAGCCTATACTTTTTGGTAGGTAGGATCCTGCTGCAATAAAAACCACCACAGCCACCTTCGGAAATCCCATTTAATATGTTGAAAATGTATTGAAATAATTTTTAAAAGAATAGCACAGCAGCATAATAATCACAGCCCCTAAAGGGGATGGTACTGTGCAGACACGTTTCAGACCATCAAGTCTTTAATCATTGCAATGATTAAATGTACAACTTTAATAGTACTGTGTGGGAGCACAGGGATGGTAAGTACAAGTGTTTGTTTGTTTGTTTTTTCTATGCATTGAATATATGAGGCCACATGCCAGGAAGGAGGGGCGGTATACCAGAATGGGGGCCATATTCCAGGATGGGGCAATATACCAGGATGAGGGCATATAGCAAGATGGGGCCACATACCAGAATGGAAATATATTTAGATGTAAGCACAACTGTGAACTGGTGCGCAAGTAGATTCCCAAACCGTGCTTGACTAGTAGAATAAACTTGGCACACAGGAAATTGCATAAGTTGAATCTTAATATGATCCACGTGTTGTAGTAAAAATTATACATACAAACGTTTTGGTCAATTAGACCTTTCTCAGTGAACATGCAGGCTATTTAAGCCTGTGATGAATGATCTATGGCTGTATCAAAAGGAAAAATAGAATTAGTCTTACCGGTAATTCGGTTTCTAGGAACCTTCCCCGACATTGACCTTGGAGGATGTCTCCCCACCCTAATGGGGGACAGGAAACACAAAGAGGTTAAATAACCCTCCCCTTCCTGCTATCTACAGTGTTTTTTCTGGACACACTAGCATGCATAGTTACCACCAAAGTGCAGGAATCATCAAATGGGGTATCAGATAGGGAGGGAAATTAGTGCTGTCGTGGAAGGTTCCTAGAAACCGAATTACTGGTAAGACTAATTCTATTTTCTCAAGTCACTTTCCATGACAGTTACCTTGGAGTCATACCAACACGAATATGCTAGACAGATGGCCTGTTTGATCCAGTTTGCAATTGTGCTTTTTGCTGCTTTCTTTCCTTTATTTTGGCCTGAAAACTGAATAAAAAGATTCTGGTCAATCCTCCAATCCTTGGACTGTTCAAGGTAATGGAGGACCACCCTGGGGACATCCAGAGTATGAAAATGTTCTTCCTTCGCATTGGAAGGGTTCGGGCAAAATGAGGGCAACACAATATCCTGACCCCTATGAAAGTCTGAGACAACTTTGGGCATAAAGGAGGGATCCAGTTGCAGGACTATGCTATCAGAGTTCAGAAATAGGTAGGGCTCTTGTACAGACAGGGCCTGCAGTTCTTCTATGCGTCTAGCCCTGGTTATTGCCACAAGGAAAATGGTATTAATTGTTAGGATTTTAAAAGATATTGAAGACACGGGTTCAAATGGTACCTGATAGACTATTGAGCACCAAGTTTAGATCCCAGGGGGGACCCAGCTAGGGAGTCTAGGATGTATTCTGCCTGCAGAGGACATAAATCATTTGATCCAGCGGTGCCCGACTAGGTCCTGGTCAAAAAAGGAACTAAGAGCAGAAACGTGAACCTTCAGTGTGCTTGGGTTGAGCCCTAGCTCTAAACCCTTCGGGAGGAAGTCTAGGACCTGAGCAATGTTGGAATAGAAAGGGTCAGGGACGTTAGGAAGACACCAGGAAGATAATTTCTTCCATACCTTGCAATAGATGACCTTGGTTACCAGTTTCCTGCTTTTTTGGAGAGTCTGGATTACTCTGTCTAAGAGACCCCTGGCTTTTAGGATGCTGGCTTCAGTAACCAAGCCGCAACATTCAATCTGTTGAGGTTTGGGTATAGTAGGGGACCCCGATAAAGGAGGTTGGTGTTTTGGGGCAGGAGTAAGGGACCTTCTTGGGCCATGTCCATCAAAGCGCTGTACCAGCTTCGCCCAGGCCACATTGGAGCAATTAAGATTTTTGTGCCCTGGTCCAACCGGATCTTCTGCAGCATCTTCACCAGTATAGGGATTGGTGGGAAGGCGTACACCATGTTAAAGAAATGGTTAATCTTCATTTTGTTAAATATCAGAAAATAGCAGAAAAGCAAAGTATTGTGCAAGATGTTATCATCTGTCTCTCCTTGTGGACAATTTCCCGGACATTCCACATAGTAGTGGTCAGAATTTCTCAGAATTAGTCAAGGACATGTAGTTTATTTGCAGATAAACAATATATGTCTGTTTTTGTCTTTTATCCACCCAAAAATGAATGTCCAGCCAAAATCTAATAAAATGCAGACATGTGCAAAGAACCCCCTCCACCCCCCACATTCTTCTCATGTGATCTCTCTTGGATACCAGGATGTGTATGACAACTCATTGTATAATATATCTCCTTGCCAATTTATTATGTAACTCTACATTTCCTTTTGATCTTGGTGCTTTAAAAAAGCCCAGCCCTAAAAATAAAGACCAGAAACTATTTGGACAGACAACGAGCATGTGTCTCTCTGATTATTGCTTAATTGCGTAGGTACCTAAAATACAGAACACCTGAGTAGGTTGGAAATCCCTTCTCTAACAACTTGGAGGCCTTCAGCGGGATAATATAATTTCTCCTTCGACATTCATCTTAGACTGAACAATTGACTGCCTCCGTACTGAACAGAAAACCAGAACCCGGGTAAGTGAGTAGATTTATTACTCACACAGTTTTCTCTCTGGGAAAGGAGGCTTTCTAGAGTCAGTCTTTGGGGATTTCTAACGGGAAAGCCCTCAGGTAAAAGGAAGTATCTGTTATTTGTTTTGTTGTCCCTTACTTGTCTTTGTCTGTTTTGTATGTTGTTTGTTTAGGTGCTGTTAACAATTGTTTTTTGTTTCATTATGAAGTAAAATGATTTTCCATCATTTGTTTTGTCTGTAACTATAATAAGGGTTCCTGTCTGTCTGTAACTATGTAAATGTTTGTTAATACTGTAAAGATTGTAAGTGAAGTGTCTTGATCCTGCTCTGTTCTGCTATGCTATATTTGTACTATGTTTGTTCTATTGTTTCTTTCCTTCTTTATTACTTTTATTCTGCTTTTGGGTAGCTAATTATATTAGTTCAGTTTATTGGTGCCTTGTCAGTTGTTAATTGATAAGTAGTACTGATAGTTCTGTGCTGATCTGTTCTGATTATACTGTGTTTCTGATATATTGCTGAATCTGTTGTGGGGTACGGAGCAGCGCTCATGATGTATGGAGACTAAATGATGTGTGCTCAGTATATACAGTAAATAGCCTTCTCATTAAAAGCAGTGAGTAAGATAAAACTCTCCGGTTAGTATTTACTTGAAAAAACTTACAGGAAGGCCCCGGGTGGGAGTTTGTAGTGAAGTGGGAAAGAGCACGTGAAAACAATCTATGTGAACATAAATGCTCATTTTTGTATAAATCCCCCGTACTCAGATAGGAATTGAATTAGAGGATATAGTGAACCAAGTAAGAGATTCCATAAATAGATGTGATTTATGTTTTTGTCCATTGGCACTAGAGCATTTTGATAAGATATGGGGAGCGAGAAAGTACAGAAGTAATGTGGGTATGGATGTGATTGAAAAATCAGACAAATGCTTCCCATGTGTGTACCACATGCTGTGTTAACCCCTTCATGACCCAGCCTATTTTGACCTTAAAGACCTTGCCGTTTTTTGCAATTCTGACCAGTGTCCCTTTATGAGGTAATAACTCAGGAACGCTTCAATGGATCCTAGCGGTTCTGAGATTGTTTTTTCGTGACATATTGGGCTTCATGTTAGTGGTAAATTTAGGTCAATAAATTCTGTGTTTATTTGTGATAAAAACGGAAATTTGGCGAAATTTTGAAAATTTCGCAATTTTCACATTTTGAATTTTTATTCTGTTAAACCAGAGAGTTATGTGACACAAAATAGTTAATAAATAACATTTCCCACACGTCTACTTTACATCAGCACAATTTTGGAAACAAAATTTATTTTTGCTAGGAAGTTATAAGGGTTAAAATTTGACCAGCGATTTCTCATTTTTACAACGAAATTTGCAAAACCATTTTTTTTAGGGACCACCTCACATTTGAAGTCAGTTTGAGGGGTCTATATGGCTGAAAATACCCAAAAGTGACACCATTCTAAAAACTGCACCCCTCAAGGTGCACCAAACCACATTCAAGAAGTTTATTAACCCTTCAGGTGCTTCACAGCAGCAGAAGCAACATGGAAAAAATGAACATTTAACTTTTTAGTCACAAAAATGATTTTTCAGCAACAATTTTTTTATTTTCCCAATGGTAAAAGGAGAAACTGAACCACGAATGTTGTTGTCCAATTTGTCCTGAGTACGCTGATAACTCACATGTGGGGGTAAACCACTGTTTGGGCGCACGGCAGGGCTTGGAAGGGAAGGAGCGCCATTTGACTTTTTGAATGAAAAATTGGCTGCACTCTTTAGCGGACACCATGTCACGTTTGGAGAGCCCCCGTGTGCCTAAAAATTGGAGCTCCCCCACAAGTGACCCCATTTTGGAAACTAGACGCCCCAAGGAACTTATCTACATGCATAGTGAGCCCTTTAAACCCCCAGGTGCTTCACAAATTGATCCGTAAAAATGAAAAAGTACTTTTTTTCACAAAAAAATTCTTTTAGCCTCAATTTTTTCATTTTCACATAGACAACAGGATAAAATGGATCCTAAAATTTGTTGGGCAATTTCTCCTGAGTATACTGATACCTCACATGTGGAGGTAAACCACTGTTTGGGCACATGGTAAGGCTCGGAAGGGAAGGAGCGCCATTTGACTTTTTGAATGAAAAATTATCTCCATCGTTAGCGGACACCATGTCGCGTTTGGAGAGACCCTGTGTGCCTAAACATTGGCGCTCCCCCACAAGTGACCACATTTTGGAAACTGGACCCCCCAAGGAACTTATCTAGATGCCTAGTGAGCACTTTAAACCCTCAGGTGCTTCACAAATTGATCCGTAAAAATGAAAAAGTACTTTTTTTTCACAAAAAATTTATTTTTGCCTCAATTTTTTTCATTTTCACATGGGCAATAGGATAAAATGGATCCTAAAATTTGTTCAGCAATTTCTCCCGAGTACGCCGATACCTCATATGTGGGGGTAAACCACTGTTTGGGCACACGGCAGAGCTCGGAAGGGAAGGCGCGCCTTTTGACTTTTTGAATGGAAAATTAGCTCCAATTGTTAGCGGACACCATGTCGCGTTTGGAGAGCCCCTGTGTGCCTATGCATTGGAGCTCCCCCACAAGTGACCCCATTTTGGAAACTAAACCCCCCAAGAAACTTATCTAGATGCATACTGAGCACTTTAAACCCCCAGGTGCTTCACAGAAGTTTATAATGCAGAGCCATGAAAATAAAAAATAATTTTTCTTTTCTCAAAAATGATTTTTTAGCCTGGAATTTCCTATTTTGCCAATGGTAGTAGGAGAAATTGGACCCCAAATATTGTTGTCCAGTTTGTCCTGAGTACGCAGATACCCCATATGTGGGGGTAAACCACTGTTTGGGCGCACGGCAGGGCTCAGAAGGAAAGGCACGCCATTTGGCTTTTTAAATGGAAAATTAGCTCCAATCATTAGCGGACACCATGTCGCGTTTGGAGAGCCCCTGTGTGCCTAAACATTGGAGATCCCCCACAAATGACCCCATTTTGGAAACTAGACCCCCAAAGGAACTAATCTAGATGTGTGGTGAGCACTTTGAACCCTCAAGTGCTTCACAGAAGTTTATAACGCAGAGCCATGAAAATTAAAAAAAAAATTTCTTTTCTCAAAAATGATTTTTTTAGCCCGCTATTTTTTATTTTCCCAAGAGTAACAGGAGAAATTTGACCCCAAAAGTTGTTGTCCAGTTTCTCCTGAGTACGCTGATACCCCATATGTGGGGGTAAACCACTGTTTAGGCACATGCTGGGGCTCGGAGTGAAGTAGTGACTTTTGAAATGCAGACTTTGATGGAATGGTCTGCGGGCGTCACATTGCGTTTGCAGAGCCCCTGGTGTGCCTAAACAGTAGAAACCCCCCACAAGTGACCCCATTTTGGAAACTAGACCCCCAAAGGAACTTATCTAGATATGTGGTGAGCTCTTGCAACCCCCAAGTGCTTTACAGAAGTTTATAACACAGAGCCGTGAAAATAATAAATACGTTTTCTTTCCTCAAAAATAATTTTTTAGCCCCGAATTTTTTATTTTTCCAAGGGTTACAGGAGAAATTGGACCCCAATAGTTGTTGTCCAGTTTCTCCTGAGTACGCTGATACCCCATGTGTTGGGGTAAACCACTGTTTGGGCACACGTCGGGGCTCAGAAGGAAGTAGTGACTTTTGAAATGCAGACTTTGATGGAATGGTCTGCGGACGTCACGTTGCGTTTGCAGAGACCCTGGTGTGCCTAAACAGTAGAAACCCCCCACAAGTGACCCCATTTTGGAAACTAGACCCCCAAAGGAACTTATCTAGATATGTGGTGAGCACTTGCAACCCCCAAGTGCTTTAGAGAAGTTTATAACACAGAGCCGTGAAAATGATAAATACGTTTTCTTTCCTCAAAAATAATTTTTTATCCCAGAATTTTTTATTTTCCCAAGGGTTACAGGAGAAATTGGACCCCAAAAGTTGTTGTCCAGTTTCTCCTGAGTACGCTGATACCCCATGTGTGGGGGTAAACCACTGTTTAGGGCACACGTCGGGGCTCAGAAGGGAAGTAGTGACTCTTGAAATGCAGACTTTGATGGAATGGTCTGCGGACGTCACGTTGTGTTTGCAGAGCCCCTGGTGTGCCTAAACAGTAGAAACCCCCCACAAGTGACCCCATTTTAGAAACTAGACCCCCCAAGGAACTTATCTAGATATGTGGTGAGCACTTTGAACCCCCAAGTGCTTCACAGACGTTTACAACGCAGAGCCGTGAAAATAAAAAATAATTTTTCTTTCCTCAAAAATGATGTTTTAGCAAGCATTTTTTTATTTTCACAAGGGTAACAGGAGAAATTGGACCCCAGTAATTGTTGCGCAGTTTGTCCTGAGTATGCTGGTACCCCATATGTGGGGGTAAACCACTGTTTGGGCACACGTCGGGGCTCGGAAGTGAGGGAGCACCATTTGACTTTATGAATACAAGATTGGCTGGAATCAATGGTGGCGCCATGTTGCGTTTGGAGACCCCTGATGTGCCTAAACAGTGGAAACCCCTCAATTCTAACTCCAACACACCCCTAACCCTACTCCCAACTGTAGCCATAACCCTAATCACACCCATAACCCCAACACCCCCCTAACCACAACCCTAACCCCAACACACCCCTAACCCTAACCACAACCCTAATTCCAACCCTAACCATAACGCTATGTGCCCACGTTGCGGATTCGTGTGAGATTTTTCAGCATCATTTTTTAAAAATCCGCGGGTAAAGGGCACTGCGTTTTACCTGCGGATTTACCGTGGATTTCCAGTGTTTTTTGTGTGGATTTCACCTGTGGATTCCTATTGAGGAACAGGTGTAAAACGCTGCGGAATCCGCACAAAGAATTGACATGCTGCGGAAAATACAACGCAGCATTTCCGCGTGGTATTTTCCGCACCATGGGCACAGCGGATTTAGTTTTCCATAGGTTTACATGGTACTGTAAACCTGATGGAACACTGCTGCGAATCCGCAGCAGCCAATCCGCTGCGGATCCGCAGCCAAATCCGCACCGTGTGCACATAGCCTAATTCTAAAGGTATGTGCCCACACTGCGGAAAACGCTGCGGATCCGAAGCAGTTTCCCATGAGTTTACAGTTCAATGTAAACCTATGGGAAACAAAAATCGCTGTACACATGCTGCGGAAAAACTGCATGGAAACGCAGCGGTTTACATTCCGCAGCATGTCACTTCTTTCTGCGGATTCCGCAGCGGTTTTACAACTGCTCCAATAGAAAATCGCAGTTGTAAAACCGCAGTGAAATGCGCAGAAAAACCGCGGTAAATCCGCGATAAATCCACAGCAGTTTAGCACTTCGGATTTATCAAATCCGCAGCGGAAAAATCCGCAGAGGAACATAATATGTGTGCACATACCGAAACCCTAACCCTAACCCTACCCCTAACCCTACCCCTAACCCTAACCCTACCCCTAACCCTACCCCTAACCCTAACCCTAACCCTACCCCTAACCCTACCCCTAACCCTACCCCTAACCCTACACCTAACCCTAACCCTACCCCTACCCCTAACCCTAACCCTAACCCTAACCCTAACCCTACCCCTAACCCTAACCCTACCCCTAACCCTAACCCTAACCCTAACCCTACCCCTACCCCTAACCCTAACCCTACCCCTAACCCTACCCCTAACCCTAGTTCTTACCCCAACCTTAGTGGAAAAAAATATATATATATTTTTTTATTGTCCCTACCTATGGGGGTGACAAAGGGTGGGGGGGGGGGCATTTACTATTTTTTTTATTTTGATCACTGAGATATAACCTATCTCAGTGATCAAAACTCACTTTGGAACGAATCTGCCGGCCGGCAGATTTGGCGGGCGCACTGCACATGCGCCCGCCATTTTGGAAGATGGCGGCGCCCAGGAAAGAAGACGGCCGGATCCCGGGAGGCTAGGTAAGTATAAGGGGGGGGGGAGATCAGGGCATGGGGGGGCATCGGAGCACGGGGGGGTGGATCGGAGCATTGGGGGGTGGATCGGAACACGGGGGGATGGATTGGAGCACGGGGTGGGGGATCGCTGTGCAGGGGGGTGGATCGGAGCACGGGAGGGGGGGATCGCTGTGTGGGGGGGGGTGATCGGAGTGCGGGGGGGTTTGATTGGAGCACGGGGGGTGTGATTGGAGCACGGGGGGAGCGGACAGGAGGACGGGGGAGCGGAGCACAGGACGGAGGGGAGCGGACCACAGATCAGGGGGCTGGGGGGGCGATCGGTGGGGTGGGGTGGGTGCACATAAGTGTTTCCAGCCATGGCCGATGATATTGCAGCATCGGCCATGGCTGGATTGTAATATTTCACCAGTTTTTTAGGTGAAATATTACAAATCGCTCTGATTGGCAGTTTCACTTTCAACAGCCAATCAGAGCGATTGTAGGCACAGGGGGGTGAAGCCACCCCCCCTGGGCTAAACTACCACTCCCCCTGTCCCTGCAGGCCGGGTGAAATTGGAGTTAACCCTTTCACCCGATCTGCAGGGACGCGATCTTTCTGTGACACAGCATATGCGTCACAGGTCGGATTGGCACCGACTTTCATGACGCATACGCTGTGTCACAGGTCGGGAAGGGGTTAAAAGTGTCTATGTTGAGTTCACCAGTTTAGGCGCAGAGAGTACTCTTGTCATATAGTAACTCATCCTCATGGATTGAGGAGAAGCTGGGTAGATATATTAGACTCTAGATGGTGTATGCCAAGATGGAAAGATAATGTCACGGACGAATATTATCTTATTGAACCATTCTGAAAGGGCTATGGCAGCCATAAAATTCCTTCCTTTATCACTGACTACCTTGCCTGCCTCAAGATGTACACTGCCCAGTCATGACTGAGTTTGTTGCTGCAAGTACTCGGCCAGTACTTCCGCGGTGTGTCTGTTGTCGCCCAAACACTTCATTTCTAACACAACCTGCTGACGCCAGCCTGCTAGTCCAGGCTTGCAAGTGCATGCTGGTTAAATGTCTAAGCACGCACGTTGTATTTAAATTTTGAAGATTCTTCCCTCTGCTAAAGGTCTTTGAGCATTTCTTACAGATAACTTTTGACTGATCATTCAGATCTTGGTTAAAAAATTGCCACACTGCACTCTTCCTACTATGGAATACCTTTTCAGGTATTGCATGCTGTGCTACTTTCACCGGATGGCCACGCTGTCCTAAAATTGTTTTTGTTTTTGACAAATGTTTTTGGCCTGATACGGGCCTGCCAGATGAAAGCTTTTGTGATGTAGATGGCTGCTGCGGATCATCCTCCTCCGCTTCTGAGCTACTGGCAGCGGCACCCTCTTCCCCCAATGGCCGCCAATCTGGGTCAACAACTGGGTCATCTATCACCTCTTCTTCAATGTCATGTGCCACCGTGTAAGGTGCTATAGCGTTTGGGACGGGGCACCATAGTCTCATCAGGGTCAGATTCTGGCTCAGTACACTGCAATGCAGTGATCTGAGTCAATGGAACAGCATTATAATCTAGCTGTGGCTGTGCATCAGTGCACTCCATGTCCGATTCATCTTGTAATGGGCAGTTAACAATTTCCCGTTTTAACCCAGGCACGGTATGTGTAAAGAGCTCCATGGACTAACCTGTAGTGTCGCCTGATGCATCCTTCACTTTTGGTTTGGGTGAAGGACACAAGGAAACGTCTTGTTCCTGACCGGGAGCATCCACTGACGACTCGCTGCTTTTATATTTGGAACTTTCTGAAGAGGAGGCGAAAGAGCTAGAGGCTGAGTCAGCAAGGAAAGCCAAAATTTTTTCCTGCTGCTCCGGCTTTAAAAGCCATTTTCCTACTCCCAGATAAGGGAGCCTTTGAGGTCTTGTGTAGCCAGATGATGATGCCGGCTTAACACCTCCAGCCTTAGGTGCTATTGTGCTTTTGCCACTACCACCAGATGCACTACCACCACCATCAGTACCAGCTCGCAACCACCGCCCACGGCTTCTTCCACCTGACTTTTTGGAAAATCTAACCAAAATAACAACCGTTATATGGTACTGTAAAACAAGGTAGAAGGTGTATGTAAACGTGTTGAAATTTTAAATCTCCCTTTTTTTGGGGGGGAGACTGAACAAAAAATCAGGCCCTGTGCAAAAAACAACACAATGTAAGTGGCTGAAAGTGGCTGGCTGATATACGACAAACCTACAGGACAGAAGTATATCCATTTTGTGAGAATTTGAATCTCCCTCTTTTTTTGGGAGACTGAACCACGACTTAGGTCCAGTGTATATAAAAACGCAATCTAAGTGGCAGAAAGTGGCTGGCTGATATACGACAAACTAACAGGACAGAAGTATATCCACTTTGTTAGAATTTGAATCTCCCTTTTTTGGGAGACTGAACCACAACTTAGGCCCAGTGTATATAACAAAGCAATCTAAGTGGCAGAAAGTGGCTGGCTGATATACGACAAACTAACAGGACAGAAGTATATCCAGTTTGTGAGAATTTGAATCTCACTTTTTTTGGGGAGACTGAACCAAAACTCAGGTCCAGTGTATAAAGCAACACAATGTAAGTGGCAGGAAAGTGGCTGGACGATATATGAAAAAATACAAGGACTGTAGTACAATTTCAATCTCCCTACAATGATCTCAGGAAAAGTATGGCAGCAATAAAAAAAACTGCTGCACACAAAAGTGTGGACAAATAAACAAGATAACTGTGCAGAAAGGAGCAACAGGATTTTTGCTTTTAAAAAAGCAGTTGGTTTGCACAGCGGAGTGCAAACAGCAATTCAACTCATATGTAGGCTTTACTGAACAGAGGTGTCCACATTCACCCAGGCATACAGACATTTGCCTTTGGTAAGTGTTCACATTTGGACAGGGGGGTCAGGGACCCATCAGTTCTGAGACCACCTTGACGACTGGTTGATGGGCTCACACTATTTGATTATATCAAATTCTGTGCAAAGCGTCTCTTAAATATTTTCCTAATGTTCAAAAGCAATTTTTGCTATTCATATTTCATATATTTCATATTAGACATGTTTTGCACGATAGAGTGCAACCTTTTTAGTATATTTATGTATGGAGGTAGCTGCTCCTGGTATGCACCTATTCACACTAGTTTGGATGTGCGAGTCTTTTTTTGTCATTTCTATGTTAGCTTACTGACTGCGCACTCCTCCCATCACCATGTGGTTTTTAATTGCATCTCATCACACTTGGTCCCGGCCAACTCATATGTAGGCTTTACTGAACAGAGGTGTCCACATTCACCCAGGCATACAGACATTGGCCTTTGGTAAGTGTTCACATTTGGACAGGGGGGTCAGGGACCCATCAGTTCTGAGACCACCTTGACGACTGGTTGATGGGCTCACACTATTTGATTATATCAAATTCTGTGCAAAGCGTCTCTTAAATATTTTCCTAATGTTCAAAAGCAATTTTTGCTATTCATTTTTCATATATTTCATATTAGACATGCTTTTGCACGATAGAGTGCAACCTTTTTTGTATATTTATGTATGGAGGTAGCTGCTCCTGGTATGCACCTATTCACACTAGTTTGGATGTGCGAGTCTTTTTTTGTCATTTCTAAAGTCATCTTGTGGATTGATGTGAGCCACAAAAACCTTCAAAGCGAAACTGTTCTGGATGTAATGTACAATTGTAAAATTTTATCTTGAAAATTAGAAGAACATGCCTTCTATGATGCTTGCATTAAAGAACTGATTGGTCAGATATGTACGGAATCAGGATGACTGGGCTGCGAGCACTTGTGCTGCGTCGGGTCCGAAACTGTCAAGGCTGCGTCCCCTGTTTCCCTGGGGAAGGAATAAGGGAACGGACAGGCCCAATTTCCCAGGAAGAGGGGCGTGTTTATACAGGGAACCTGGCCATAAGCTGATGAAAAAAAATGCAAAGCAGGAGTGAGTCCCCAAGGGGTGCAGTGCACTACGCACCTGAAGCACTGGTGCTGCTACCAACTGCAACAGACAGACCTGGTAATCTAGAGGAAGGGGTCCAGCGAGAAAGCGGGCATTATAGCAGAGATTTTTGGAGTGGACAAGCAGCGCATAGGAGGCTGAGCAGTGTGCTCCATCCTTAGAGCACTGGCACCACAAAGGACTGCTCCCGTTTGCTCCCACCAAAAAAGCCATACTGACAGAAAGTGAGGAGCCATGTGCCCAGTGACTGACAGAGAGCAAGGCACCGTGCGCTCCATGAACATGAGTACAACACACGTGCGCAGTAGAGAGAGCGAGTTCATGCTTCATGTTCAGCTTTGCTAAACAATAATTAAAGGGCACAGAGGAATGACAGAGGACGTTGGTACTGTCAGCAAGGTACTCCCTCAGCATTTTCCCAAACTTTGCACTCCCTGTGAGAGTCCCCCACGCCTCAGGGCCAGGGCGATGGTAGGGTCTGAGAAAACTCTCCCCAAACTTTGCCAGTGTTCTACTGCCTCTGCTGGATTGGAGCTGTGTCTCTGTCACTTGTACTCCTTGCTTGGCCAACAAACTGTGACCTCTTCTGCCCGCGTTTTCAGATGGAATTTTTTTTAATAATTCAGCAAGAAATGCCCTATGGTCCTCCAACATTGTAGTACACTTGTCAGCCCCTGGAATAAGAGATATACAGTTCTCCTTGTAGCGTGGGTTTAGAAGTGTCACCAATCAGTATTGCCTGTCACCCAAAATTTTGAGAACGAGAGGGTGACGGGAAGGGAAGCGTAACATAAACTCAGCCATGCGTGCAAGACTGCTAGCAGTCGATACTTCCATGTCCTCACCAAGAGGACAACTGAAGATGGTCTCCTGCTCCTCCTTGTCCTCAGGCCTTCACGACTTTTGACAAACCTCAGAAATATCATTGTAAATACATATTTGTAAATGCATTCCCCTGTAGTTTTTTTCCACCCCAACTCATTGTAGATTGTAAGTTGTCACGAGCAGGATCTTTTTTGGGGGTTTAATTATTGTTATCGTTGTTACTTAGCGTAGATATGACTGTTGTGTTTGAAACTGTAAATATGTTGATGCTATATAAATAACTATACATATTAATATTAAAACATAAAGAAGCAGGATGGAGATGTTAATTATGGCGTCATTGCCGCTCAGCATCTTGGTGAATTCCTCAAAGTTTTGGAAAATGGTACATATGTCTGACATCCATGTCCACTCCTGAGATCTTATGTTTGAAGTCAGAACTGAATGCCGACGGCCTTGTTGATGCTGGTTGTCAACAACTGCCCTCTTCTGCTCACAAATTATTTCCAAAATATGCAGTGTAGAGTTCTAATGCATGGGGAGGTCATCACACACCAGTTGGTGAGCCAGAAGCTGCAAGCGCTGCAGAAGCGTGGCAAGGGCAGATGAAGCTCTAGCTGACTTTCTAAAATGGGTATGCAGAGCCTCGTACTTTTCCTGGCAGATCTGGCACCTCCGTGTCTTGCTTTTCAGAAAAAATTAAACAATGAGGTTAAGCACATGGGCCAGGTATGGCACGTGTGAGAGCTCGCCTTGACACAAAGCAGCCACCAGGTTCCATCCATTATCACGCACAACCATGCTTGGCTGTAGGTTCAGCGGTGTCAGCCACAGATCTGCCTGCTCTTTTAGAGCTGTCCACAACTCTTCATCAGTGTGCGGTTTGTCACCTAAGCATATTATCTTCAGCAGAACCTGTTGCAGCTTGGCTGAGGCAGTGCTGCAGTGCTTCCAGCTTGTGACTGATGTGCTCATTTTGGAGATGGAGGCTAAAGAGGAGAAGGAGGTGTAGAGCTGTAGAATGTGGGGGCAACCCTGATTGACATAGGGCCTGCAATCCTCTGCATTGGGAGGAAGTGTTCCATCCCAAGGTCCAAATGGGTCCCGGCTTCCACTATTTTAAACCAGTGTGCTGTCAGTGAGATGTACCATCCCTTCCCACAAGCACTTGTCCACGTGTCCGTGGTTTGGTAAACTTTCCCAGTAACAGCATTGTTGAGGGCATGGGTAATGTTGTGGGACACATGCTTGTGTAATGCCGGGTCGGCACACTGGGAGAAATTATGGCGGCTTGGGACCGAGTATCTTGGGAAGGCCGCCGCCATCAGGTTGCGGAAAGATTCCGTTTCCACAAGCCTAAAAGGCAACATTTCGACCACAAGCAGACAAGAAATGTGTGAGTTTAGTACTGTGGCCTGTGGGGCGTTGGTTGCATATTTCTACTTGCATTCCAATGACTGGAGTATAGACAACTGAAGGCTGCACTGGGACAAAGATGAGGACGTGCTTGATGATGGTGCTAGGTGACTGTGGGCAACAACAGTTTAAGGGCAGGAGGCATCTTTGCATGCACTGTGGACAGGGGATTGGCTTGCACGCACAACAGTGGAAGAAGCAGTGGTGTCACCCGCAGACACTGTTCCTGGATGCCGGGGTTCGGCCCACAAAGTCTGGTGCTTTGCTGCCATGTGCCTGATCATGCTGGCGGTGGTCAGGCTGGTAGTTTTGCTACCCTTGCTGATGTGGGCATGGCAGGTGGTGCAAATGGCCTATTTGGGGTTATCGGCAGAGTCTTTAAAAAACAACCAGACTCGGGAAGACCTAACAGTTGGAATGGCAACTTCCGTTGTGTTGGTGTTACTGAGAACAGATGCCTGTCTTCTGTCTGCCGCCACCACACTGCTTCTTCCTTCCTGTTGGAATGCTACGCCTCCTTCCCCATGTGTGCTGCTATCCTCGCTCTGCATGTCCTCATACCAAGTTGGGTCAGTTACTATATCATCCACCACATTGTCTTCCACATCTGCACCATGGTCCTCCTCCTGATTTTCTTTCAATTGTGTCTCTTCATTGTCCACGTCTTGTGACACTTTCCCACTGTCGCCTTAGCGTGACAGTGGCTGCTAAAATATTTGGGCATCGCTACATGCAATTTCATCCTGCACTGCTTCAAGTGGACTGGTCGAGAGTCCCAAATCTATAAATGGAAAGCTGAACAGCTTTTCAGAGTGTCCAAGTGTGGGATCATTTGTCTCCGGTCACTCGGTATGGTGGGAGGAAGGAGGATCAGGGTGAGTAATATGCAGTCCAGACTCATGGCTACTCAGACTTGACCATGTAGAAGACGTGGTGGTGTGGCAAAGTGACTGGAAGAATTATGTGTTATCCAACCAACAACCTTTTGACACTGCTCTGTGTTCAATAGTGGTGTGCTGCAGTCCCCTAGTAAGTGGGACAGGAAGGTTGAGCGAGAAGATGTAGGTGTTTGTTGTGGCTCACTTTCAGCTTACTCACAGCCTAGGTCTCTGCATGCACCATTAGCATCACATCCACTTCCCCATCCCTTGCCACGTGCCTTGCCACGTGCCTTGCCCATTTTAAATAAACTACTACAATATTTTCCACGTTCACTGCAAATGGCTGAATTTAGTGCAATCTTATGTGATCAGTGTGCGTAAAAACCACAGTTTACAATATCTGTAACAATTTTTTTTTACCAAACTGTTGTTAATAACTAGGATAAGATGCGGCAAAAAAAGTTCAAAGGAGCCCTCAAATGCCACAATTTCTAGCTCCCAGATAGAGGAGGCGTTTGACAGAGATACCACACTGTTTAATATGTGGCCTGTATTGTTTTTTAAACAGAAAAATACTGTATAGAACTAGGGTAACACACCGCCAAAAAAGTGAATTTAGACCTGAAATGCCCAAATTTGTAGCCCACAGATAGATAAGGCGTCTGACAGAGATACCGAAATGTTCAGTATGTGGCCTGTATTTTTTTTTACCACAAAATACTGTATAGAACTAGTTAACAGACAGCAAATACAGTGGAATGGAGGCCTGAAATGCCCAAATTTGTAGCCCACAGATAAATCAGGTGTCTGACATAGATACCACAATGCTCAATATGTGGCCTTTATTTTTGTACTTTTTACCCCAAAATACTGTATAGAACTAGGGTAACAGACAGCAAATACAGTGTAATGGAGGCTTGAAATTTCCAAATTTGTAGCCCGCAGATAGATCAGGCGTCTGACAGAGATACCACATTGCTTAATATGTGGATTGTATTTTTGTATTTTTTACCCCAAAATACTGTATAGAAATAGGGTAATGGAAAGCAAATACAGTGGACTGGAGGCCTGAAATATTAAGATTTGTAACCCATATATAGATCAGGAGACTGACAGAGAAACCACAATGTTCAATATGTGGCCTGTAATTTTTGTTTTTAACTGAAAAACACTCTATGGAACTAGGGTAACACACAGCAAAAAAAGGTGAATGTAGGCCTGAAATGATCAGATTTGTAACCCACAAATAGATCAGGCGCCTAACAGAGATACCGCAATGCTCAATATGTGGCCAGTATTTTTGTATTTTTTACCCCAAAATACTGTACAGAACTAGGGTAACAGACAGCTAAAAAAGGTGAATTTAGGCCTGAAATGCCCAAATTTGTAGCCCACAGATAGATCTGGTGTCTGACAGAGATAACACAATGCTCAGTATGTGGCTTGTATTTTTGTATTTTTTACCCCAAAATACTGTATAGAACTAGGGTAACAGAAAGCAAATACAGTGGAATGGAGGCCTGAAATGCCCAAATTTGTATCCTGCAGATAGATCAGGCATCTGACAGAGATACTACAATGTTCAATATGCGGCCTGTATTTTTTTTTCTTTTTTTGGCCACCAAAATAGTGTCAGTAAGTAGGCTATGACACAACAAAAAAAATTCTACGTAGGCCTGAAATGGTACAATTTTTAGAGCTCCGTGTGGCAGACAAAACACAGTGTTAACTGTAGCTAAATATTCGTTTGGCAGCTAAATATTTTTTAGGCAGCAAAATGGTGTCAAAAATTGGATAAGACACTCCAAAAAATACTACAGTAACACAAAAAAGCCAGAATTTTCTGCGCACTCAGATGTGATGTCTGGGATGGGCAAATCTGTTCAAAATAGCTGGATTTCCATGCTGTACTATGAAAAGGATCTGACTGTAGTCTGCAGTGTCAAGAAGCAAAAAAAAAAAAGGGGGCGGGGGCTCTGGATTACTTTGGAATAAAATAATCAGGATTAAGATGCCAAAAAAATTCTTCCTAGTCACTGATACCTGTGGCTAGGTATATATGTAATAGGCAGCAGCAGACAGTAATGAAATGGACCCTCTTGATGTATGCTATATCTATATACCCACATACAGTGCCTGCATGCCTTGCACTGATATGCATAGAGACACATACACTCCCCTGCCTACCTAACACTGAAATCTATATAATCCATAATTAGTCCTTAGAAGGACTGTTGGTTTAGTTGGATTTGTGTAAATATGATGGTATACCCACACAAACTGATAAACCCCTAAATCTGACCCTATCTTGGTAGCACTTGTCACTACACTGTCTGAATCAGGAGCTGAATGCGACGAGCAGGGCGTCTCTTATCTGATGACGCTGTGCGACCAACCAATCACTGTAATGCAACAACCAAGATGGCTACGTCATTAGGCCGGAGTCAAACTAGAGAGTTTTACGGACGTATGAGAGGCGCAAAAACTACGCATTGCACACGGACCAATGTTTCTCTATGGGGCAGCTCCTATCTGCCGTATATTTCATAGCTGTATTTTAAGGGCGTACAAAATCGCAGCATGCTGCATTTGTCAGCGTATTGCGCAAAAAAAAACGCCAATGAAAGTCTATGGGGGCGAGAAAAATACGGATTACACACGGACCATCAGTGTGACTTGCGAGAAATACGTACCGGTGTTATATAGAAAAGCTGGCAATTCAGCGCGGTGTACAGTAAAATCACACTGATAGGTTAGAATAGAATAGATAGAATAAATGTCTACACATAGTATAGGTAAATATATATATGTCAGTGAGACACATATATATATATATATATATATATATATATATATATAATACAGCGCTAGATAGTAGAAAAGCCGGTAATTCAATTGCTGGCTTTTGCCATCTCCTTCCCAAACCCAATGGGTTATGAGTAGTGTTGAGCAATACCGTCCGATACTTGAAAGTATCGGTATCGGATAGTATCGGCCGATACCCGAAAAGTATCGGATATCGCCGATACCGATATCCGATACCAATGCAAGTCAATGGGACACCAAGTATCGGAAGGTATCCTGATGGTTCCCAGGGTCTGAAGGAGAGGAAACTCTCCTTCAGGCTCTGGGATCCATATTAATGTGTAAAATAAAGAATTAAAATAAAAAATATTGATATATTCACCTCTCCGGAGGCCCCTGGACATCACGCTGGTAACCGGCAGGCTTCTTTGTTTAAAATGAGCGCGTTTAGGACCTGAGGAATGACGTCGTGGCTTCTGATTGGTCGCGTGCCGCCCATGTGACCGCCACGCAACCAATCAGAAGCCGCGACGTCATTCCTCAGGTCCTAAATTCCTAGAATGAGGAGTTTAGTGCCTGAGAATGACGTCGCGGCTTCTGATTGGTCGCATGGCGGTCACATGGGCGGCACGCGACCAATCAGAAGCCGCGACATCATTCTTCAGGTCCTAAACGCGCTCATTCTAGGAATTTAGGACCTGAGGAATGACGTCGTGGCTTCTGATTGGTCGCGTGCCGCCCATGTGACCGCCACGCAACCAATCAGAAGCCGCGACGTCATTCCTCAGGTCCTAAATTCCTAGAATGAGGAGTTTAGTGCCTGAGAATGACGTCGCGGCTTCTGATTGGTCGCATGGCGGTCACATGGGCGGCACGCGACCAATCAGAAGCCGCGACATCATTCCTCAGGTCCTAAACGCACTCATTTTAAACAAAGAAGCCTGCCGGTTACCATCGTGATGTCCAGGGGCCGCCGGAGAGGTGAATATATCAATATTTTTTATTTTAATTCTTTATTTTACACCTCACTATGGATCCGATACCGATACCCGATACCACAAAAGTATCGGATCTCGGTATCGGAATTCCGATACCGCAAGTATCGGCCGATACCCGATACTTGCGGTATCGGAATGCTCAACACTAGTTATGAGACGTGGTTTACATACAGTAAACCATTTCATATCCCTTTTTTTTGCATATTCATCACTACTAATGTTAGAAGTGTATGTGTGCAATATTTTGTGGCTCTAAAATAAAGGCTTTAATCATGGAAAAAATTGGCTTGGGCTCCCGTGCAATTTTCCCCGCCAGAGTGAGAAAGCCAGTGACTGAGGGCAGATATTAATACCCTAGAGAGGGACCATGGATATTGCCCCCCCCCCCTCGGCTACAAACATCTGCCCCCAGCCACCCCAGAAAAGGCCGGCTTTTCTGCTATCTAGCGCTGTATTAAATATAAATATATATATAATATATATATAATATATATAATATATATATTAACATGGAGTACTGTGTCCAGTTTTGGGCACCGGTGCTCAGGAAGGATATAATGGAACTAGAGAGAGTACAAAGGAGGGCAACAAAATTAATAAAGGGGATGGGAGAACTACAATACCCAGATAGATTAGCGAAATTAGGATTATTTAGTCTAGAAAAAAGACGACTGAGGGGCGATCTAATAACCATGTATAAGTATATAAGGGGACAATACAAATATCTCGCTGAGGATCTGTTTATACCAAGGAGGGTGACGGGCACAAGGGGGCATTCTTTGCGTCTGGAGGAGAGAAGGTTTTTCCACCAACATAGAAGAGGATTCTTTACTGTTAGGGCAGTGAGAATCTGGAATTGCTTGCCTGAGGAGGTGGTGATGGTGAACTCAGTCGAGGGGTTCAAGAGAGGCCTGGATGTCTTCCTGGAGCAGAACAATATTGTATCATACAATTATTAGGTTCTGTAGAAGGACGTAGATCTGGGGATTTATTATGATGGAATATAGGCTGAACTGGATGGACAAATGTCTTTTTTCGGCCTTACTAACTATGTTACTATGTTACTATGTTACTATGTTACTATATGTGTCTCACTGACATATATATATATATATATATATATATACTAGATTGTGGCCCAATTCTAACGCATTGGGTATTCTAGAATATGCATGTCCCCGTAGTATATGGACAATGATGATTCCAGAATTCGCGGCAGACTGTGCCCGTCGCTGATTGGTCGAGGCAACCTTTATGATATCATCGTCGCCATGGCAACCATTATGACATCTACGTCGATACTGTGCCCGTCGCTGAATCAGAAACGTGGGATTTCTACATCCTTTATGACATCATCGTCGCTGTGCCCGTCGCTGATTGGTCGAGGCCTGGCTAACGCATCGGGTATTCTAGAATATGCATGTCCCTGTAATATATGGACAATGATGATTCCAGAATTCGCGGCAGACTGTGCCCGTCGCTGATTGGTTGAGGCAACCTTTATGACTTCATCGTCGCCATGGCAACCATTATGACATCATCGTCGCTGTGCCCGTTGCTGATTGGTCAACGCCTGGCGGCCTCGACCAATCAGAGACGCGGGATGTCTACGTCCTTTATGACATCATCGTCGCTGTGCCCGTTGCTGATTGGTTGAGGCCTGGCGGCCTCGACCAATCAGAGACGCGGGATTTCTACGTCGATGTTGTGCCGGTCTCTGATTGGTCGAGGCCTGGCAGCCTCGACCAATCAGAGAGCCGGGATTTCCAGGACAGACAGACAGACAGAAAGACAGACAGACAGACAGACGGAAAAACCCTTAGACAATTATATATATAGAGAAATATATATATATATATATATATATATATATATATATATATATATATATATATACTGTATATATAGATAAATATATATATATATATATATACTGTATCTATATATATAATTGTCTAAGGGTTTTTCCGTCTGTCTGTCTGTCTGTCTTTCTGTCTGTCTGTCTGTCCTGGAAATCCCGGCTCTCTGATTGGTCGAGGCCGCCAGGCCTCGACCAATCAGAGACCGGCACAACATCGACGTAGAAATCCCGCGTCTCTGATTGGTCGAGGCCGCCAGGCCTCGACCAATCAGCAACGGGCACAGCGACGATGATGTCATAAAGGACGTAGACATCCCGCGTCTCTGATTGGTCGAGGCCGCCAGGCCTCAACCAATCAGCAACGGGCACAGCGACGATGATGTCATAATGGTTGCCATGGCGACGATGATGTCATAAAGGTTGCCTCAACCAATCAGCGACGGGCACAGTCTGCCGCGAATTCTGGAATCATCATTGTCCATATATTACAGGGACATGCATATTCTAGAATACCCGATGCGTTAGCCAGGCCTCGACCAATCAGCGACGGGCACAGCGACGATGATGTCATAAAGGACGTAGACATCCCGTGCCTCTGATTGGTCGATGCCGCCAGGCCTCGACCAATCAGCAACGGGCACAGCGACGATGATGTCATAAAGGATGTAGAAATCCCACGTTTCTGATTCAGCGACGGGCACAGTATCGACGTAGATGTCATAATGGTTGCCATGGCGACGATGATGTCATAAAGGTTGCCTCGACCAATCAGCGACGGGCACAGTCTGCCGCGAATTCTGGAATCAACATTGTCCATATACTATGGGGACATGCATATTCTAGAATACCCAATGCGTTAGAATTGGGCCACAATCTAGTATACATATATATAGATAGACTGCATATGTTTTCACGAATATTTGAGCCCATGGATCCATTCTATGTCCATTTTGCAAGACGGCGAGAAAATCTCACCGTACAGATGCCATACGGATGCCATACGGATGACACGCGGATAATTTTTGGAGAAAAAAATCGCATCCTCACATTGAATACGGATCAATGTTCAGGAGCTTTTCTGCGTCTCTCGACCATAAAAAACAGACCGTATTTCCCTACGCTAAGTGTGACGCCGGCCTTAAAGTGTGTGACAGACAATCCCTGCATGTTGATTGGCTCTCTAAAGAGTACCAAACATGCAGCGCAGGGACCCAAACTCCCGCCAAGCAAATCTGGAAATGCTCGGTGCTCGCCGAGTACCGCGAGTACAGCGATGCTTGGGTGAGTATTGAGCATTACTGAGTATGCTCGCTCGTCACTAATCTTTATTTTTCTTTTTCCACTCAATAAGGTTTCAGTTTATTTTTCAATCAAATTATACAGATTATGGGGGACAATGTGGAAACTGTTCTGAAATTTTCCTTCTTGGTATGGTTTATCAATAATATCAATAATACAGCAAAATATAGCAAAAATATACCATTCTGTCCTTGTTTTATGAAGCCAATATGTGTTTTCTGCTATAACAGATTAAATATCGGAGAAAGAATTTGCACAATAAATGTAATACTGTGTGTTTCAATTTCAGACAGACAGACATTCCAGAATTATTTTACTTTCAAAATATTTTATTAAATTTTTAACTTTAACCGGTAAGGATTGGTTAGGGAAGGGAGGAGGGGATAGGGTGGGGTATGGAGGTAGGGAAAAAAAAATCCCCTGGCAATAGGGGAGACAGGCGATCATACAGTAGAGTTGTATAAACATAATAAGATAACAAATACTTTGTGCAGTTTCGCTAAAACATAGTAGTTTAGGTTGGAATAACGCAATAGGCTGTTAAACTGACTTAGGTAAACATAATAAGATAATAAGTACTTTGTGCAGTTTTGCTAAAACATAGTAGTTTAGGATGGAATAACGCAATAAGCTATTAAACTAACATAGGTAAAGTTTTATGTAGAATCGTTGAGTAAGCATCTAATACCATAATGATTAACTAGTAGGAGGTAGTAGTATACGAAAGCCTGTTATAAACTTTAGCTTAATGTATGGTATGTATCAACTCTGAAGCTGCTCAGTAAAAATGGATAGTATGTAAAGGTCTGTCGACGCGAGGTCATCTCCATATAACCCTCGGTCCGTTGGTGGGGCAATGTCCGGTTCAGATCAGTAAGATTAGTAAGTGGAGAATTAGCAAATAGCATGAGGACTGTTAGTTGGCTGGACTACTTGTAGGCCAAGAAGAGATATTACATGGGATAAGAAGAGTCTGTTGAGGGTGAGAACGAGCGGTTATGAGAGCCCGATGAGTGAAGTATGCCGATTTTTTTCAAAAAGACGATTCCTTCTTCCGGAGTTGCGATGAGAGTTAGTTTTGATGCATATTTGACTCGTATGGTGGAAGTCTGAGACCATAAAAAGGGAATTCCTGTGCGTAGTAGTTCTCTAGTAAAGCAAACAAATGATTTCCTTTTTTGGATCGTGGCTTTAGACAAGTCTTTAAACATAGTTATTTTGTCATATGGGCTTGGGAGGGTTTTTGAATTCTTTGTCAAGTCTAAAAGGTCATTCCTAACCCACCCAGGGTAAAAGGATACTATAACGTCTCTTGCAACGTCTGGAGGGAGAGATGGTGGCCTTGGGATTCTGTATGACCTCTCAACCAGATTCGTCACTCTTGAGGTTGGTAACAGTTTGGATATCATGGTGGAGATGTAGTTTTTTAATTGGAAGGGTTGGATCGCCTCAGGGATCCCTCTGATTTTTAAGTTGTTTTTTCTTTTAAAGTCCTCATATTTGATTAGGTCTTCCCTAAATGAGAGGATGTCGTTTTTTATCCTTTCCATGGAGTCTGAGTATAGGGACGGGTTATTAGTCTCCATTGGAGGTGGGGTTTTACCGTTTTGTGGTATCTTGTATGCTGTTTTTGAAGTGAGTGAAGAGAGGTTGTGGGCCTTAGTAGGAATAGGTTTGGGGGCTTTCACAATGACTGACAGTGTGTCTATTAGTAGTTTTTTGATAAAAGCCTCTGAGGCCGTTGTTTCAAGGTCAGATGTCAAATTGTATTTGAAGCCAAAGTCTCCTCCTGTGGTGTTCGCCGATGCTAAAAAGGCCTCACATATTTTAACCATAAATCCGACAGATGGAGAATTTTTTGAAGCGGGAATGCTGTCCATTATGAGCAAATTATGGGAGTTTATCCCAGACTCCCTCAAAGTATGCCTCAGATTAGGGTTCTCTGTAGTAGAGTGTTGTGAGAGAGAACCCTGAAAGTTGGGATTTTGGGGATCGTTAGGGCCCTCTGAGTAAGAGTGTAAAGAGGAGGAACAGGAAGACTCTTCCCCATACAAAAACTAACTCCCCTCCTGAGAAGAGGACTCTGCCGTATCTGAGAGGTCCTCCGAGTAGATACTTCCCATCTCCCCCACAGAGTCAGAAAGGACGTCGAAGTCAGGGTGTGCGACCTGGCATGAAGTCACTAGCTCCAAATGTTCCTCCATATCATTTCCATCTCCTATAGTAGAGACCGACTCCTTTCCAGAGACCTGAGATGATTTAAAATTCACATTTCTAAGCAGTTCTGCGAATGATGCCTTCCATTCGTCAAGGTTAAACTCATTAGGGCTGCAGGAAGAGTCAGGAGGGGAAAAGGTGACGTCCTCCCCTGTTGTAGAGTAAGTGTGAGGTCCTACATAGGGCTCAGTAGGAGATCCTGTATCTGCCATTAGCTGCATTTCTTTATGATTATAGTTGTGATTGTCATCTCCAGAATTTTATGTATATTGTCTTTTGACTGATATGTCCCTGTAGGTCTTGTCCCCCTGGAAGTTCCCTGTGAGTTTCAGGCTCCTATTAGGGGATTTAGGGGTGGCACACCTCGTTTGAAGTTTATGGGGCTGCACTATACCGTCGCGTTGTTGGAGCGGTGTGGAGTACACTGTGTCAGATGTGCACTGTGCAGCGCTGTCTTCCACATTAGATTTCAACTGTGTGGGCATGTTGTGAGCCTTTAGTCCTTTAGTATGCTGACCATTTGCCGGTGCAGATAGCTTGCACCGGTCTCCATAAGACCTCCGGAGTATGTGGGTGTCCCCATCCCCCTGTAGAGTCCCGTAGCCAGCAGCCGCCGCCATTTTATCTTCCCCCCTGCAGTCTCCTGCCTCCGGGAATGTTCCACTGCGGGCTCCCGCTTCCTTACCATTATAAGAGTCACCGGGTCTTCCCTGCTGCTTCGTCGCGGTCTCTCTCACTGGCGCCGCTGATTCGGTTCCCGTCCGCAGCTTCGGCACAAACACCGGAGCGCTGTGCCTCTGCCGCGACGGAGAGGGCGCCATCTTGTTTCCCGCTCCGCATCTGACATGCTGAGTTACCTCTTCGACCCGGTCTCTGTGCTCGGCGCTGCAGGTATGATCCGGGGCCGCGGCAGCGGTGGGTTTATTACCGGTAAGGGGCTTTTTGTGCGGTGGTGCTTCCTGCTTCTTCGGCTTGTGCTGAGTGAGGGGAGGGGACCTCTTGGTCTCGGCATACCCAGTCGGCGTCTTTTCCTGTGACTTTAGGCCTCCATTCATTTTAGCTCCTCTCTGGTTCCAGGCTGTATTAAACTTCTTGGGAATACATCCCTTCTTGGCTTGACTGGCTCCTGGCATAGTAAGAGTGATCCAGGCAGCCAAAATTCCACTTTTGTATGCTTTTTGTAGGCTTTCTAAGGGAGATTGTCAGGAGCTCCTGTGAGACACGTCTGCTCCCTTCCCTTGGCAAACCACGCCCCCCAGAATTATTTTAAATGGGATAAAAGTATTTTCAAAAATGACAGGAGAGTTGCCACATCTTTTCATAAAATAAATCACATTCTTGCTTTAAAAAAAAAAATAGTAGAAGTAATATAATAGTATAAATCTAATACACTGTTTTTTAATCATATTTTTCACACTGATCTTTCACCAGTATTTAGATAGGAATCTCATACAAGTTTCTACTATTTCTCACATTATTGTTCAGGTGCAGAAAAAGGTACAATAGAATGTGAAATGGAGTAATAACACCAAATAGCACATTGACTTGGCAAAGTTGTGCAGTCATCGCTTTTTCATGATATTTTTCATGTTCCACTGAACCACATTTTATTTAGTATAAAGGATGCTGGTCTGAATATGATGCATGAATAGCCAACAGCAAATTTAGATTTAATAAAGCGTAATGAAGCATGCATGGCTTGTTAAAATAATTGCTTTTTTCTATCTGTCTCTAAATTTTCATGGTCATTTTGCTCAGGTCAGTAGCAGAATGTCAATAATATAAAAACCCATTATCTGAAAATTACAATTAAATTTAATATGTTTAATTACTGTGAAACTCCCAAGAATTGTGTTAAGTTCACTTTCTCCAAATATTTAATTATGTTTGGTAGATTGACTCATTTTATGTGAATTGACATTTTGGCAAGGGAAAGAATGTTACAATATTTAGGTGTAGATCTTCTGGTTGAAAACATCATAGAGGCACAGACATATTGCCTATCCATAAAGAGGTAGATGCATAAAACAAATGTTTGTGTAATATTCTGAAGGAAAGTTAATAATGAGATATAAGTGTTTTCTATGAATTGATTCATAGTACAATACTGTGAAAAAAGTTACACTTTCACAGAAGACAAAGAAAAGAAAGGACTAGAGATCTGCAAATAGATTTAATTGGAATTTAATTCTACTCGTATTTTCAAAAAACTGCATTCAGCAAAATACACATTTGTTAGTGATTTGCCTCCATTTAGATTCAGAATAAATGACAACTGCTGGCCATAATTTGTCTGAACAAAAAAGGTCCATTTACAGGTTAAGCAAAAAAAAGTATTTATACTCACACTTAACGTATGAAAAATCGGTCCGAGTCTCCCTGTCGAGAGTCGCACGAGTGTTCTCCATATGGTCATCTGTGTGTATTGCATTTGCAATGTGATGATGCGATTTTCTCCCACCCATGTGTCCGTAAGGCATCCATATGACATCCGTATGACATCCGTTTGATATGCGTATGGCTTTACACTTCTCGCTGACTTTCCCCATTGAATTTAATGGCTCAATGGCCTGAAATGAATAAAAACTTAACGAAGGAGACCATACATAGGCTGCCCAACATGTTCCCTCCTCCAATTTTTCAAATAGAGGCCCTGCTGGGGCTAATATAACAGTATGTCAATATTTTTCTATTGTAAAGGTATACACTAGGTCATAAGAGGATGGTACAGAGATAGTAAAACTGGAAAATATAAAAATAAATGGGAAGAATATACGTACATCTCATTTTGATGACAGTTCCCACTGTGGAAGTAATATTTGTTTTGCTTTCTAATTAGTAACGGGCATCATAAAAACACCCTCGCACAAAAATTGAGTGACTTTTGCATCATGGAATACATTCAGCTTTGTGTTGTACTGGTTGTGGAGGATGAGGATGAGAATAAGGAGGAGGATAACACCAAACAGACCAAATCAGGAAGCAGATAACCATGTGTGGTTGGGAAGAGGCGCATGACAATACAGTGTTAGGGCTATTGAAACGCACAAAATAATTATAAGGATGGTATAAGGTGCATTCGCAGCCCGGGGTCCACCGAGCAGAGATGGAACCAGCTGCTGAGTAATGACAGACTTTATGGTGGTATAATGTGGATACACACACGGGTTAGCTTCACCCGGTATGAAGGAAGTGAACCCTGTTGCGCCCCAGGGCCACGGCAAAGAGTGCAAGAAAAGAGTCACAGAACTCTGTCCCAAAACTGAGGGAAAGAGTGACCTCTTGCGCTCGACACCGCTACTGGGGTGCATGAAGAGAAGGACAGCACCACAGCAATTGTGAAAAAACAGCTCCCATACTTATTCTGCCATCTGCAACGTTTCGGTCCGTGGACCTTTTTCAAGCATCCACGGACCGAAACGTTGCAGATGGCAGAATAAATACGGGAGCTTTTTTTTCACAATTGCTGTGGTGCTGTCCTTCTCTTCATGCGCTTTTGAATTTATCTACTGGGATGGATCCCCTGGTGAGGACGTGCACTCTGCTGTCGATAGAGACGTTGCCATTATAGGGTGCAGCTTTACTACTAATATTTGATACCGCTACTGGGGTGTCAGAGATTAATAGAACTAATAATTTACTGCACAAGAGTGCATGCAGTGTCACTCTGGCATACACTACTAATCACCAAGACTTGGACCAGGAAAGCGCTCTATTAGCGCACGGCACCGCACTGGCGGTCACTGCTATCAGATGCTATATCGTGTGCTAGCTGTGTGGGATAGCACTGTCAGGCGCTAGGTAGCTTCCACCATTCGCGAACAGTCAATAACACTAGGGATGGGAATGACTCGGAGCTTTCATCCATCAACAGGCAAACTTCCACACACACGTTAATAAGTTTACACTAGCGCATAGCCATTCGGCCATGCATATCTTTTATAGCGGAAGCTCTCTAGGACCTTCCTAGTGGTCCAATAGGAGCTGCTACAGGACCAGGGCATGTGACCCCCGACCTACAATGAAAGGTCATCACTTGGGTGTGCTCAGAAGAAGAAAAGCAGGACTTAGTCCCAGGGATGCCTGCTCACTGCTGATCAGTACTGGTTACTATGGCAGAGCCTGGAAGAACAGCAGCAACAAGCCACACAGTATCAGCTTGAGCCAGATGCTGGGACCGATGTATCTGCTGAGCAGGCTCCACTGCGGCTGGAGGAGAATGAGAAACCGCAGCGGAGATGGTTTGAGACTCCCCCTATGCAGCGGCTGGAACTCAACACCTTACATTACCCCCCTCCTTGGGCCTCGCTACACTCGAAGGCAGCAATGAGCTGCGGAGCTCAAATGTGCTCTACAGGCTCCCAGGACCTGTCCTCTGGGCCAAGATCCTTTCAATCCACCAAATAGAATTTTTTGCCACGTACCACCTTACACCCCATGGTAGCGTTCACCTCGTACTCGTCCGTGGACGAACCCGATGTCCCAGCAGATGACTCCGAAAACCGGGACATGTGGACAGGCTTTACGAGGCACACATGAAAGGTGTCAGAGATGCCTAGGCATGGAGGAAGGGACAGATGATAGATCACAAGATTAACCTGTTCCAGGACCTTGAAGGGGCCTAGGTAGCAAGGCACAAACTTAGTGGACTCAATTCGCAGCCTGATGTTACGGGTGGAGAGTCACACTAAATCACCAGGAGCAAAGGTCGGAGCGGGACGTCGATTTGCATTGGCGGCGACCCTCATTCTCTCCTTGGAGGACCGGATAGCATCCTGTGTGCAGTCCCAAATGTCACGTGCCTCCACAGCCCAGTCTGCCACCCTGGAGTTGGCAGAAGACATGGGCATGGGTACAGGAACCTGTGGATGCTGGCCGTAATTAAGGAGGAATGGGGTCTGCCCAGTGGAGTCGGCTACGGTATTGTTCAGCGCAAACTCCACCCACGTTAGCAAGGATGCCCAGTCATCCTGCCTGGCTGAGACAAAATGTCGCAGCTTTGTGACCATGGTCTGGTTGGCCCTCTCTACCAACCCATTTGTCTTGATAGATTCATCTCGATGCTGAGAAGACGACAAAGCACTCTCCAGAACCAAGAAGCAAACTGGGGACCTCGGTCACTATTTTGTCTGGCATACCGTGTAGGCAGAAAACATGCTTAATAAAGAACGCTGCCAAGGCCCGTGCAGAGTGTAGCCGTGGAAGATTCACCAAGGGCACCATTTTGGAAAAATGGTCGGTGTCTACCCAAATAATGATGCAGCTACGAGACTTGGTAAGCCAACCACAAAGTCCATTCCGACCATTTCCCAGGGCCTGTCCACCACCGGCAGGGGGTTAAGTAGCCCAGCAGGCCATTGTCGGGGAGACTTATTCTGGGCGCAGGAGACACATGCCCGAATATAGTCTCTGAAGTCATGGGCCATATGCGGCCACCAGTACGTCCTCTCCAGATGCTCAGATGTCCTCTTGGTCCCAAAATGTCCACACACCCTTGACGAGTGAGCCCAGGAGAGAACCTCTGGTCGCAAATTAGATGGCACAAAGATCTTGCCCGGGCCACAGACTCTAGCGAAACCGGGGCCACAGTCCTCATGCTCTCCGAAGGGGCAATTAGCCAAGGCTCCTCCTCCTCAACTGATGACACTACAGAGCGGGAGAGAGCGTCGGCACAGATGTTCTTCTCCCCGGAAAGATAATGAAGGGTGAAGTGGGAGAAGAAGAAGGACTATTTAGCCTGGAGAGAGTTTAGCCACTGGGCAGTCTGTAAATAAACTAAATTTTTGTGGTCGGTATACACTTGGAAGGGGAAATGTGCCCCCTCCAGGAGGTGTCTCTACTCTGAGAAAGCCAACTTCATAGCTAGCAACTCCCTGTCCCCAATGGAATAATTCCTCTCTGCTGGTGTGAAAGTCTTGGAAAAAAAGAAGCAAGGATGCTTCCGACCTTGAGCATCCTTTTGAAAGAGGACTGCTCCAGCACCGACGGATGAGGCATCCACCTCCATAATAAATGGTTTATCTACATCGGGGCGATGTAAGATGGGAGCGCTAGCAAAATGAGACTTAATAGAAAGGAAGGCCTTGGAGACCTCCTCCGACCACAATTTGGGATTTTCTCCCTTCTTTTTGAGGGCTACCAAGAGAGCTACCAAAGTTGAGAAGTGGGGAATGAACTGGCGATAACAGTTAATGAACGCCATAAAGCGCTGCACCGCCTTGAGAGAATGGGGTTCCTGCCACTCCATCACAGCCTGTAGCTTGGCAGGATCCATAGCCAATTGCTAGGCGGAGATGATATAGCCAAGGAAAGGCAAGGACTCTTGCTCAAACACACACTTCTCCCACTTGGCATAGAGGGAGTTTGCCCATAGGAGGTCGAAGACATTGCAAACATCTCCCCGGTGGTAATCTAAATCTGGAGAGTGATGAGAATATCATCCAGATAGACTACAACTGAGATGGTGAGCATATCCCAGAAGATACCGTTCACAAAGTCTTTGAAAACAGCAGGAGCATTACAGAGCCCGAAGAGCATCACCAGGTATTCATAGTGCCCATTCCTGGTGTTACATGCCATCTTCCATTCTTCCCTATCATGAATGCAAATTAAGTTGTAAGCACCCCGCAGATCAAGCTTAGTAAATATCCTCGCTCCCCGCAACCTATCGTATAACTCAGATATCAGGGGCAGAGGGTACTTGTTGTTAACAGTGATGGCGTTCAGAACCCTGTAATCAATGCATGGACATAATTCTCCATTCTTCTTCTGCATGAAGAAGAACTCTGCCCACAGGTTACACTGACTTCCTAATGAATCCTCTGGCCAGATTCTACTGAATGTATTGGGTCATCGCCTTTGTTTCCAGGAGAGATAGGGGATAGACTTGACCCCAGGGAGGCTCGGCACCAGGCAAGAGGTCATTAGGACAGTCATAGGGGCGATGGGGTGGAAGTGTCTCCGCAGCCCTCTTTGAGAACACATCCGCATAGGGCCAATAGCGCTTGGGGAGAGAGGAAATATCTGTGGGTACTTCAGTAGTAGCAACCTGAATGCACTCCCGCAGACATCTACCCTCAGAAGATTCACTCATCCCTGAATTCTCCCTGAGGATCACTCAATGTGAGGAGAGTGGTAGCGTTGCCATGGTATCCCTAAGAGAACCTCATCAATTCCCTCGGGAATGACTAGCAGGGAAATAATCTCCTGATGGGATGGAGATATGGATAAGGTAAATGGGATGGTATGATGTGTTATCGGTGAGGGCAATGTCGACCCATTTACCACTCATATGGTCAGAGGTTTGGCGAGCATCACCAGGGGTATTGCATGCCGTTGGGCAAAAGCAGAAGCCATATAATTTCCCTCCTCTCTGGAATCCACGCAAAGCTCTACCGTAAGAGTGGATGGGCCTATGGTAATTGACCCCTTGAAGGACAGTTTGGAGGAAAATGTCGTCATGTCTAGTGTACCTCCTCCTACAACCACTAGACATTGATGTTTTCCAAACCACTGGGAACATCTGGAGGCAAGATGTCCTGACTGCCGGCAGACAGGACAGACCTTGTGTGCACAAGCGGTCCTGCACTTAGATCCCTCTCATGACACCTCCATGGCGTCACGTGGCTCAGACACCTGGACCGGAAATTCCAGAGTTTTGGCAAAGGTGGGAGCCAGCCGAAACCTCTGCCTACACTGGGCTCGCTCCAACATTCGCTCGTTAAAACGGAGGTCGATGCAAGTTGATACAGCTATTAGCTCCTCCAGTGTGGTGGAAATCTCCCTAGTGGCCAAAGCATCTTTCACATGATCAGCCAGCCCCGTCCAAAATACAGGAAAGAGGCTTCATCTGGCAACTCCAGCTCAGACACTGAAGTCCGGAAGTGGACAGAAAAATGGCTGACCAAGGATGAGCCCTGTGTCAGTGCCAGCAGTTGGAGCGCCATATCATGGGTGACTTGACGTCCCAAAAAGACCTGTTTCAAAGTGCTCAGGAACCACGGAGCACTCTGCACAACATGATCGTCGCGCTCCCACAATGGTGTAGCCCACTCCAATGCCTTGCCCAACAAGAGAGAAATAATGAATCCCACTTTAGCCCACTCTGAGGGGAAACGTGCAGCCAGGAGCTCAAGGTGTATCGCACACTGGTTCACGAATTCCCTGCATGACTTGCTATCGCCAGAGTATTTATCTGAGAGCGGGAGGCGGGATAAAGTTGGAACAGGGGTGGCAGTGGACAAACATACACCTCCTCAAAAAAGACAATGTATTTGAGGTTATGTTTTGCTGTTTTCATTCGGTGGTGTACAGAAGTCTTGCCCAATCCAGCCCTTGTTCTTTTTTATAAGGTTCAGCTTGTCAGTTGACAGACGGATGCGCTTAACTGTTATAAATCCACCAGTGACACTAAAAACTCACTCTGACAAAACGCTAGCAGCATGGCAGGCAAGGACCTCCAAGGTGTAAAGAGCCAGTTCATGACACGTGCCCAGCTTGGGTACCCACTAATTAAAAGGCACAGAGGAATCACGGAGGACGTTTGTCCGATCTGTAAGGTATTCCGTGAGCATCTTCCCAAACATTGCCACTTGTGCCAGCACCCCTTGCCTCTGTTTCAGCACGATGGGAGGGTCTGGAAAACTGTCCCAGAACTTTGCTATTGTTCACCTGCCTGAGTTGGATTGTACATCTGTCTCTCTTGCTTGGACTCCTTGGTTGTACAACAAACTCTGACATCTGCTGCCAGCATTCTCACATGGGAATTTTTTCATTAATTCCGCTACAAGGGCCCTCTGGTATAGCAAGATTTTTGTACACCTCTCTGCCTCTGAAAGAAGAAATTGAAAGTTCTCCTTGTAGCGTGGGTCCAGAAGTGTCACCAACCAGTGTTGAGTGTCACCAAAAATTTTAATAATGCGTGAGTCACGGGAAATGCAGCACAACATAGTCAGCCATGCGTGCAACACTGCTAACAGGCAAGACTTCCGTGTCCTTATCAATAGGGTGACTGACCATGCTGTCCTCCTCCTCATCATCCTCCTCCCTGTCCTCAGGCCATCCCCACTGAACAGAATGTATGACAGCTGTGCTTGTAGTACCATCTATAGCACATGAAAGTAGCTCCTGTTCTTCCTCCTTCTCATTGTCTACCAATCCACGTTGCGACAACATGAGGCTTGGCTGAGTGTAATCACCCTGTATGGTTCCCTGCTGCATGACCTCTTACTCTGCCTGCAATGCATCCTCTTTATTTGTGAGCAGAGAAGTTTTCAGAATGCTGTGAAGTGGGATTTTACGCTAATTATGGCATCATCACCGCTCACAATCTTGGTGCAGTCATCAAAGTTCTGGAGTGTGGTACATATGTCTGACATCCATGTCATCTCCTGAAGCCTTATGTGTGGAGTCTGATCTGAATATTGATGGCCTTGTTGATGCTGGTAGTCAACAACTTCCCTCTTCTGCTCACAAAACCTTTCCAACATGCAGCGTAGAGTTCCAACACTTGGGGACATCACACACCAGTTGGTGAACTGGAAGCTGCAAAAGCTGCTAAAGCACGGCAAGGGCGGCTAAAGCTGTAGCTGATTTTCTAAAATGGGCAGACAGATGGCATGTGTTGTCTGTGTATTTCTGTTTGTGTTCCAAAGACTGGGGTATAGACAACTGAAGGCTGTGCTGGGAAAAAGACGTGGACAGGCTTGATGATAGTGCTGTTTGACTGTGGGCAACAACAGGTGCGGGCTAGAGGTATCTTCACATGCATGGTGGACTGGCTTCTACACAAAACAGTGGAAGAAGCAGTGGTGTCACCTGCAGACAGTGTCACTGGAGCCTGTGGTTCGGCCCACAAAGTCGGATGCTTTCCTGCCATGTGACTGATCATGCTGATGGTGGTCAGGCTGGTAGTTTTGCTACCCTTGCTGATGTGTGCATGGCAGGTGGAGCAAATGGCCTGTTTGGGGTTATCGGAAGAGTCTTTAAAAAATAACCAGACTCAGGAAGATCTAACAGTTGGAATGGTAACTTCCCTCATGGTGGTGCACACCTTCTGTCTGTGGCCACCACACTGTTTCTTCTTGCCTGCTGGTGTGATATGCCTCCTTCCCCATGTATGCTGCTGTCCTTGCTCTGCATGTCCTCCTGCCAGGTTGGGTCAGTCACTATGTCATCCACCACCTCGTCTTCCACATCCGCACCCTGCTCCTCCTCCTGACTTTCTGGCAATTGTGTCTCACCATCATCCACCTCTTGTGACACTTTTCCACCATCGCCTTAATGTGACCATGGCTATTCAAAGCTTTCGGCATCGCTACATGCGATCTCATCTGGCCCCACTTCTAATTGACCGGCCGAGAGTATGGAATCTTTAAAGGGAAAACTGAACGGCTCTTTGGAGTGTCCAAATGTGGGATCAGTTGTCTCAGGGCACTAGGCATGGTGGGAGGAAGGAGAATCAGGGTGAGGAATATCTGGTCCACTCTCATGGCTACTCAGACTTGACCATGTGGAAGACATGATGGTGGTGGCTAAGTGACTGGAAGCATTATCCAACCAACAGCAATTTCACACTGCTCTGGCTTCAATAGTGGTGTTCTGTGATTCCCTAGAAACTGGGACAGGAAGGTCGAGCAAGAAGATGTGGGTCTTTGTTGTTGCCCACTTTCAGCTTGGCCACGGTCTCATCCTCTGCATACACCGTCAGCATCACGTCCACTTCCCCGTCCCTTGCCCCTTGCCTTGCCCATTTTAAATGGGCTACTGAACTATTTCAAAAGCTCAACACAAATGTATTTATTTGGAGCAAAATTATATCTGACCAGTGCGCCTTCAAAGCTACGATTTTTCCACCAGAGATACACCAGGCCTCAGTCAGACATAACAGACTATATAAAATATTTTGGGAGGTGAATTTTTTTTTTTTTTTTTAAAGGAGACCAAGGCTAGCACACAGAACTATGATACGTATGCCTGCGAAACTATGATTTTTTCACCACAAAAACAACAGGCCTCAGTCTGACATAACAGACTGTTTAATTTTTTGGGGGGTGAGTTTGCAGAATTTTTAAAATAACAAAAAAAGAGTGGAACGAAGCTAGCAGACAGAACTATGAAACTTATGCCTGTGATTTTTCCACCACCTATACACCAGGCCGTAGCAACAGATAAGAGACTGTCTAATTTTTTTTCTCTTGTATGTTAAATTTGGCAAAAAATTAAAAATGAGTACAACAAAGCTAGCAGACAGAACTATGAAACTTATGCCTGCGAAGCGGCGATTTTTCCAACACAGATAGAACAGGCCTCAGCATGACATAACAGACTGTATAATTTTTAGGAGGGTTTTGGAGAATTTTTAAAATAACAAAAAAAGAGTGGAACAAGGCTAGCAGACAGAACTATGAAACTTATGCCCGCAAAGCTTTGATTTTTCCACCACAGATGTAACAGGCCTCAGTCTGACATAACAGACTGCATAATTTTTGGGGGATTTGGAGAATTTTTAAAATAACAAAAAAGAGTGGAACAATTCTTGCAGACAGAACTATGAAAATTATGCCTGCAAAGCTCCGATTTTTTCATCACCAATACATCAGGCCGCAGCCAGAAGATAACAGACTATCTAATTTTTTTTTCTCTTGTATGTGAAATTTGGCAAAAAACTAAAAATGAGTACAACAACGCTAGCAGACAGAACTATGAATCATGTGCCTGCGAAGCTACGATTTTTCCACCGCAGATACAACAGGCCTCAGCATGAAATAACAGAGTGTATAATATTTAGGAGGGGTTTGGAGAATTTTTAAAATAACAAAAAAACAAGGCTAGCAGGCAGAACTATGAAACTTATGCTTGGGAAGCTACAATTTTTCCACCACAGATACAACAGGCCTCAGCCTTACATAACAGACTGTATAATTGTTTTGGGGGGTTTACAGAATTTTTCAAATACCGTATATACACGAGTATAAGCCGAGATTTTCAGCCCAAATTTTTGGGCTGAAAGTGCCCCTCTCGGCTTATACTCGAGTCATGATCGGCGGTGGGGTCGGCGGGTGAGAGGACTGTCACATACTCACCTAGTCCCGGCGCTCCTGTCGCTGTCCCTGCCTGTCCCACGGTCTTCGGGTGCCGCAGCTCTTCCCCTGTTCAACGGTCACGTGTGACCGCTCATTAAAGTTATGAATATGGACTCCACTCCCATAGGGGTGGAGCCGCATATTCATTCCTCTAATGAGCGGTAACGGTGACCGCTGACAGAGGAAGAGGCTGTGGCACCCGGAGACCAGCTGTCCGGGATAAGGAGCCAGGGACGCTGGGAGCAGGTAAGTATGTCATAGTTACCTGTCCACGTTCCACCCACCGGGCGCCGCTCCGTCTTCCGCGTCCTCTTGCTCTGACTGTTCAGGTCAGAGGGCGCGATGACATACTAGTGTGCGCCGCCCTCTGCCTGAACAGTCAGTGCGGAGAGACGCCGAGACGGGACGCTGAGGAGCTGCAAGCAAGAGAGGTGAGTATGTCATTTTTTTTATTGCAGCAGCAGCATTATATATTGCACAGATTTATATGGAGCATCTATCGGGCCATAATGAACGGTGCAGAGCATTATATAGTGCACAGCTTTATATGGAGCATCTATGGGGCCATAATGAACGGTGCAGAGCATTATATATGGCACAGCTTTGTATGGAGCATCTATGGGGCCATAATGAATGGTGCAGAGCATTATATATGGCACAGATTTATATGGAGCATCTATGGGGCCATAATGAACGGTGCAGAGCATTCTATATTGCACAGCTTTATGTGGAGCATCTATGGAGCCAGAATGAACGGTGCAGAGCATTCTGTATGGCACAGCTTTATGTGGAGCATCGATGGGGCCATAATGAACGGTGCAGAGCATTCTATATTGCATAGCTTTATGTGGAGCATCTATGGGGCCATAATGAACGGTGCAGAGCATTATATATGGCACAGCTTTGTATGGAGCATCTATGGGGCCATAATGAATGGTGCAGAGCATTATATATGGCACAGATTTATATGGAGCATCTATGGGGCCATAATGAACGGTGCAGAGCATTCTATATTGCACAGCTTTATGTGGAGCATCTATGGAGCCAGAATGAACGGTGCAGAGCATTCTGTATGGCACAGCTTTATGTGGAGCATCGATGGGGCCATAATGAACGGTGCAGAGCATTCTATATTGCATAGCTTTATGTGGAGCATCTATGGGGCCATAATGAACGGTGCAGAGCATTATATATGGCACAGCTTTGTATGGAGCATCTATGGGGCCATAATGAATGGTGCAGAGCATTATATATGGCACAGATTTATATGGAGCATCTATGGGGCCATAATGAACGGTGCAGAGCATTCTATATTGCATAGCTTTATGTGGAGCATCTATGGGGCCATAATGAACGGTGAAGAGTAGGGTTGAGCGACTTTTACTTTTTTAGGGTCGAGTCGGGTTTTGCGAAACCCGACTATCTCAAAAGTCAAGTCGAGTGAAATCGGCCGATTATCGGGAAAAGTCGGGGTCGGGGATCGACCGAAACATGAAACCCAATGCAAGTCAATGGGGAAGCATAGTCGGCAGTGAGTGGAGGCCAGGAAAACACCTACAGTGCCCATTTTAATGGCAAAAACATCCATTCTTGTTACTGAAGCTTGTCAATCTTAATTTACCTTATAATAATAGTTAGGCATTGGAAATTGGGGGTCATTTGGCTAAATTTGTGGGGGGTATGGTTGGTTCAAGTATTTAGTGGGCCCAGGAAACGTGGACCACGTCACGGCAGTGGAGCAGGGAGAGGTAAGTATTTCAACTTTGCAAGTGCTGTGGTCCTGAGCAAGCAGGGGGGCCCATTCATTGGCATTGGCTCTGGCACAGGGCCCCTCAAAGTACGGCGGTGTGTTTGCACGGCGGGGGCGCCTCCCACCGGCAGCGACACTTTAGCGTACTATGAGGGGCCCTGTACCAGTGACGTCGACAATGAGTATCCCCCCCACCTGATGATGGAACCTGCACTTTCATCTGCACCTTCCTCTTTGTCCCCGTGTAAGGTGGTATAGTATGCGGGAAGGGGAACCTCACTTTCAGCAGGGTCAGAATCTGGCTGGGTAGCGTGCAAGGGGAATGTAGCAGTCTGGGTCAATGTACCAGCAGATTCATCTAGCACTGGCTGGGCAATGGACAGGATGAGGAGGAAACACAGATATAGTCCCAAATACAAAAGTAGGCTAAAAGCAGTTCAGGCAGCATTGGTGTGATCAGTGGAAGACTATTGGAAGGAGGGACCGCAGAGAGACTTAGTAGGCCTAACATAAAAAAGTAGGCTATATGCACTTTTAAATAGGTTGCAGGGGTACACAGGCAGCATTGGTGTGGTTAGTGGAGGACTATTGGAAGGAGGGACTGCAGACAGACTTAGTAGGCCTAACATAAAAAAGTAGGCTCTATGCACTTTTAAATAGGTTCCAGGGGTACACAGGCAGCATTCGTCTGGTCAGTGGAGGACTATTGGTAGAGGGACCGCAGACAGACTTAGTAGGCCTAACATAAAAAAGTAGGCTATATGCACTTTTAAATAGGTTGCAGGGGTACACAGGCAGCATTGGTGTGGTCAGTGGAGGAGTATTGGAAGGAGGGACCACAGACAGACTTAGTAGGTTTAACATAAAAAGTAGGCTCTATGCACTTTTAAATAGGTTCCAGGGGTACACAGGCAGCATTGGTGTGGTCAGTGGAGGACTATTGGAAGGAGGGACTGCAGACAGACTTAGTAGGCCTAACATAAAAAAGTAGGCTCTATGCACTTTTAAATAGGTTCCAGGGATACACAGGCAGCATTGGTGTGGTCAGTGGAGGACTATTGGAAGGTGGGGCAAAATAATTAGAAATCCATGAGTGGTTCATTTTAATGAAGGTTAGATCATCAACATTTTGGGTAGCCAGATGAGTCCTTTTTTTGGTCAGTATTGAACCTGTAGCACTGAATACTCTTTCTGATAGCACACTAGCTGCTGGGCAAGCGAGCTCTTGCAATGCATATTCGGACAAATCAGGCCAGGTGTCTATTTTGGATGTCCAGTAATCAAAATGGGAATGGCGGGTGAGGGAGAACATCGATAGGGGAGGAAAAATAGTTAGTAACCATACTGGACAAATGTTGTGTCCTGTCACTTTGAATTGATGCTGCAATACCTGTCCTGTCTGCAGTCATTGCGAAATCACTCCACAACCTGGTCAGAAAACCCCTCTGTCCAACACCACTTCAGATTTGTGCACCTCTAACACCTCTGCCCTGTTGCCCCCTGCAGCTCGTGTGAGAACCATCACTGGCGCTGTGTGCTAGGAATGCCTGAATCAAATGGTCAACAAGAGTTGCTTGTTTGGTTGCCAATATTTGTTCAAGGTTCTCATGTGGCATGATGTTTTGCAGTTTCCCCTAAAGCATGGATCCAGGAGGCAGGCCAACCAGTAATCGCCATCGGTCATCATTTTTATAATCTGGGGGTACCTTTTTAGGATACGCAAGGCATAATCCGCCATGTGGGCCAATGTTCCAGTTGTCAATTCACTGCTTGGGCTGGATTGAGGAGCACTTTCGGGCAAATCAACGCCACTTGCCTCCCTCAAAAACCCTGTACCTGGCCTTGCAACGCCACCAGTTTCTATTGCCCCCTGAGAAGCTTCCTCATCCAAAAAATACTCATCCCCATCATCCTCCTCGTCCTCCTCCTCTTCGCCCGCCACCTCGTCCAGTAGACTTCTCTGACCAGACAATGACTGACTGTCATCATGGCTTCCCTTGTCCTCCGCTGCAGACGCCTGCTCCTTTATGTGCATCAAACTTTGCATCAGCAGACGCATTAGGGGGATGCTCATGCTTATTGTGGCGTTGTCTGCACTAACCAGCCATGTGCATTCCTCAAAACACTGAAGGACTTGACAGAGGTCTTGTAGCTTTGACCACTGCACACCTGACAACTCCATGTCTGCCATCCAACTGCCTGCCCGTGTATGTGTATCCTCCCACAAATACATAACAGCGCGCCTCTGATCGCACAGTAACTGAAGCATGTGCAGTGTGGAGTTCCACCTTGTTGCAACGTCGATGATTAGGTGATGCTGGGGAAGGTTCAAAGATTGCTGATGGTTCTGCATACGGCTGGATTGTACGGGCGAACGGCGGATATGCGAGCAAAGTCTGCACACCTTCAGGAGCAGGTCGGGTAACCTCAGATAACTTTTCAGGAAGCACTGCACCACCAGGTTTAAGGTCTGAGCCAGGCAAGGAATGTGTTTCAGTTGTGAAAGGGCTATGGCAGCCATAAAATTCCTTCCGTTATCACTCACTACCTTGCCTGCCTCAAGATGTACACTGCCCAGCCATGACTGAGTTTCTTGCTGCAAGAACTCGGACAGAACTTCCGCGGAGTATCTGTTGTCGCCCAAACACTTCATTGCCAATACAGCCTGCTAACGCTTGCCACTAGCTGTTCCATAATGGGACACCTCGTGTGCAACAGTGGCAGCTGCGGATGGAGTGGTCGTACGACTGAGGTATGTGGACGAGCTGTCGCTTCTGCTGGAGGATGAGGAGGAGGAGGAGGGGGGCGAACGCCTACAGCCAACTGTTTCCTAGACCATGGGCTAGGCAGAACTGTCCCAATATTGCTGTCCCCTGTGGACCCGGCATCCACCACATTAACCCAGTGTTCACCTTTCTACTCACAGATTGCCTGAGTGCATGGACAATGCTGTCTTTTACGTGCTGGTGGAGGGCTGGGATGGCTTTTCTCGAAAGAAGTGTCGACTGGGTAGCTCGTAGCGTGGTACAGCGTAATCCATCAGGGCTTTGAAAGCTTCGCTTTATAGCCCCTGTGACGCCGCAGAAAGCAAGTTAATCACTGCCATGCCCTTCTCTAAGATGGTGGGGACCGAGAACTATGTCATCACGCTGCCCACACTCTGCGTCCTCCTTCATTGGCTGAGAAATAGCGCTGAACGCGTCATATGAAACATGACTTTGGCACGAAGGTCGCATACCGCATGGCCGACTCCACACAGGGATCGGGTCGGGTTTCATGAAACCCGACTTTGCCAAAAGTCGGCGACTTATGAAAATGACCGATCCGTTTCGCTCAACCCTAGTGCAGAGCATTCTATATTGCACAGCTTTATGTGGAGCATCTAATGGGCCATAATGAACGGTGCAGAGCATTCTATATGGCACAGCTTTATGTGGAGCATCTATGGGGCAATAATGAACGGTGCAGAGCATTATATATGGCACAGCTTTATGTGGAGTATCTATGGGGCCATAATGAACGGTGCAGAGCATTATATGTGGCACAGCTCTATATGGAGCATCTATGGGGCCATAATGAATGGTATGGAGCATCTATTTTTATTTTTGAAATTCACCGGTAGCTGCTGCATTTTCCACCCTACGCTTATACTCGAGTCAATAAGTTTTCCCAGTTTTTTGTGGCAAAATTAGGGGGGTCGGCTTATACTCGGGTCGGTTTATACTCGAGTGTATACGGTAACAAAAAAAGAGCGGAACAAGGCAGGCAGACAGAACTATGAAACTTGTGCCTGTGAAGCTGCGATTTTTCCACCACAGATACTCCAGGCCTCAGCATGACAAAACAGACCGTATAATTTTTTTTCTGTTTTTTGGATAATTAAAAAAAAATACATTAATAAAAATTGGAACAAGGCTAGCAGACAGAACTATGAAACTTATGCCTGCATAGCTAACATTTTTCCACCACAGATAAAACAGACCTCAGCATGACATAACAGACTATAATTTTTAAGACGGTTTTGGAGAATTTTTAAAATAACAAAAAAAGAGTGGAACAAAGCTAGCAGTCAGAACTATGAAACTTATGCCCACGAAGCTACAATTTTTTTTCCACCACAGATGTAACAGGCCTAAGCCTGACATAACAGACTCTATAAATTTTTGGGGAGGGTTGGAGAATTTAAAAAAAAACGAAAAAGAGTGGAACTAGGCTAGCAGACAGAACTGTTGTGAATTCCGCTCTTGGGCTCCCTCCGGTGGTTGTAAGTAGCATTTTTGTGAGTTCTGCTCTTTGGCTCCTCCTGTGGTTTTGAGTGGTATGGCTGCTTCTTGGATTTAGCTTCAGCAGCTGTTTTCACTGATCATCTTTCTGGCTCGGCTATATTAGTCTGGCCTTATCCCTCATTCAATGCCAGTTGTCAATTGTTCCTGCCTGGAGTCATTGCTCTTAGGACTTTCCTGACACTCTGACCAGTTCATCAAAGCTAAGTCCTTGCTTGTCCTTTTGCGGTTCTCTTGTTGTGGACTTTGTTGTTCAGCACTTTCTTTGTTTTTGTTCATTTGTCCAGCTTTTCAGTATGGATCTATTCAGTTAAGCTGGAAGCTCTGGGCAGCAGAGTTTGCCCTCCACACCTTTAGTCAGGTGTGGAGATTTTTGCATTTCTCTGCGGTGGACTTTTTCTACTTTTTTTTACTGACCGCACAGCGTTCTGTTCTGTACTATTTCTATTTAGCTAGAAGTGGCCTCCTGTGCTAAATCTTGTTTCATACTACGTATGTCATTTCCTTCTCCTCTCACAGTCATTATTTGTTGGGGCCTAATCTATCCTTTGGGGATTTTCTCTGAGGCAAGGTAGTTTTCCTGCTTCTATCTTTAGGGGTAGTTAGCTCTTAGGCTGTGACGAGATGCCTAGGCCGAGTTAGGAGCATTCCACGGCTGCTTCTAGTGTTGTGTTGAGCTTAGGGACTGCGGTCAGTATAGTTGCCACCTGCTCAGAGCTAGACGCATGTCGCTCCCTAATCACCAGATCATAACACAGAACTATGAAACTTATGCTTGCAAAGCTACAATTTTTCCACCACAGATACAACAGGCCTCAGCCTTGCATAACAGACTGTATAATTGTTTTGGGGGTTTGGAAAATTTTTCAAATAACAAAAAAAGAGCAGAACAAGGCTGGTAGACAGAACTATGAAACTTGTGCCTGCATAGCTACAATTTTTCCACCACAGATACTCCAGGCATCAGCATGACATAACAGATAATATATTTTTTTGTTTTTTGGATAATTTAAAAAATAAATAAATAAATAAAAATTGGAACAAGGCTAGCAGACAGAACTATGAAACTTATGCCCGCAAAGCTACAATTTTTCCCCCACAGATACAACAGGCCTCAGGAAGACATAACAGATAGTATAATTTTTTTTTGTTTTTTGGATCATTTAAAAAAAAAAAAAATTGGAACAAGGCTAGCAGACAGAACTATGAAACTTATGCCTGCATAGCTATAATTTTTCCACCACAGATACAACAGGCCTCAGCATGAAATAACAGATTGTACTATTTTTAGGGGGGTTTTGGAGAATTGTTAAAATAACAAAAAAAGAGTGGAACAAGGCTATCAGACAGAACTATGAAACTTGTGCCTGTGAAGCTACGATTTTTCCACCACAGATACACCAGCCATCAGCCTCAGATAACAGACTGATGTAAATGTGGCCTTGATTTTTGGGGGCACAACTAAATTGTGACAACAAGTTGGCTATGACACACAAAAAAAGATTTTTTTGGCGCACTCACATCTGGTGTCTGGGACACAAAAAAAAGAGGTAGATTTGCACGTTCTTAGATTTCAATAACCTGGCTGTAGTAGGCAGCGTGAACAAGAAAATAAATGTTAAAATAAAGGGGCTATTGATTGCTTTAGAATAAAAGGTGCAGGTATCAGGTGAAGAAGAAAATGAAGCAACAGAAAACTGCAGCTAGATACAGTATATGTTAAATAAGCGGCAGCAGACAGCAATGGAGCATTTGGAGGTATGCAGTGAGAGCTATGTACGCACAGACAGTGCCTGCAGGCCTCGCACTGATGTGGATATGCACACATAGACTCCCCTGCTTACCTAGCGCTGCAATCTCTGGACCCCCGAATTAGCCCTAAAATGGACTATTGGTTTCTCAGGAGATTTGGACTGAACAGTTGCAGACCTACACTAACACTTAAAAGCATGGATTCTGACCCTATCTCAGCAGCAGCTCTTCTTACACTCACTAAGTCCGGAGCAGAGTGCGGCGAGCAGGGCTGCACCAGGACCTGATGACGCTGTGCGGCCAGCCAATAGATGTAATACCACAACAACGATGGCTGCGGAATTAAAGTGCATGTCTGACAATCCCTGCAGTGTCATTGGCGCTTTAATTGCAGGGCGGTGACCCGAGCTCCCGACGATTAATCCCGAAAATACTCGGTGCTCGCCGAGTACTTCAAGCATAGTGATGCTCTGGCGAGTACCGAGTAGTGGCAAGCATGTTCGCTCATCACTAATTATGACCCTCGACAACGGCTTTTGTAAGCCAAAACACGCATTGGGGAGAGCGCACAGAGACACCATCCAGGCCACTGGATCAGGTATACAGATATGTTGTTACATAAGGTGTATTACTGTATATATATACACTGCACTCTCTTTCTTACCCCTTTTTAGGCCTATTGGGAATGTGTAATATATTTGGGCTATAAGAGATAATTAAACATTACATGCCCTGTTAGCTTGTGTGCCCACCCCTTGCATGTGCATGTTTGTGCTGATTCCTTCCCCCGTTTTCATGTACCTGTTTTGCATAATAAAGACTCTTTTATATTCTTTGATAAAACACTACTCTTGGAATTTTTGGATCACCCTTTTTTTCTTCAGTTGATCATTATGTCCATAATACATGATGACCATGTATAATTTATATTCATGTTGATGACTTTTGTTAAATGGGTCAGTGTTGTCACGCTTGTTCAATGAGGCTTTTATGGTCCAAGTTATTATGGTGCGCGTAGACCCCAGGACATCGAGCCCCCTGGTATTACCCGCTGCCAGCAAGTGTGGGATTCCGTACCTGCTGGGGCAGTCAGATGGTGGGAGGTTCCCTTCAATCTTCTCCTCCTCTTATGTCTCTGTGGTTTGTGGGTGGAAATTGCGCATTGCCCCAGGGTGGTCAGGTGACTTCTGGGAGGCAGATTTAAACCCGTCATTTCTTCCTTTTGTTGCTGATTACTTTCAGTTCTGTTGGGTGGTTAAGGTAATTGTTTCTGTGCTTCTGACAAGGTTCATGCTTTGGTACCTGTGCTTGGTTTATCAGTGTTGACTTTAGTATATGCAGTTGCACTGCGGTTTCATGCTTTTGGTGTGTTGCCCTGTCTGCTGTTTGTTTGCCCGATCACAAGCTGCCATGCTGCTGGGTTGGGCTCTGCTAAAGTTCCCTCTTGCTAGAACTGGAAGGCAGTTGAAAAGTATACCCGGCCCTCAAGAGCATGTGGCAGTGGGACGGCTGGCGCCAAATGTAACCAACACACTGCTCTTGCTGGCTACCAGTAGGTCAGTTCACCTAGCATACAGAATACCCAGCATAACACATACTACGTCGTTAAATTATTTACTAAAAGCATTGCAAATAGACTTTCCATGTCTCTGAATTAAATTGTAGTCAAAAGGAGATATAAGATGGCATAATAGACCCAAGTATTTCTGCTTTGACTAAAACAATACCTACATAGGTTGCATATTACTGATTATAATCTAATGCCAGCTTAATCTGCATATTTTAATGAAATGGACATTCTTTTTATTGTTTAGTATCATATTTTACTATGTATATTTTTATAATTCATTCAGCAGTGTAAGATTACATAGATTTAAATATATTCAGCGTGTATCTATTTTAACCACAGAAATTGTGTGATGTCAATTTAAAACCTCAAGCACCAAGTATAATATAGTAAAAATTAATCACATATAGGATAACTGTTTCTGTTATTTTTCTTTTCCACTGTCTATATTATATCATAAATTATTACATGAATTCCAGGGTGTATACTTGGTTTGTTTTAGCACAGTCTATATTATTTATGCCCTCGTACATATCCATGAAAATAATATGATTTAACAGCAAGGACTTTATCCCCTCCAGTTCTACCTTTATTGCTTTCATTTTATCAGTTTATATTGTTTAATTTTCATATATTTTTACCGCCTTTTGAGCACAGCACTTTCTAGTTAAATGAATAACTGCTTTCCTTCTGTGTCGTCTTGTTTTCATTATTTATCTATAAGTAATGGCCTTTGCTTTCCATCTTTCATCTTGAAAGGGATTTTAACATGACTGACATTTATGGTATATCAAATCGATATGCCATAACTGTCATTCATAACGCCTTAAATTATGTCCTCATTTATGCATTTGCCTGTATTTGTTTCTCATTCTACTTAAAAAGCCAACAATTTATTCAAGATGCCATCAAACATAAAGCATAATCACTGAAAATAGGTTTAAGTGCTTTTATGTGCTATTTTTGCTTTTATCTTAGGTCTACTTTTGTGCCTCCCTCTACTAGCAAGTTCTTCATTCAACTGGAAAAATTATATGAAATATTAAAAGAAAGCAGATCTATTAAAATGAATATGGCTAAAGTAACTTTCACATCCTCAATAGCTGCACTGAGCCCAGCGGCAGATATGACAGTAATGTAGACTATAAATAAAAAAGAAGTCTAGCACTCATCTTCAGCAAACGTGGAATAGATTTATTTGTAGCACTTGAAACGTTTCAGTCCAAAGGGACTTTCATCAGTCACTACAGTATCATAAGAAAAAAAAAGGAAACAAAAAATGATGTACAACCAGTACAAAAATAACCAAGGTATATACAGGATATCATACAGTAACATATAAACAATAAATTGACATACAACATTCGCTTCAGGCAAGAGGTCAAAATGGAATATCATACTAGAATAGGATATAAAGGCAGTAGGTTGAACCACAAATATCTACCCCCCATGTCAAATAAAGTGAGACAATAAGTGACCATAAGAGCCCACACAATGGAGAACGTACCGTGCTAATGATAGCCAGTAGGGCTATGTTCATGGGAAAAGAAACAGTACCCAATCAATGTACCTAACACAAATAAACAGGAAACGAAAAGAATGTTTGTAAAGAATGCTTATAAAGGATATCCTGGAGAGAATGAAAAACCAAGGGTATGACTAAAATACTCACAAAGACGCCGCCACTCTATAGGGCACAAAGGATAGTAGTAATATAACTTAGGCAGAGTGCTGGTATGGTGGGGCGATGACCACCTATAATGTAAAACACCTGCAGTCTGGGAAAAAAAAACAAAAGGGATTCAGACTATTGTTAAACCTAAGGATATGGGGCGCTCCAGTAAAAATGTACCAAATGTCCATGAAACATATTACCTGAGGATGTTTGTAACAGGAGAAAGAGAGGCACGACCTCCAGACACGGAATCCACCGCAAGTCTGGGGAGTGTGGATCTGTCTGTGTATAAATAGTATAGGAGGCAGGAGCCGGGTAATTAGGGGGCAGTGCCGCTAAACAGGATGTGATGTGGCGTTGGAGAAAAAAAAAAATAGAACGCTGTATTATCTGTGTAACAGTGTCTAAATTGAGACGAATATACTGAGTATGATAGAAGGTGAAATCTGAATACCTATAACAAGGAAAAAGTATGGTATTAGACACTTAGTGGGTCCGTGATATAGATGCGTATCTCTAATGGCATTAATGGTGTCCAGAGTACATTATGAAGAGGTGTCTCCAGGTAGTGCTAAATCAACGGAAGGGTGGCAAGATGTTAGGTGAAATATTTTAGCGTGCCCATCCGATCGGTTCAATAGAGACGACTCTAAAAGAAGCAGAGACATATATTATAGAATAGAACATATCACAATTATTACATATATACAATAGCCACTATGGTATTACATTAGGTAAAAGCAGATAGTTCGTACTCTTTATTCAGACCTTTTGGTGACAATGTGTCTAATGCATGAATCCAAAACGTCTCACGCTTCTTGAGGGTCAGGATTCTGTTTCCACCTCTACGTGGGGGTGGTACATGTTCCAAGATTAAGAATTTCAGTTGGGAAATGTTATGTTCCATGGAGATAAAGTGATGGGGTATTGGTAAGAGAAGGTTTTTGCAATTAATGGTTGATTTGTGTTTAGACACTCTATCACGGATGGATTGTGATGTCTCGCCTACATACAGTTGGCCACAAGGGCATTTAATAACATAGACTACATATGTGGAACTGCATTTGAAGTAACCATGAATTTTATATTCTTTGCCGGAATATGGGTGTGTAATTTTGTCACCTTTGAGAACATTGTTACACTGCGCACAATGAAGACATGGAAAATTCCCTTTTCTAGGTTTGTGGAGAAAATGTTGCCTTGTTACCGTGCTCGGGCCTATATCAGCTTTCACAAAAGTGTCCCTTAAACTGGGAGCTCGTTTAAAGCATGGTAAAAACGGTTGTTTGAATTCAGGGACTTCAGGGTGAGCAGTGGCGAGAATTGATCAATTTTTCCGTATGGCTTTATGTATTTTGTATACCGAGGGGTGGAAGGCATGTACGAATGGAATCCGTTTAGAGGTGTCACTCTTAGGTTTGTTTGGTGTGGTTTTAGAGTCCTCTAGAAGGGGGAGGGGATAGCCTCTCGCTTCAAATTTGTGCGTAATTTCACGTATTCGTGACTCCCTGACAGACATGTCGGATACAATCCGCTGGACTCTTTGGTACTGTGCCCTGGGTATAGATTTCTTAGTGGAGGGGGGATGAAGACTTTCGAAATGCAGTAGGCTGTTCCGGTCCGTACTCTTAGAGTACAGATCAGTGCCCAAGAGGCCCTCAGGATTTTTGATCACCAGTGTATCAAGTAAGTTCATCCTCTCAGGGCTGTAACTGATAGTGAAGCTGATGCCTGGCCAAGAGAGATTGAGTGTTTCAAAGAAAGAGTGGAGAGTCTCAGTGGGACCGTGCCATATACAGAACACGTCATCAATGTATCTCTTCCATAAGGATGATGTTAGCCTGGAAGAGAGGGTTCTTATAGATGATACTTTCTTCAAAGTCTATCATGTATGCACTAGCATACGGAGGTGCTACGCGCGAGCCCATTGCGGTCCCTCTTACCTGTAGATAGAATGTCTCTTGGAAGAGAAAAAAGTTAGACGTGGGAACCAATTTCAAGAGGTCAGCACAGAGTGATATCTGATCCGTGTCCATGTTTGTGCTCTCTAATAGACGGCATGTGGAATTGATGCCTTCGATATGGGTAATGGAGGTATATAAATCCCTAACATCAAGGGTAACCAGGAGGGCATCAGTGGGTACTAGATGAGTGTCACGGATAAGATGAAGAAAGGACCCTGTATCTAAAAGGAAGGATTGGGATTTTTGTAAAAGTGGAGTGAGGATTCTCTCAAGATATTTGGCAATAGGAGATAGGATAGAGTCAGTGGAGGCTACAATGGGCCGACCGGGTGGATTCTCCAAATTCTTATGGACCTTGGGTAGCGTGTAAAAAACTGGAGTAATTGGGTAAGGGTTTGTCAAGTAGTCACAAGTTTTTTGGTCCAAAATCCCTAAATGCGTGTATTTATGTAGGATGACTTCAATCTCATGGCGGATGGCAAAGGATGGGTCTCTATCTAGCACTTGATATATTGAGACATCACTCAACTGTCGCATGATTTCTGCTAGATACATAGTTTTATCCATAAGAACTAATTCCCCGCCTTTATCAGCAGGTTTAATTACAATTGATTTGTTATCTTGTAAATTTCTTAGGGAATGTCTCTCCTCCACCGTGAGATTAGGTGGATAGAAAAGTGTACCCCTCTCTATGTCACCTTTAAAAGATAGAAAAGACTTTTGTACGAAACCAATGAAGGTTTCTACAGCGTGGGAGGAATGTGGAGGTCTAAAATGACTCTTAGAGCGTAAGCCCAAGCTCGAGGAGGATAGAAGTCTAGGATTACAGACACACATACTACTGTCATTACTTACAGGGGTGGTAGCAAAATATGCTTTTAATCTAATGAGGCAAAAGAAACGCTGCAGGTCCATATCTAGATCAAATGTATGGCAACGGTATGACGGACAGAATGAAAGGCCCTTTTGTAAGAGAGAATGTTCTGCGACGTTAAGAGTTCTAGATGAGATGTTTATCACCAGGTTGTCCATACCTTTGATCTGGTGGTCCGTCCTGGATCTTGGTACCGTTTTGGATTTCTGTCCCCGTCTGGTTTCCTTTTTGGATATCGGCGTGGACCTAAAAAAGAAGGGGGAAGTGACGAGGTTGAAGGACCATGATCCTGGTCTGACTCCGAGGTAGAGGCTTCTGACAATGTAGGTTGGTTTCCTCGTGCGTTTGTATGCCAAGAGTTGTCCTGCCATCGGTAGACTCTGTTATTTTTGTAATCTTCCGCGTCTCTCACGAATTTATTACGTTTCCTTGTTTCAATGTCTCTCTTATGGCGGTCTATACGTTCCTGTATTTCAGTTTTGAGAGAGTTCAGTTCCTCCGGTGTCCCAGTAGTAGATAACTGTGCTTCAATGGTTTTGATCTTCTCTGAGTTGTCCGTGATAGCCTGTTGGAGATGTTCAACTCTCAAAGTGATTAGATCCAGAGAACATTTATTAAGAATATGCTCAAATTTCATTCAAAATTCTGATGATTCTCGAAAGAGTGTGGGGCGTAGAGGGACCCGTAAACCTCTAGGGATGCGCTGTACTCGTAAGTACTCTTTGTGCCCTATAGAGTGGCAGCATCTTTGTGAGTATTTTAGTCATACCCTTGGTTTTTTATCCTCTCCAGGATATCCTTTATAAGCATTCTTTACAAATATTCTTTTCGTTTCCTGTTTATTTGTGTTAGGTACATTGATTGGGTACTCTTTCTTTTCCCATGAACATAGCCCTACTGGCTATCATTAGCACGGTACGTTCTCCATTGTATGGGCTCTTATGGTCACTTATTGTCTCACTTTATTTGACACGGGGGGTAGATATTTGCGGTTCAACCTACTGCCTTTATATCCTATTCTAGTATGATATTCCATTTTGACCTCTTGCCTGAAGCGAATGTTGTATGTCAATTTATTGTTTATATGTTACTGTATGTTATCCTGTATAAACCTTGGTTATTTTTGTACTGGTTGTACATCATTTTTTGTTTCTTTATTTTCTTATGATACTGTAGTGACTGATGAAAGTCCCTTTGGACTGAAACGTTTCAAGGGCTACAAATAAATCTATTCCACGTTTGCTGAAGATGAGTGCTAGACTTCTTTTTTATTTATATTGATGGTCTGGGAACCTAGTCTATGCACCATATAGTGACTGTGCACACGGTGTTTTCACTTAAGTAATGTAGACTACATCCTGGCCATCACTGTTGCAGCCCGTAAGCAATCACCAGGAGTAGCGCTAGAGAGGCTTGACTGGGGCACGTTAGGGTGACTGTTATTGTACTTCTTATTTTCAATATCCGAAAGCCTAGCACAAACAAGTGAGTAGCCATCATCTGATGTGCAATTGAACAATGTTAAACTTTATTTCTTTTCTTTAAAATCATGCATCATTATTGACAAGAGGACAAAAATACACAATATTATGAGCTTTAGGCAAATGTGGCCCAACATTGGATGCAAGCTGCCAACGTGTGGATCAGGGTTGGTTAACACCTCTTTCACACTTCCGTCGTTTGGCATCCGTTGCAATCCGTCGTTTTGGGCAAAAAAACGAATCCTGCAAATGTGCTCGCAGAATGCGTTTTTTGCCCATAGACTTGTATTAGCGACGGATCGCGATGGATGGCCACGCGTCACGGATCTGTCGTGTTTTGGCATACCATCATCAAAAAAATGTTCAAGTGAGCTTTTTTGTCCGTCGCGTCCGCAATTTTTGAACGCGCATGCGCTGCCGAAACTCTACCCCCTCCTCCCCGGACTGCAGAATGGGCAGCAGATGCATCGAAAAACTTTCACAACGTCTGTCAGTACATCGGCCCGACGCATTGCGACGGACCCATACCGACGGAAGTGTGAAAGAGGCCTTAGAGCCTTGCCATGCACCAAAAACTACACATTGTGAGCTGTTAAATAAAGAGAATCTGTCATCAAGTTTTTGCTACCCCCTCTCAAGACAAAAAAAATCAAAAGAGATGAACTGGAATATAAGTTGGTGTCCATGTAATGCAGGTGTCTGGAAACAACGCACAGAGGCACGAGGCAGACAAAATCAGGTATGAATATATTTCTATGAACATACTACTCAGCAAAGTCGGTAAACAAGACCGAATGCTGAGTAAATAAGTGTCTTATACTTATTTAATATAAAAAGTTACAACTTTATTGAAAGACATATTACATATAAAAAATGATAAAACAATACCTCACAACCACAATAAACAAAGTAGCGGACAGGTTGACGCCTGAACAATTGTTGCTAAACAGAGAACCCGTAATAAGAGCGACTAATTTTGATTATAATAATGTTTATATGCATAGACCAACCTTGAATTTAATTGTTAATGCAGACATGTCCGCTGCTATAAATAAATCAATAAATAGTTGGTGACCCTAATATCATCACCATAATACTTCTATATACAAGTAATGAGCTAGTCTGCTATACATAATGTTTCTATATACAGGGAATGAGTTAGTCTGCTGTACAGCAATAACAAACAGTAGCCGGCTAAAGTGTCTACATAACAATAGGTGACTACTAAATGAGTCCAATATTGTAACAAAGAAACACTAACTCTATGAGGGATGAAAAGCACAGATCCTTTGTACATAAACGGGGCTCAGTTATCGTGCAGCATAAACCAAATTCACTTGCTGCTCACATATACATATGCCCACAGATCTCTAGCTTGCATGTGCTCTCACAATAAACCCTTAGATAAAACTAAGTGTAACCGGCAACAGATGCCTCCAACTAAACACCACTAAAACAACTCAGTTAAATGCATATTACCTCAGTATTGGGAAATCTCTTCTAGCAGCCGCGTGTCACGCTACTCCTTGTCAGACCCCGACGCGCGTTTCGCAACAGCTTCCTCCTGGAAGCACATATACATATGCCCACAGATCTCTAGCTTGCATGTGCTCTCACAATAAACCCTTAGATAAAACTAAGTGTAACCGGCAACAGATGCCTCCAACTAAACACCACTAAAACAACTCAGTTAAATGCATATTACCTCAGTATTGGGAAATCTCTGCTAGCAGCCGCGTGGCACGCTACTCCTTGTCAGACCCCGACGCGCGTTTCGCAACAGCTTCCTCCTGGAAGCACATATACATATGCCCACAGATCTCTAGCTTGCATGTGCTCTCACAATAAACCCTTAGATAAAACTAAGTGTAACCGGCAACAGATGCCTCCAACTAAACACCACTAAAACAACTCAGTTAAATGCATATTACCTCAGTATTGGGAAATCTCTGCTAGCAGCCGCGTGGCACGCTACTCCTTGTCAGACCCCGACGCGCGTTTCGCAACAGCTTCCTCCTGGAAGCACATATACATATGCCCACAGATCTCTAGCTTGCATGTGCTCTCACAATAAACCCTTAGATAAAACTAAGTGTAACCGGCAACAGATGCCTCCAACTAAACACCACTAAAACAACTCAGTTAAATGCATATTACCTCAGTATTGGGAAATCTCTGCTAGCAGCCGCGTGGCACGCTACTCCTTGTCAGACCCCGACGCGCGTTTCGCAACAGCTTCCTCCTGGAAGCACATATACATATGCCCACAGATCTCTAGCTTGCATGTGCTCTCACAATAAACCCTTAGATAAAACTAAGTGTAACCGGCAACAGATGCCTCCAACTAAACACCACTAAAACAACTCAGTTAAATGCATATTACCTCAGTATTGGGAAATCTCTGCTAGCAGCCGCGTGGCACGCTACTCCTTGTCAGACCCCGACGCGCGTTTCGCAACAGCTTCCTCCTGGAAGCACATATACATATGCCCACAGATCTCTAGCTTGCATGTGCTCTCACAATAAACCCTTAGATAAAACTAAGTGTAACCGGCAACAGATGCCTCCAACTAAACACCACTAAAACAACTCAGTTAAATGCATATTACCTCAGTATTGGGAAATCTCTGCTAGCAGCCGCGTGGCACGCTACTCCTTGTCAGACCCCGACGCGCGTTTCGCAACAGCTTCCTCCTGGAAGCACATATACATATGCCCACAGATCTCTAGCTTGCATGTGCTCTCACAATAAACCCTTAGATAAAACTAAGTGTAACCGGCAACAGATGCCTCCAACTAAACACCACTAAAACAACTCAGTTAAATGCATATTACCTCAGTATTGGGAAATCTCTGCTAGCAGCCGCGTGGCACGCTACTCCTTGTCAGACCCCGACGCGCGTTTCGCAACAGCTTCCTCCTGGAAGCACATATACATATGCCCACAGATCTCTAGCTTGCATGTGCTCTCACAATAAACCCTTAGATAAAACTAAGTGTAACCGGCAACAGATGCCTCCAACTAAACACCACTAAAACAACTCAGTTAAATGCATATTACCTCAGTATTGGGAAATCTCTGCTAGCAGCCGCGTGGCACGCTACTCCTTGTCAGACCCCGACGCGCGTTTCGCAACAGCTTCCTCCTGGAAGCACATATACATATGCCCACAGATCTCTAGCTTGCATGTGCTCTCACAATAAACCCTTAGATAAAACTAAGTGTAACCGGCAACAGATGCCTCCAACTAAACACCACTAAAACAACTCAGTTAAATGCATATTACCTCAGTATTGGGAAATCTCTGCTAGCAGCCGCGTGGCACGCTACTCCTTGTCAGACCCCGACGCGCGTTTCGCAACAGCTTCCTCCTGGAAGCACATATACATATGCCCACAGATCTCTAGCTTGCATGTGCTCTCACAATAAACCCTTAGATAAAACTAAGTGTAACCGGCAACAGATGCCTCCAACTAAACACCACTAAAACAACTCAGTTAAATGCATATTACCTCAGTATTGGGAAATCTCTGCTAGCAGCCGCGTGGCACGCTACTCCTTGTCAGACCCCGACGCGCGTTTCGCAACAGCTTCCTCCTGGAAGCACATATACATATGCCCACAGATCTCTAGCTTGCATGTGCTCTCACAATAAACCCTTAGATAAAACTAAGTGTAACCGGCAACAGATGCCTCCAACTAAACACCACTAAAACAACTCAGTTAAATGCATATTACCTCAGTATTGGGAAATCTCTGCTAGCAGCCGCGTGGCACGCTACTCCTTGTCAGACCCCGACGCGCGTTTCGCAACAGCTTCCTCCTGGAAGCACATATACATATGCCCACAGATCTCTAGCTTGCATGTGCTCTCACAATAAACCCTTAGATAAAACTAAGTGTAACCGGCAACAGATGCCTCCAACTAAACACCACTAAAACAACTCAGTTAAATGCATATTACCTCAGTATTGGGAAATCTCTGCTAGCAGCCGTGTGGCACGCTACTCCTTGTCAGACCCCGACGCGCGTTTCGCAACAGCTTCCTCCTGGAAGCACATATACATATGCCCACAGATCTCTAGCTTGCATGTGCTCTCACAATAAACCCTTAGATAAAACTAAGTGTAACCGGCAACAGATGCCTCCAACTAAACACCACTAAAACAACTCAGTTAAATGCATATTACCTCAGTATTGGGAAATCTCTGCTAGCAGCCGCGTGGCACGCTACTCCTTGTCAGACCCCGACGCGCGTTTCGCAACAGCTTCCTCCTGGAAGCACATATACATATGCCCACAGATCTCTAGCTTGCATGTGCTCTCACAATAAACCCTTAGATAAAACTAAGTGTAACCGGCAACAGATGCCTCCAACTAAACACCACTAAAACAACTCAGTTAAATGCATATTACCTCAGTATTGGGAAATCTCTGCTAGCAGCCGCGTGGCACGCTACTCCTTGTCAGACCCCGACGCGCGTTTCGCAACAGCTTCCTCCTGGAAGCACATATACATATGCCCACAGATCTCTAGCTTGCATGTGCTCTCACAATAAACCCTTAGATAAAACTAAGTGTAACCGGCAACAGATGCCTCCAACTAAACACCACTAAAACAACTCAGTTAAATGCATATTACCTCAGTATTGGGAAATCTCTGCTAGCAGCCGCGTGGCACGCTACTCCTTGTCAGACCCCGACGCGCGTTTCGCAACAGCTTCCTCCTGGAAGCACATATACATATGCCCACAGATCTCTAGCTTGCATGTGCTCTCACAATAAACCCTTAGATAAAACTAAGTGTAACCGGCAACAGATGCCTCCAACTAAACACCACTAAAACAACTCAGTTAAATGCATATTACCTCAGTATTGGGAAATCTCTGCTAGCAGCCGCGTGGCACGCTACTCCTTGTCAGACCCCGACGCGCGTTTCGCAACAGCTTCCTCCTGGAAGCACATATACATATGCCCACAGATCTCTAGCTTGCATGTGCTCTCACAATAAACCCTTAGATAAAACTAAGTGTAACCGGCAACAGATGCCTCCAACTAAACACCACTAAAACAACTCAGTTAAATGCATATTACCTCAGTATTGGGAAATCTCTGCTAGCAGCCGCGTGGCACGCTACTCCTTGTCAGACCCCGACGCGCGTTTCGCAACAGCTTCCTCCTGGAAGCACATATACATATGCCCACAGATCTCTAGCTTGCATGTGCTCTCACAATAAACCCTTAGATAAAACTAAGTGTAACCGGCAACAGATGCCTCCAACTAAACACCACTAAAACAACTCAGTTAAATGCATATTACCTCAGTATTGGGAAATCTCTGCTAGCAGCCGCGTGGCACGCTACTCCTTGTCAGACCCCGACGCGCGTTTCGCAACAGCTTCCTCCTGGAAGGAAGCTGTTGCGAAACGCGTGTCGGGGTCTGACAAGGAGTAGCGTGCCACGCGGCTGCTAGCAGAGATTTCCCAATACTGAGGTAATATGCATTTAACTGAGTTGTTTTAGTGGTGTTTAGTTGGAGGCATCTGTTGCCGGTTACACTTAGTTTTATCTAAGGGTTTATTGTGAGAGCACATGCAAGCTAGAGATCTGTGGGCATATGTATATGTGAGCAGCAAGTGAATTTGGTTTATGCTGCACGATAACTGAGCCCCATTTATGTACAAAGGATCTGTGCTTTTCATCCCTCATAGAGTTAGTGTTTCTTTGTTACAATATTGGACTCATTTAGTAGTCACCTATTGTTATGTAGACACTTTAGCCGGCTACTGTTTGTTATTGCTGTACAGCAGACTAACTCATTCCCTGTATATAGAAACATTATGTATAGCAGACTAGCTCATTACTTGTATATAGAAGTATTATGGTGATGATATTAGGGTCACCAACTATTTATTGATTTATTTATAGCAGCGGACATGTCTGCATTAACAATTAAATTCAAGGTTGGTCTATGCATATAAACATTATTATAATCAAAATTGATCGCTCTTATTACGGGTTCTCTGTTTAGCAACAATTGTTCAGGCGTCAACCTGTCAGCTACTTTGTTTTTTGTGGTTGTGAGGTATTGTTTTATCATTTTTTATATGTAATATGTCTTTCAATAAAGTTGTAACTTTTTATATTAAATAAGTATAAGACACTTATTTACTCAGCATTCGGTCTTGTTTACCGACTTTGCTGAGTAGTATGTTCATATATTTATCTAAGTGTTGCCCGCCCTGAGTGTGAGGGAATGGGCTTGGGTTATATGTTCACATGAATATATTTCTATTTATATACAGTTATTGAATTGTTCTTCCAGCCACTAGGCCCTTTGTGTGGATAGGGATAGTAGATCCATGGCAGCCATCATCAAAGGGTGTCTCACATGCAATTTCAGGTGATGGGCTTTTGGAATATTCTTAATTCTTTGATCTAAAAGCAAATGTTTAAGGGGGATGGTGTGAACACTTCTGCTCATTCAAAGGGCTGATCCCAGGAAGGGAGGATGAAGCCACATATTTAGTCAGGGAGTTAAGGATAGTGACATCAAAAGGAGAGGATCTAGGATCAGGTCCTGGAGCACATGCATGGATGACCTATGGAGTTTGGAGATCGGTTGCCAGCTGGGCTTAACACATGTGCTGTTGTTGAGGAATCTGTAGTCTGGATTTCAGGAACTTTCTTAAGGAATGTTGCTGCTGAATACATGGGCTTTGGTTGTGTTACCTGTCATCTGGAGGAGCGAGGACTGTGACTACAGACTATGCTGGCAGGAGATACAAAATCTGTGGGGAAACCAAAAGTTGGAAGTCAGTGAGTATCACCTGGTACGGGGGCAATGGGGCTACCAGCCCTGGAAGGGGATCTTGTGGACAGGAGGCAATGCATTTTGGCCATCTACCCAGAGTTGGATGTAAGGAATAAAATTAATATGCAAATATTCCAAATCATCTGAAGACAGCATGATTTAGGGGCAGAGGCCCTAATACCAGCAATGTATCACTTTCTTTGCTGCTTGCTGTCATTTTAATAAAATCTGTTTTCTCTGCTGCATATCTGCCAGTTCTCTAAATGTTGAGCTCAGTATAACTCTATTGTACAAAGAAATCTGCCAGTCAGTGGTGGGGTGTAATTATACAGAGTTCATTAATATGCTTGACTACCTACAGCAAATTTACTGATCTGCTTATAAACAGGAAAAATATTTGAAGGGAAAAATGGGAATAGCTAGATAAGTGAGGTAAGGTGATAGGCCAGTCTAAAGTAATGCACTATGGATATTGAGAATCAATAAAATTGTCCTAGGTAGGACATTTCAGAGAATTATTGTAGCACATGCAAAGTCTTGAAGATGGGAGTGGGAGGTTCGAATTATTGAGGATGTTAGTGCCCCTCAGACACTAATGGCTTGTCTTGGCAGACGGTAATGGGATGGGCCGGCAGACGGTCTCCTGGTATGGGACCCTGGCCCTGGGAACAATCTTTGGCAAAGTGTCCAAGGCAACCCGCATGTACAGAATCAGCTGTGGAGGATATCCACTAATAAAACATAACTTTTAATATTAAATGCTAAAAACTGCACATCCAACAGGACACAAACGAAAAAAACATACAAAGTGCTCAGGTGAACCAGTGCTCAATAAAAAAGAATGGTTGGATCTCACCCAAGCTGCCGGACACTGTATACTTCCGTACGACACAGTAGAGATCCAATTAGATGAGGAGGGGCAGGGCTGAAGTAGTATGTCTACCCTGTAACCCCTCTGTAACTCCTGTCCTGACAAGGACAGGCCCCAAATGGACCTTGCTCTAAGGGACCAGCCCACCCAATATGTGTAAAGGCAGAGTCCCAAAACCTCTTGAAACGTAGAATCTTCCTCCCTACGCGTTTCAACTCCGGTCATGGAGAATCATCAGGGGTACTCTACCAGAGACTGTGGACACAGACGGTCATCTCCAGCGTGGGTTACCTAGCCACTGCAGGCCCCACAATTTAGACGGACTTACATCTCTGTGCCCGTTGGCACTTTTTTCCATATGACTCCCCTGATGATTCTCCATGACCAGAGTTGAAACGCGTAGGGAGGAAGATTCTACGTTTCAAGAGGTTTTGGGACTCTGCCTTTACACATATTGGGTGGGCTGGTCCCTTAGAGCAAGGTCCATTTGGGGCCTGTCCTTGTCAGGACAGGAGTTACAGAGGGGTTACAGGGTAGACATACTACTTCAGCCCTGCCCCTCCTCATCTAATTGGATCTCTACTGTGTCGTACGGAAGTATACAGTGTCCGGCAGCTTGGGTGAGATCCAACCATTCTTTTTTATTAAGCACTGGTTCACCTGAGCACTTTGTATGTTTTTTTCGTTTGTGTCCTGTTGGATGTGCAGTTTTTAGCATTTAATATTAAAAGTTATGTTTTATTAGTGGATATCCTCCACAGCTGATTCTGTCTTGAGCCAGGGGGTATATATATGGTGTGTTTTTTGCACACTATTGCTTTTTCTGCCAACCCGCATGTACAACAGCAGCATGGGTGAGGCAAATCACTGGTACTGTTGTTAACCCTTTGTTCTGGTGCGTTTTCAGCTGTGTGACTGGTGGCCTGTCGAATCTTTGGTTGATGGGTCCTCTTAGATCGTTGCCCATATTAGGCCCCCAGATGGTTCGGTTGGCTGTAAGCTCATCAGACAATCGGGCTGCTTGCTGTAGGGTGTTGGGCTTCTGGTTGGCTACCCACTCTCTTATTTCTTGGGCCATTTTCTTCATAAGTTGCTTGAGCACAATCACGTCCCTAAGGGCGTCAGCGGAGTGGGCAACCATACCATCGAGCCAGTGATTGCAATGTCATCATAGTTTACTGCCAAATTTTACATAGGAGACTCCCTGGAGAGACAATGTCCGAAACTTGGTATGATATGTTTTGGAGGTGATGGTAAAAGGGACAACAGGGTGATCTTAATAGTTCAATAGTCCAGACAGTCCTGAGGCCCAAGAGACTAAACAGCATGCTGTGCCCAGCCAGTCAAGCTAGTCCACAAGTATTTGTCCCAATCAGCTGTGGGCACCTGGTGCATCATCATTAGGGTATCAAAGCTTTGCAGATGTTCATCAACCTCTGTGTTAGACTCATTAAACACTGGCACATCTCTTTAGCGAAGATGATTTCCTTGGTGGTGGGCAATCATGGAGGTAGGGACTGGCATTGGTGGTAGGGGTACAGGAACTCAAAAAACTGATTCAATAACACAAGTCCTCTCCTCACTTGAGGCTCCGGGTGCCAATGCAATTAACAATTTCTGGATTCGGGCTGCTAGTAACTGGGTATTGAATGCCAGACTTCCACTGGATTCTAGATTTGGCAAACAGCTTAATTCCTCTGATCAAATCTGATTAAGTGTCAGTGGTCCGACATTCAATCTGTCGAAGCTTGCACAACTCCTGTAATTGCCATTTTTTGTTGAGGCTATACATTCCCTTTATTATTATTATTAACCCTTTACGTGCATCACAGGAACTGAAACAATGTGGAAGGAAAAAATGAACATTTAACTTTTTTTTGCAAACATTTTAATTCAGAACCATTTTTTTTTATTTCCACAAGTGTAAAAACAGAAATTAAACCATGAATTTTGTTGTGTAATTTCTCTTGAATACACCGATACCACATATGTGGGGGTAAACCACTGTTTTAGGGCACCGCAGAGCTTGGAAGTGAAGGAGCGCCGTTTGACTTTTTCAATGCAGAATTGGCTGGAATTGAGATTGGATGCCATGTCAAGTTTAGAGTGCCCCTGATGTGCCTAAACAGGGGAAATCCCCCACAAGTGACACCATTTTGGAAACTAGACCCCTTAAGGAACTTATCTAGATGTGTGGTGAGCACTTTGAGCCCCCAAGTGCTTCACAGAAGTTTATAACATAGAGTCGTGAAAATAAAAAATCGCATTTATTTACCCAAAAATGATTTTTCGCTCACAAATTCCTATTTTCACAAGGGTAACAGGAGAAATTAGACCACAAAAGTTCAATCCAAGAAAAAAGTAAAGCTGCACAGCCGCTGTATATACCAACTGCAATACCCTCGTGGTTGAATAGGAGAGCCTGATCCTCACAACAGCGGTGCTCGCATGAAGACAAGTGAAAGTCTATACCATGTAAAAGAAAGAATGCGGCAGCACTCACCGAAGATTGCGTGGTCCAAGTCCTTTATTGAGAACACTTACAGTACAGTCTAGTGAGTTGTGTGGCAGGCTCCAGGATAGAGGTTATCCGAGTACTCTATTGCAGACAGCAATGGATCGGGACAGGGAGCATTCTGGTGAGCGGGATAGATCTAGGGTTGCATCGACAGCACCACGTTTCACCTTTTGTTTTTGTTACGGTCCAATGGACCAAGAGATAAGGGCCGCAATTAGAAGACATTGGCATATCCTCGAAAAGGACAGAGATCTGGCAGGTAAGGCGGCTGAAGGACCTCTAATTTCTAATAGGCGTAGTACACGCATCAGGGATGTTTTGGTACGGAATTATATGCCAAGTCCACAGATTAGATGGTTGGAACAATCTGCCCCGAGAGGCAATTTTCGTTGTGGCCACTGTAATTTTTGTACACATCATATTACAGGGCGGAACATACAGGTGGGTCCCGTTAAACACACTATCCAGCATTTTATTACTTGCAAAACGGATTACGTGGTCTACGTAGTTTTCTGTCCCTGTAAACGATTTTATGTGGGGAAGACCATTCGCCAGCTGTTTATACGTTTTAGGGAACATGTCAGGTCAGTTCGGACAGGTAAGGGGGTGCCTAGACTTATCAATCATGTAAGGGAGGTACATGCGGGAAATCCATCAGTCCTCTCCTCTGCTGGTTTAGAAAGGGTCAATTTACCTGCGAGAGGGGGAGATCTACATAGACTACTGTTGAGACAGGAAGCTAGGTGGATCATAGGCACCCAGGCAACAGGATCTGCGGGGTTAAATGACAGAGTCGATATGGCCGTTTTTTTGTGATCCCTGCATAAATTCACTGTTATATGCCTGTTAATTTATTTCTTTTGTGCCCCCTTTACCGTGTGACGATATGTTAATTCGCCTTTGGATGAAAAAATCGTAGTAAAAATCGATTATATATACGTATAAAAATTCGTTCCAAGAAAATCGCGTTACAGTCAGTACGCGATGTATCGCTAGTAAATATTGTCGTAGAATTATTGTCATTTTGCGGTATATTTCCTTCCTATATTTAAGTAATGATATTGTACCTCTATGATTATATTTTGAATAGATTCCTCAGCAAAAATTTGGTTTTAATATTTACTTGGCTTATCGCCTTGTGTGTCTTGTGTTTATATGTGTTGCACTTGTCACTATTACAGCTATTGTGTTTTGTCAGTTGTCTGTGATTGGAGGCGTGAGGAGAGGGTGTGTTTGCTCACCCATTATCTTGCCCACGTCATTTCCAGACCCCTGAGACCCGTTGAAGCGCTACAGTCGGCGCGAAACGGCCATCGTCTTTCCCTGCTCACCTCCTTGTCTTTCCTGCTCCCCCGTGCCGTCAGCATGCTACTTGCACTGTAAGTGTTCTCAATAAAGGACTTGGACCACGCAATCTTCGGTGAGTGCTGCCACATTCTTTCTTTTACATGGTATAGACCACAAAAGTTGTTTTGCAATTTCTCCTGAATACGTCAATACCCCATATGTGGGGGTAAACCACTGTTTGGGTGCACCGCAGAGCTTGGAAGAGAAGGAGTGCCGTTTTACTTTTTCAATGTAGAATTGGCTGGAATTGAGATCGGACGCCATGTTGTGTTTGTGCCTAAACAGTAGAAACCCCCCACAAGTGACCCCATTTTGGAAACTAGACCCCCCATGGAACTTATCTAGATGTGTGGTGAGAACTTTGAATGCCCAAGTGCTTCACAGAAGTTTATACTGCCCAGAGTCGTGAAAATAAAAAATATTTTTTTTTCCACAAAAAAGATTTTTTAGCCCCCAAGTTTTTATTTTCACAAGGGTAGCAAGAGAAATTGGACCACTAAAGTTGTTGTTCAATTTATCCCGAGTACGCTGATGCCCCATATGTGGGGGTAAACCACTGTTTGGGCGCACGGCAGAGCTCGGAAGGGAAGGAGCGTCGTTTTGGAATGCAGACTTTGATAGAATGGTCTGTGGGCGCTATGTTGCGATTGCAGAGCCCCTGAGGTATCTAAACAGTAGTAACCCCCCATAAGTGACCCCATTTTGGAAACTAGACTCCCCAAGGAACTTATCTAGATGTGTGGTGAGAACTTTGAATGCCCAAGTGCTTCACAGAAGTTTAGAATGCAGAGTTGTGAAAATAAAAAATATTTTTTTTCCACAAAAAAGATTTTGTAGCCCCCAAGTTTTTATTTTCACAAGGGTAACAGGAGAAATTGGACCCGAAAAGTTGTTGTCCAATTTATCCTGAGTACACTGATGCCCCATATGTGGGGGTAACCCACTGTTTGAGCGCACAGCAGAGCTCAGAAGGGGGAGCATCATTTGACTTTTTGAGCGCAAAATTGGCTGTCATATTTGGAAACCCCCTGATGTACCTAAACAGTGGAAACCCCCAATTCTAAATCCATCCCTAACCCCAACACACCCCTAACCCTAATCCCAACCCGATCCATAATCCTAATCACAACCCTAACAATAATCACAACCCTAACCCCAAAACAACCCTAATGTCAACCCTAACCATAACCCTAATCAAAACCCTAAATCCAACACACCCCTAGTCCTAATTTCAACCCTAACCTGAAACCTAACCCTAATCCCAATACACCCCTAATCCCAACCCTAACCTTAACCCTAATCTCAAACCTAACCCAAATTCCAAGCATAACCCTAATGTCAACCCTAACCCTAATAACAACCCAAATCCAAACCCTAACCCTAATCCCAACTCTAACCCTAACTTTAGCCGCAACCCTAGCCCTAACTTTAGCCCCAACCCTAGCCCTAGCCCTAACCCTAACCCTAAATTTAGCCCCAACCCTAACCCTAGCCCTAACTTTAGCTCCAACCCTAACCCTAGCCCTAACTTTAGCCCCAACCCTAACCCTAGCCCTAAGGCTACTTTCACACTTGCATCGTTTGGCATCCATCGCAATCCGTCGTTTTGGACAAAAACCGGATCCTGCAAATGTGCCCGCAGGATGCGTTTTTTGCCCATAGACTTGTATTGCCGATGGATCGCGACGGATGGCCACACGTCGCGTCCATCGTGCACTGGATCAGTTGTGTTTTGGCGGACCATCGGCACAAAAAACGTTCAATGTAACGTTTTTTTGTACGTCGCATCCGCCATTTCCGATCATGCATGCGTGGCCGTAACTCCGCCCCCTCCTCCCCAGGACATAGACTGGGCAGCGAATGTGTTGAAAAACTTTATCCGCTGCCCACATTGTGCATTGCGACGACCCCGTACCAACACAAGTGTGAAAGAAGCCTAACCCTAAATTTAGCCCCAACCCTAACCCTATATTTAGCCCCAACCCTAACCCTAAATTTAGCCCCAACCCTAACCCTAACCCTAAATTTAGCCCCAACTCTGACCCTAACCCTAATTTTAGCCCCAATTGCTTTCTCCTGCCGGCTGGCAGATGGCGACAGATGGCGGGCGCACTGCGCATGTGCCCGCCATTTTGTTTCCCCATGAAGAATCCGGCGGGCAGGAGAGGACGCAGGAGGACCCAGGGACACCAGTAAGTATAATAGGGTCCCCGAATCCCCCTATTTCTCTGTCTTCTGATGTGCAATCACATCAGAGGACAGAGAATTACACATCTTTTTTTTTTTTTTGCGACTGCCTGTAAACAATTAATTACCGGCAATCGCAAAACAGGGGTCGGTAAAACCGACACCCAATCATGCGCATGCGCCCGCCATTTTTTTGCTGGAACGGCCGGGAGCCACGAGGAGCACCGGGGGAGACAGGTGAGTATCGGGGGGCTCTCTCGGACCCCATTTCTCTGTCTTCTGATGTGCGATCACATCGGAGGACAGAGAAATTAAAAGGGAAATTGCGTTTTTTTTTTTTGGCGATCGCCGGTTAATGATTAAATACCGTCGATCGCAACTCGGGGGTCGGTAAAACACCCCCGAATCATGTTCTCTGGGGTCTCGGCTACCCCCTGGCAACCGAGACCCTGAGAAAATCCAACTCTGAGGGGCGCTATTCACTTTTTCCACAGCGCCGTTAATTAACGGCGCTGTGGTTTAAGTACCATCAACTGCCACCGTTAAAAGGCATATCGGTGGTCGTTAAGAGGTTAACAAGCATTCAAAGACTGTGCCTTTTTTCCCAAAAATAGTAGAACAATACTAGGACTGCAATACTAAGACTTATACAATAGCTAATCAGCAGCAAGTCAACAAATGGCAGCCTTTGAACAATAATTCAATGACAATAAGGGTCAACAGTCATTATTACATGAACTCTCATGTACCTTAAGGTACTGTCACATTAAGTGACGCTGCAGCGATATAGACAACGAGCCGATCGCTGCAGTGTCACTGTTTAGGTCGCTAGGAGACGTCAAACACCATCATACGAGTTTGTCCTATCCATCTGGGGGACAGAGAGAAGAGTAACAAGAGTGAGGACCCTATGGGAGCTAATGCAAGTAGGGACCTACTACGTTACTGTGCGCCAGTGGAAGGCTACTGATTTCCACCTGGATAAGGGGACTCTGGAATTGCCATCAGATCGGCAGGACTCTGCATACCCTGTCATCTGGCACTCTGGATTGTGGATGCTGAAGCCTTCAGTAAAGGTAAAGAGACTGCACCCATTGTGTCCTCGTTATTCGCCACGCCTTGCACCATCCACCATCAACATCTACACTTCTGGGAAGCCCTGGGGATATACTTCACCTGTGGGAAGGTATACCATCTAGCTGCCATTCCATCACCCCAGCGGACCCCTAAGCAGCGTCGGTCACCCTGACCGAATACCACAGGTGGCGTCACGAACACTACCATTATCTACAAACTGTTCCCCCCTTTTAGTGGGGCTCCCCTCATAGGGCCATGGTCCGGGTCGGGCCACCGTGACATCCCAGCTGAGGGAACTGAAGGACCCAGTACCGAGTACCCCATTGCCCTTACGTGGGGGCGCAGCAAGGGGCTCTGGACTGGGGTATAAGAGGTATGGTTTCTCCTTAACTGACGAGGGCCAACAGCCCAAAACACCGTGTCTGCGAATTGAGATACTGATTTGGCTTTCACCCTAAGTCATATTGCACGACTCATTAAAGTGTTGATTGCAACTTGTAGGATCGCTACTTCCAACAGGTGATGCTATAGAGTTTAAGTCCTCTTTTTCTCAGAAGAGGCAATTTGCATATTATATTTCCCAGAGGAGCATTGCACGGCGAATAAGCCTCCTCACCTTGACAAGCCAAAGATGGTATGTCACTCTCCATAAGGAGAAATGATACCCCTTGCACATAGTATAGGTGTATATATATATACATATATATCAGTGAGACATATATATATATATATATATATATATATATATATATATATATTTCATACAGAGCTAGATAGCATAAAAGTTGGTAACTCAATTGCCGGCCTTTGCTATCTCCTTCCCAAACACGACAGGATATAAGAAATGGTTACATACAGTAAACTATTGCATATCCCTTATTTTTTTTACATATTACTGCCTAATAATGTTTCAAGTGTCTGTGTGCAAAATTTGGGAGCTCTAGCTGTTAAAATAAAGGGTTAAATCACGGAAAAAATTGGCGTGGGCTCCTGCGTAATTTTCTCCGCCAGAGTGGGAAAGCCAGTGACTGAGGGCAGATATTAATAGCCCAGAGAGGGACCATGGTTGTTGGCCCTGCTCTGCTAATGCAGCCACCCCTGTCTGTAAAAACTGGGGAATGAATGGGAAGAAGGGGAATGTAGCTACCTAGACTTGCGGTGCTGTGCCCCCTGCTGGTATAAACTCATATGAACTCGAGCGTGGGAATTTTTCTGAATATTTTCTTACGCTCGAGTTCATTACCATTTAACCCTTTATTTTAACAGCTAGAGCCCCCAAATTTTACACACATACACTTGTAACATTATTAATGAGGAATATGTAAAAAATAAGGTATGTAAACCATGTCTCATATCCTGTCGGGTTTGAGAAGGAGATAGACATACTGATAGGGAATCTAGATTGTGAGCCCCATTGGGGAGAGTGATGATAATGTGTGCAAACTGTAAAGCGCTGCGGAATATGTTAGCACTATATAAAAATAAAGATTATTATTATTATTATAGCAAAAGCAGGCAGTTGAATTACCGGCTTTTAAGCTATCTGGCGCTGTATTAAATATAAATATATATATATGTATATATGTGTGTGTCTCACTGACATATATATATATATATATATATATATATATATATATATATATATATATATATAAAATACGCTGCCACACCCTGTCTACGGATTATATACGGATCACTGTTTTGGACCGTATTTCCCTACGCTGAGTGTGACGCCGGCCTCTCTTACACGTTCTGCAGCACTGGTATCTACCACTACACGTCCTTCTCAAAAAATTAGCATATAGTGTTAAATTTCATTATTTACCATAATGTAATGATTACAATTAAACTTTCATATATTATAGATTCATTATCCACCAACTGAAATTTGTCAGGTCTTTTATTGTTTTAATACTGATGATTTTGGCATACAACTCCTGATAACAACAAAAAACCTGTCTCAATAAATTAGCATATTTCACCCATCCAATCAAATAAAAGTGTTTTTTAATAACAAACAAAAAAACCAACAAATAATAATGTTCAGTTATGCACTCAATACTTGGTCGGGAATCCTTTGACAGAAATGACTGCTTCAATGCGGCGTGGCATGGAGGCAATCAGCCTGTGACACTGCTGAGATGTTATGGAGGCCCAGGATGCTTCAATAGCGGCCTTAAGCTCATCCAGAGTGTTGGGTCTTGCGTCTCTCAACTTTCTCTTCACAATATCCCACAGATTCTCTATGGGGTTCAGGTCAGGAGAGTTGGCAGGCCAATTGAGCACAGTAATACCATGGTCAGTAAACCATTTACCAGTGGTTTTGGCACTGTGAGCAGGTGCCAGGTCGTGCTGAAAAATGAAATCTTCATCTCCATAAAGCATTTCAGCCGATGGAAGCATGAAGTGCTCAAAAATCTCCTGATAGCTAGCTGCATTGACCCTGCCCTTGATGAAACACAGTGGACCAACACCAGCAGCTGACATGGCACCCCACACCATCACTGACTGTGGGTACTTGACACTGGGCTTCAGGCATTTTGGCATTTCCTTCTCACCAGTCTTCCTCCAGACTCTGGCACCTTGATTTCCAAATGACATGCAAAATTTGCTTTCATCAGAAAAAAGTACTTGGGACCACTTAGCAACAGTCCAGTGCTGCTTCTCTGTAGCTCAAAAGTGGCTTTACCTGGGGAATGCGGCACCTGTAGCCCATTTCCTGCACACGCCTGTGCACGGTGGCTCTGGATGTTTCCACACCAGACTCAGTCCACTGCTTCCTCAGGTTCCCCAAGGTCTGGAATCGGTCCTTCTCCACAATCTTCCTCAGGGTCCGGTCTCCTCTTCTCGTTGTACAGCGTTTTCTGCCACATTGTTTCCTTCCAACAGACTTACCATTGAGGTGCCTTGATACAGCACTCTGGGAACAGCCTATTTGTTGAGAAATTTCTTTCTGGGTCTTACCCTCTTGCTTGAGGGTGTCAATGATGGCCTTCTTGACATCTGTCAGGTCGCTAGTCTTACCCATGATGGGGGTTTTGAGTAATGAACCAGGCAGGGAGTTTATAAAAGCCTCAGGTATCTTTTGCATGTGTTTAGAGTTAATTAGTTGATTCAGAAGATTAGGGTAATAGGTCGTTTAGAGAACCTTTTCTTGATATGCTAATTTATTGAGACAGGTTTTTTGGGTTATCAGGAGTTGTATGCCAAAATCATCAGTATTAAAACAATAAAAGACCTGACAAATTTCAGTTGGTGGATAATGAATCTATAATATATGAAAGTTTAATTGTAATCATTACATTATGGTAAATAATGAAATTTAACACTATATGCTAATTTTTTGAGAAGGACCTGTATATGGTCATCGTATGGCGGTAGTGTTAGTCTTTGCTTACTTATTTATTTTCAGTTACAGCAGGATCATCTGCTGAGGTTCCCCCTATACCCATGTTTAAAGTGTGACACCATAGTTGTAATCAAGGATTAGGGGCCCATTCAGATGGTTGGCCCCCCTGAACTGAACCCTTAGCTACGCCTCTGTATCTTACCCTATAAAATCCTATATTAATTGTAATTCAAAGGGTGCGATTTACCTCATAGAGTGTAACGTATGTGGTTTACAATATGTAGGGTGTACTATTGGACCATTAAAAAGGAGAATCAGAAAACATCTTTCTGAAGTGGCTAATGCAGCTACCCACGGTATTTCAGCAGTGTCCAACCACTGCAGAATAGTGCATGCAGGTTATACTAACATCCTAAGGCTGGCGTCACACTAGCGAGTTATACAGACGTATGAGAGGCGCATAAAATACGGATTGCATACGGTACAATGATTCTCTATGGCCCAGCTTCTATCTGCCGTATTTTACTGATCCGTATTATATGATCTTCTACAGCCGTAGAAAATCGCAGCATGCTGCGTTTGTCACCGTATTGCGCAAAAAATACACCAATGAAAGTCTATGGGGGCCAGAAAAATACGGATTACACACGGACCAGCAGTGTGACTTGCGAGAAATATGCAGCCGTGTTCTAGCGAAAAGCCGGCAATTCAGTGCGGTGTACAGTAAAATCACACTGACAGGTTAGAATAGAATAGCTAAAATAAATGTCTACACATAGTATGGGTATATATATATATATATATATATATATATATACTTATATATATATATATATGTCAGTGAGACACCTATATATATATACAGTATATAGGTATTATATTATACCTATATAGGTATTATATAGTTATTAATATTTCATACAGCGCCAGATAGCTTAAAAGCCGGTAATTCAATTGCCGGCTTTTGCTATCTCCTTCTCAAACCCGACATGATATGAGACATGGTTTACATACAGTAAACCATCTCATATCCCTTTTTTTTTTTTGCATATTCCACACTACTAATGTTAGTAGTGTGCATGTGCAAAATTTGGGCGCTCTACCATTAAAGGGTTAAATTGCGGAAAAACTTGGCGTGGGCTCCCGCGCAATTTTCTCCGCCAGAGTGGTAAAGCCAGTGACTGAGAGCAGATATTAATAGCCTGGAGAGGGTCCATGGTTATTGGCCCCCCTGGCTAATAACATCTGCCCCCAGCCACCCCAGAAAAGGCACATCTGGAAGATGCGCCTATTCTGGCACTTGGCCACTCTCTTCCCATTCCCATGTAGCAGTGGGATATGGGGTAATGAATGGTTAATGTCACCTTGCTATTGTAAGGTGACATTAAGCCAGATTAATAATGGAGAGGTGTCAATTATGACACCTATCCATTATTAATCCAATAGTATGAAATGGTTAAAAAACACACACATTATTACAAAGTATTTTAATGAAATAAATACACAGGTAGTTGTAATATTTTATTAGACTGGTAATCCACATGAAGACCCTCGTTCTGTAAAAAAGGTAAAGTAGAAAAACAACAATATCCCATACCTTCCGTCGTTCTGTCACGTCCAACGATGTAAATCCATCTGAAGGGGTTATCTAATTTTACAAGCAGAAGCTCTGCTAATGCAGCTGTGCTCCTGCCTGTTAAACCCTGGGGATAGAATGGAATGTAGGTCAATGACCTGTAGTCGAGTGTGGGAAAATATTTTGAAAAGTTCCCAGGCTCGAGTTCATATGAGGACTGTTGTGAATTCTGTTGTCGGGCTCCCTCCTGTGGTCATGAATGGTACTTCGGCTGGTTCTGTCCATGGACTTCCTCTGGTGGGTGTTTCTGAGTTTCACAGGTGACGAGGTTAATTCATTGGCTGCTGCTCTATTTAACTCCACTTAGATCTTTGCTCCATGCCACCTGTCAATGTTCCAGTATTGGTCTGTTCACTCCTGGATCGTTCTTGTGACCTGTCTTCCCATCAGAAGCTAAGTTCCTGCTTGTATTTCTTTGGTTTGCTATTTTTCTGTCCAGCTTGCTATTTATTTGTTGTCTTGCTTGCTGGAAGCTCTGGGACGCAGAGGGAGCGCCTCCGCACCGTGAGTCGGTGCGGAGGGTCTTTTTGCGCCCTCTGCGTGGTCTTTTTGTAGGTTTTTGTGCTGACCGCAAAGTAACCTTTCCTATCCTCGGTCTGTTCAGTAAGTCGGGCCTCACTTTGCTAAATCTATTTCATCTCTGTGTTTGTATTTTCATCTTTACTCACAGTCATTATATGTGGGGGGCTGCCTTTTCCTTTGGGGAATTTCTCTGAGGCAAGGTAGGCTTTATTTTTCTATCTTCAGGGCTAGCTAGTTTCTTAGGCTGTGCCGAGTTGCATAGGGAGCGTTAGGCGCAATCCACGGCTATTTCTAGTGTGTTTGATAGGTTTAGGGATTGCGGTCAGCAGAGTTCCCACGTCCCAGAGCTCATCCTTATTATCAGTAACTATCAGGTCATTCCGTGTGCTCTTAACCACCAGGTCCATTATTGTCCTGACCACCAGGTCATAACAGAGGACATCCAGCAGAGGGCGCATCACCGCAACTGAAGGTAACTACAGGTCATTGACCTACATTCCATTCCGCATCCATACATCAAATAGAGAAAAAAAAACAACCAGCACTCCTAATGAGAACACGTGCAAGCTGCAAACTGCATCATATAGATAAAGAAGAACACAGCAGCACATGTACATGAATCTAGGCCATGTGAAAACACAGAGAAATATTCAATATGAATTATACTTTTCAAAAATATTTTTCATAAAAAAAATTTCAAAAATTTTTTTTTTCACAAAACTTACAGTTATAGATAAAATAAAGATTCTTAGTGCATAAATTGGCCAATTCATGTGTGCCCATCAACCACGGCAAGGTGATCTCCCTCTGATGGGTCCTACACTACCATACATGCCACTTTTGGCCCACCAGCCTACAACTCTGGACAAACCATGTCACTTTGGGCTAAACCTAGAATTTATGGGCAGGTAGAGTAGATTACCACCACCTGCAAGGTCAATGGGAGGAGTGCACGATCAGTGGGGATGCAGCCGCATCCATACATCAAATGGAGAAAAAAAACAACCAGCACTCCTAATGTGAACACGTGCAAGCTGCAAGCTGCATCATATAGATAAAGAAGAACACAGCAGCACATGTACATGAATCTAGGCCATGTGAAAACACAGACAAATATTCAATATGAATTATACTTCTCAAAAATATTTTTCCTAAAAAATTTTTCCAAAAAATTTTTTTCATAAAATTTACAGTTCTAGATAAAATAAAGATATAGACAGAATATATGTTTTTACGATTTTTTGAGCACATGGATCCATTGTATGTCCGTATGTCGGTTTTGCAAACCTGCAAGAAAATCGCGCAGTACGGATGCCAAACAGATTACATACAAAGGTGTTGTGAATTCTGTGGCCAAGCTCCCTCCTTTGGTCGTGAGTGGTACTTCGGCTGGTTCTGTCTATGAGCTTCCTTTGGTGGATGAGAGTGGTACTGCGGCTTCTGAGTTTCCTTCCTCAGGTGATGAGGTTAAGTCGTTAGGTGCTGCTCTATTTAACTCCACCTAGTGCTTTGATCCTGGCCTCCAGTCAATGTTCTAGTATTGGTCTTGCTTTCTCCTGGATCGTTCCTGTGGCCTGTTTATCCTGCATAAGCTAAGTTTTGCTTGTGTTATTTTTGTTTGCTATTTTTTCTGTCCAGCTTGCTATATTGGTTTTTCTTGCTTGCTGGAAGCTCTGGGACGCAGAGGGAGCACCTCCGTACCGTTAGTCGATGCGGAGGGTCTTTTTGCCCCCTCTGCGTGGTTGTTTGTAGGGTTTTGTGTTGACCGCAAAGCAATCTTTCCTATCTTCGGTCTGTTCAGTAAGTTGGGCCTCACTTTGCTAAATCTATTTCATCTCTGCGTTTGTATTTTCATCTCAACTCACAGTCATTATATGTGGGGGGCTGCCTTTTCCTTTGGGGTATTTCTCTGAGGCAAGGTAGGCTTATTTTTCTTTCTTAGGGCTAGCTAGTTTCTCAGGCTGTGCTCGAGGCGCATAGGACTGGTCAGGAGCGCTCCACGGCTACCTTTAGTGTGGTTGGATAGGATTAGGGATTGCGGTCAGCAGAGTTCCCACGTCTCAGAGCTCGTCCTATGTTTTTGGTAATTGTCAGGTCACTTTGTGTGCTCTGTACTTCAAGGTCCATTGTGGTTCTGAATCACCTGTTCACAACAGTACTGGAGGCCCAAAGTACTAATGCTTCTCAATAGAGGGAAAAGAGAATTTCTGAGATCATTTTTTTTTCTTTGCACTGTGTTCTGTTTTTCTTTTCCCCTTTACATCAGGGTGGTTCAGAACACAGGTGTGGACATGGACATTCAGGGTCTGTTCTCTTTGATGGATAATCTCGCTATAAATGTACAGAATATTCAAGATTTAGTGGTTCAGAATCCTATGTTAGAACCTAAAATTCCTATTCCTGAGTTATTTTCTGGAGATAGAGCTAAGTTTTTGAATTTTAAAAATAATTGTAAACTATTCCTGGCTTTGAAACCCCGCTCCTCTGGTTACCCAGTTCAACAAGTTAAGATCATTATTTCTTTATTACGTGGCGACCCTCAAGACTGGGCATTTTCCCTTGCGCCAGGAGATCCTGCATTATGTAATATTCATGCGTTTTTTCTGGCGCTCGGATTGCTGTACGATGAACCTAATTCAGTGGATCAGGCAGAGAAAAATTTGCTGGCTCTGTGTCAGGGTCTGGATGAGATAGAGATTTATTGTCAGAAGTTTAGAAAGTGGTCCGTGCTCACTCAATGGAATGAATGTGCGCTGGCAGCTATTTTCAGAAAGGGTCTCTCTGAAGCCCTTAAGGATGTCATGGTGGGATTTCCTATGCCTGCTGGTCTGAATGAGTCTATGTCTTTGGCCATTCAGATCGGTCGACGCTTGCGTGAGCGTAAATCTGTGCACCATTTGGCGGTATTATCTGAGCATAAACCTGAGCCTATGCAGTGCGATAGGACTTTGACCAGAGCTGAAAGGCAAGAACACAGATGTCGGAATGGGCTGTGTTTCTACTGTGGTGATTCCACTCATGCTATCTCCGATTGTCCTAAGCGCACTAAGCGGTTCGCTAGGTCTGCCACCATTGGTACGGTACAGTCGAAATTTCTTTTGTCCATTACTTTGATCTGCTCTTTGTCTTCCTATTCTGTCATGGCATTTGTGGATTCAGGCGCTGCCCTGAATTTGATGGACTTGGAGTTTGCTAGGCGCTGTGGGTTTGTCTTGGAGCCCTTGCAGTGTCCTATTCTATTGAGAGGAATTGAAGCTACGCCTTTGGCCAAGAATAAGCCTCAGTATTGGACCCAGCTGACCACGTGCATGGCTCCTGCGCACCAGAAGGATATTCGCTTTCTGGTGTTGCATAATCTGCATGATGTGGTCGTGTTGGGGTTGCCATGGCTACAAGTCCATAACCCAGTATTAGATTGGAAATCAATGTCTGTGTCCAGCTGGGGTTGTCAGGGCGTACATGGTGATGTTCCATTTCTGTCTATCTCATCATCCACCCCTTCTGAGGTCCCAGAGTTCTTGTCTGATTACCGGGATGTATTCGATGAGCCCAAGTCCAATGCCCTACCTCCGCATAGGGATTGTGATTGTGCTATCGATTTGATTCCTGGTAGCAAGTTTCCTAAGGGTCGACTGTTTAATTTATCTGTACCTGAGCACGCCGCTATGCGGAGTTACGTGAAGGAGTCTTTGGAGAAGGGTCATATTCGCCCGTCATCGTCGCCATTGGGAGCGGGGTTCTTTTTTGTGGCCAAGAAGGATGGTTCGCTGAGACCTTGTATTGATTACCGCCTTCTAAATAAAATTACGGTCAAATTTCAGTACCCTTTGCCGCTGCTGTCTGATTTGTTTGCTCGGATTAAGGGGGCTAGTTGGTTCACCAAGATAGATCTTCGTGGTGCATATAATCTTGTGCGTATTAAACGGGGCGATGAATGGAAAACAGCATTTAATATGCCCGAAGGCCATTTTGAGTACCTGGTTATGCCATTCGGGCTTTCTAATGCTCCATCAGTGTTTCAGTCCTTTATGCATGACATCTTCCGAGAGTACCTGGATAAATTCCTGATTGTATACTTGGATGATATTTTGGTCTTCTCGGATGATTGGGAGTCTCATGTGAAGCAGGTCAGAATGGTGTTCCAGGTCCTGCGTGCTAATTCTTTGTTTGTGAAGGGGTCAAAGTGTCTCTTTGGTGTTCAGAAGGTTTCATTTTTGGGGTTCATTTTTTCTCCTTCTACTATCGAGATGGACCCTGTTAAAGTTCAGGCCACTTATGATTGGACTCAGCCAACATCTCTGAAGAGTCTGCAGAAGTTCCTGGGCTTTGCTAATTTTTATCGTCGCTTCATCAATAATTTTTCTAGTATTGCTAAACCATTGACTGATTTAACCAAGAAGGGTGCTGATGTGGTCAATTGGTCTTCTGCTGCTGTGGAAGCTTTTCAGGAGTTGAAGCGTCATTTTTCTTCTGCCCCTGTGTTGTGCCAACCAGATGTTTCGCTTCCGTTCCAGGTCGAGGTTGATGCTTCTGAAATTGGAGCAGGGGCTGTTTTGTCGCAGAAAAGTTCTGATTGCTCGGTGATGAAACCATACGCCTTCTTTTCCAGGAAATTTTCACCTGCTGAGCGAAATTATGATGTTGGCAATCGAGAGTTGCTAGCCATGAAGTGGGCATTCGAGGAGTGGCGTCATTGGCTTGAAGGAGCTAAGCATCGCGTGGTGGTCTTGACTGATCACAAGAACTTGACTTATCTCGAGTCTGCCAAACGGTTGAATCCTAGACAGGCTCGTTGGTCGCTGTTTTTCTCCCGTTTTGACTTTGTGGTTTTGTACCTTCCGGGCTCTAAAAATGTGAAGGCGGATGCCCTGTCTAGGAGTTTTGTGCCCGATTCTCCGGGTTTGTCTGAGCCGGCGGGTATTCTCAAAGAGGGGGTAATTTTATCTGCCATCTCCCCTGATTTGCGGCAGGTGCTGCAAAAATTTCAGGCTAATACACCTGACCGTTGCCCAGCGGAGAAACTGTTTGTCCCTGATAGGTGGACGAATAAAGTTATCTCTGAGGTTCATTGTTCGGTGTTGGCTGGTCATCCTGGAATCTTTGGTACCAGAGATTTGGTGGCTAGATCCTTTTGGTGGCCATCTCTGTCGCGGGATTTGCGTTCTTTTGTGCAGTCATGTGGGATTTGTGCTCGGGCTAAGCCCTGCTGTTCTCGTGCCAGTGGGTTGCTTTTGCCCTTGCCGGTCCCGAAGAGGCCTTGGACACATATCTCTATGGATTTTATTTCGGATCTCCCCGTCTCTCAAAGAATGTCGGTCATTTGGGTGGTTTGTGATCGCTTCTCTAAGATGGTCCATTTGGTGCCCTTGTCTAAATTGCCTTCCTCCTCTGATTTGGTGCCATTGTTTTTCCAGCATGTGGTTCGTTTACATGGCATTCCAGAGAACATCGTTTCTGACAGAGGTTCCCAGTTTGTTTCGAGGTTTTGGCGAGCCTTTTGTGCTAGGATGGGCATTGATTTGTCTTTTTCCTCGGCTTTCCATCCTCAGACAAATGGCCAGACTGAACAAACCAATCAGAACTTGGAAACATATCTGAGATGTTTTGTTTCTGCTGATCAGGATGATTGGGTGTCCTTTTTGCCTTTGGCTGAGTTTGCCCTTAATAATCGGGCCAGCTCGGCTACCTTGGTTTCGCCGTTTTTCTGCAATTCTGGGTTCCACCCTCGTTTCTCTTCAGGGCAGGTTGAGTCTTCGGACTGTCCTGGTGTGGATACTGTGGTGGATAGGTTGCAGCAGATTTGGACTCATGTAGTGGACAATTTGACTTTGTCCCAGGAGAAGGCTCAATGTTTCGCTAACCGCAGGCGCTGTGTGGGTCCCCGACTTTGTGTTGGGGATTTGGTTTGGTTGTCATCTCGTTATATTCCTATGAAGGTTTCCTCTCCTACGTTTAAACCTCGTTTCATTGGTCCATATAGGATTTCTGAGGTTCTTAATCCTGTGTCTTTTCGTTTGACTCTTCCAGCTTCTTTTTCCATCCATAACGTGTTCCATAGGTCATTGTTGCGGAGATACGTGGCACCTGTGGTTCCATCTATTGATCCTCCTGCTCCGGTTTTGGTTGAAGGGGAGTTGGAGTATATAGTGGAGTAGATTTTGGATTCTCGTGTTTTGAGACGGAAACTCCAGTATCTGGTTAAGTGGAAAGGTTATGGTCAGGAAGATAATTCCTGGGTCTTTGCCTCTGATGTCCATGCTGCCGATCTGGTTCGTGCCTTTCATGTGGCTCATCCTGGTCGGCCTGGGGGCTCTGGTGAGGGTTCGGTGACCCCTCCTCAAGGGGGGGTACTGTTGTGAATTCTGTGGCCAAGCTCCCTCCTGTGGTCGTGAGTGGTACTTCGGCTGGTTCTGTCTATGAGCTTCCTTTGGTGGATGAGAGTGGTACTGCGGCTTCTGAGTTTCCTTCCTCAGGTGATGAGGTTAAGTCGTTAGGTGCTGCATGTGTTATTTTTGTTTGCTATTTTTTCTGTCCAGCTTGCTATATTGGTTTTTCTTGCTTGCTGGAAGCTCTGGGACGCAGAGGGAACACCTCCGTACCGTTAGTCGGTGCAGAGGGTCTTTTTGCCCCCTCTGCGTGGTTGTTTGTAGGGTTTTGTGTTGACCGCAAAGCAATTTTTCCTATCTTCGGTCTGTTCAGTAAGTCGGGCCTCACTTTGCTAAATCTATTTCATCTCTGCGTTTGTATTTTCATCTCAACTCACAGTCATTATATGTGGGGGGGCTGCCTTTTCCTTTGGGGTATTTCTCTGAGGCAAGGTAGGCTTATTTTTCTTTCTTAGGGCTAGCTAGTTTCTCAGGCTGTGCTTGAGGCGCATAGGACTGGTCAGGAGCGCTCCACGGCTACCTTTAGTGTGGTTGGATAGGATTAGGGATTGCGGTCAGCAGAGTTCCCACGTCTCAGAGCTCGTCCTATGTTTTTGGTGATTGTCAGGTCACTTTGTGTGCTCTGTACTTCAAGGTCCATTGTGGTTTTGAATCACCTGTTCACAACACAGAGGATGCCATGCGCAAAATACACTGACACACCCTGCCTATGGATGACATACGGACCACTATTTTGGGGACTTTTCTGCGTATTACGGCCGTAAATAACGGACCGTATTTTTATACGCTGAGTGTGACGCCGGCCTAAAGGTCATTGCCATGGAAAAAGTATTTAAATCGCACAGGTGGGGAGATTTTAGATGCAAAGTACTTAATCGTGAGTCTTTCTGGATCGTCAAACTGCAAACCAGCACATCGCTGGGCTGAAATAATGGATTTAATACTACAGTATGACTGATTTTCTATGTGGTATCAAATGTGTAAGAATCATTTTCACTATATTATTTTGTTAGTCCTAATTAATTTCTGAGTTTCTAAAAGGTTTTACAATTTTTTTTATTACTATAATTTTTGTTGTGTCAAGGTATATCACCGTGATTGGTAACAGTACTTTGCAATGCAGGTTTGTTTTTAATTCTTTGTGTGTTATAACTTTGTGCTGTCTTTACAAGGGTTAACAGGGTAGGAAGTATCTACCTGTTTGTTGAATGATGTTAATGATTGCAACTGTCACTTCTTTGCTGATCTGTATATAACTATCATGATGAGGGACCGTATGCATACCATGAGTAAGACCCAACTGATCGAAACGCGTTTGTAGATTACCAGGGAGCACACTGATTGTACAAGCCTGAGACTATGTTTTTAAGAAAGTTCTGAATAAAAGTGAAATTTTAATTATATGAATATCTACGCAGGAGACAATCTTTTTTTTTCTACCATTCTCAAAAATGCACCCCTCATGGTTCTCAAAACCATAATCAAGGGAAGGAGCACCTTTTGACTTTGTGAACGCAAATTTTTTGGAATTGAGATTTGACGCCATGTCACATTCAAAGAGCCCCTGATGTGCCTAAACAGTGGAAAACACTGTCAAGCCACTGCATGTTAGAAACTAGACCCTTCAAGGAACTAATGTAGCTGTGTGGTGAGCACTTTGAATCCCCATGTGCTTCACAGAGGTTTATGTTGTGAATTCTGCTCTTGGGCTCCCTCCGGTGGTTGTTGATGGTAATGCAGTTATTCCTGAGCAGCAGTCTTGGACAGGTGTTTCTGCTAATTGCAATTCTGACTGGGGTATTTAGCTGTGCAGGACTCATTAGTCCTTGCCAGTAGTCAATGTTCCTTTGGAAGTGTTGGTCCTCTGCCTGGCCTCTCCTGCTTGCTGCCAATTCAGCTAAGATAAGTGTTTGCTTCATTTTTTAGACACACTGCTGTGTGTTTATTTTCTGTGCTTATCTTGTTTCTATTTTGTTCCTGCTAGACTGTGCCTGATGTTTTTCTCAGTCTAGTTGGACTCGCTGGAGTCGCAGATATACTCTCCACATCTTTAGTTAGGTGGTGGAGTTTTTGTATTTTTCTGCTGTGGATATTTTGTAGTGTTTTATGCTGACCGCATAGTATCCTGTACTATCCTTTCCTATCTAGGTAGAAGTGGCCTCCTTTGCTTATCCCTGTTTTCTGTCTGCGTGTGTCTTTTCCTCTCCTACTCACAGTCATTATTTGTGGGGGGCTACCTATCCTTTGGGGATCTACTCTGAGGCAAGAGAGTTTTCCTATTTCCATCTTTAGGGATATTTAGTCCTTAGGCTGTGTCGAGGTGTCTAGGTCTTGTTAGGCACACCCCACGGCCACTTCTAGTTGCGGTGATAGGATCAGGGTTTGCGGTCAGTAAAGTTACCACTGCTCCAGCGAAGGTCTTTTCATGCTGCTCCAAGGCCACCTGATCATAACAGTACTACTGGCCAGGACTAATGAGTCCTGCACAGCTAAATACCACAGTCAGAATTGCAATTAGCAGAAACACCTGTCCAATACTGCTGCTCAGGAATAACTGCATTACCATCAACAACCACCGGAGGGAGCCCAAGAGCAGAATTCACAACAGTATTTACATTTAGCATTCAGAGGGTTAATCTGGGTGTCCTTTCCCTCATAGACTCTAAATCTATGGGTGTACCCTGAGGTACTCTCGCACATTGTGGACAGTTTTATTCTGTACCTTTCCCGCTTACTGGCCAGGAATTGTAGGAATTTTAGCTTCCCTTTAAAATGAATGAGAAATTCATCAACAGCGATGTCCTTCTGAGGTGCGCACGCCTCAGCAAGTTTTCTGCTGAAGTGTTCAACCACTGGCTGAATTTTATATAGACAATCAAAATTTGGATTGTCTTGGGGATGACACTGCGCATTATCACTAAAATGCAAAAATGTTTGGATCTCTTCAAATCGTGTCCTTGTCATGGGCACACTGAATACCGGTGTACTGTAGAGAATATCAGTACTCCACTAATGCCGAAGTTTTGGTTTTTGGATCATACCCATATGCAGCACAATTCCTCAAAATGTGATCATCTCTGCTGCATTTACAAGGGTCCATCTGGGGTATGATGACGTGGGATTTTGAGTGAAAAATTGATTGGCATACAGGTTTGTCTTTGCCACCATAAGATTTATTATTTCCTCGCTGAAAAAGAATTTGAAGAAGTCAATTTCAGTGAGGCCAGTGGTGTCATACTGGATTACTGAGCTAACGATGAAATCCAGAATGATGGGCTGATAATTTTCAGGGGGTGCAATCCATATGGGGTCGATGGCTGCAGGAATTGCCTGGGTCCTAGGGCACCTTGCTTGGGGTTCTTCTTCACTAGATGAGGAAGAAGAGGAGAAGGAATAGAGGAATGTGGGATTTTCCTCACTGCCTGAATCTGTATGGGAGGCTATGAAGGCGTATACACAAGTCTACCAATATATTCTTATATTGTGAAACCACTTAACTTATTTGAGATACAGGCTATATACTTATTTTGTCAAGTTACATGTTTGATTGCATTTCTGCAATGACTATATTTATTCTTTGATCATTGACATATTTCCTTGCTACATATAATATACTTAACACATTCCTTATATATAAGCACTCAACATTTACTAGTATAATTCTGTATTATGTAGTCGCATATTCTATCTTGGACTGGGTCATATACTGTAGCTATCCTTGCATGTGATATAGAAATTTCTATTTGACATGCACAGTACTTTGAATTTACTTTCATATGTGTACTGTTCATTTAAAAGACATGCACAATTGTTGCCACGTATGCAATATTAGAAATCATATACAGTGTGATTGAACTTTCTAACCTGGGGTCCTTACCTGACATGTGCTGTAAAGTTTCATGCATGCATGGTTGCATATCATGTGCATCATGACATTGTCATATCACGTGTCTGGAAAATGCTGAGCTCCAGCTGTAAAGTACTTTAGGGGATATTCTCAATCAAATATGCTGAATGTTCTCATGCAGTGAGCTGTGCCTTAGTTGAGGTAACCGTGGTTCATCAGCTAAGAACTCCAGTGACCTTTTTCACTGCAGGAATGTTATTTAGCTTCTGTCTCAGTGTGAGCCGGCTAGTGAGGATAGCGGTCAAATCACTGATGTGACCACTATCCAAATCATGCGAATCTTCGTAGGACAGACATGGATTATCTGCACATCAAACAAGTGAAGGATATGGTTGTTTATTATTTTTCTTCTTTTACAGGGGATATGGGCATTGGGGGATTAAGCGTAAAGGTGAGTATTGTGGTTGTTTATTATTTTCTGTCTTTTACAGGTTACTTGGACTTCTGTGGATTAGGTGTAAGGGTGAGTATAACTTTGCTTCTATATTTTTTATTTCAAATAAAGGAGTCCTTTATTGATTCAATTAAAGGATTTTATTCTGGCTGTGTTTTTTTTTTACAATTTAACTATGGGGTTAATAATTGGAGTGTCCTATAGATGCCTCTCCATGACTAATCTCTGGGCTTGATGTCAGAAGCCATAAAACAGCTGACATCAACTCCACAAATATTAAGCCACTCGCCACTGCACCAGGTCAAGTGGTAAGAGCCAGGCAAAGTGGAGCTGCATTTTATTCTGAGGGAGGCTGCATTGTACTCTGAGGAGACTGATTTATACTCTGAGAAAGCTACTTTACACTGTGTGTGAGGGGGGCTGCATTATACTCTGAGGGCAAATAGCCACCAGGGCCGGCATTAGGGGCAGGCAGACCAGGCAGCTGCCTAGGGCCCCTGATCCTCCAGGGGTTCCCAGCCAGTGGCGTACCACTAATAGCACACCACGCATCCCTTATGGTTCCTTAACTGTGATTAAGAGGGGCCTAGTGATGCCACCCCCACATCGCACATTCAACTTACTGGCATCATAGATGATGATACAGTTGAAACCAGTGATGGAGAAGAGAGCGCCAGATGACACTCCCTCTCCCATCACTCCCCCTCTGACTCAGCATGTGCCAGCAGTGATGAGACACTCTGCAGAAGCATATTGTGCTTGTGTGGGGGATGCATTATACTGTAAGTGGGAGAGGCCTGCATAATATTGTGTGTGGGGGAGCTGCATTATACTGTATATCTGGGGGGCTGCATTATACTGTGTGCGGGGCTGCATTATACTGTGTGTCGGAGGTTGCATTATACTGTGTGTAGCAGGGCTACATTATTCTTTGTGTGTGGAGGGGTCTGTATTATACTGTGTGTAGGGGCTGCATTATATTGTGGGAGGGCTGCATTGTACTGTGTATGTGGTGGGATGCATTTTACTGTGTGTGGGGGCTGCATTATATTGTGTGCTTTTGGTGCTGCATTATACTGTGTGGGGGCTGCATTATATTGTGTGTGGGGGCTGCATTATAGTGTGTGTGTGGGCTGCATTATACTATGTTGGGGCTGCATTATACTGTGTGTTTTGGGGACTGCATTATGCTGTGTGTGGGGCTGCATTATATCGTGTATGGGTGCTGCATTATACTGTATGTGGGGGGCTGCATTATACTCTGTGTGGGAGGCTGTGTTATACTGTGTGTGGGGCTGCATTATACTGTGTGTGGGGGGCTGCATTATACTGTCTGGGGGCTACATTATACTGTGTGTTTTGGGGGCTGCATTATACTGTGTGTGGGGGGGCTGCATTATACTGTGTGTGTATGAGCAGCATTATACTGTGTGTGGGGGGCTGCATTATACTGTGTGAGGGGCTGCATTATACTGTGTGGGTTGCTGCATTATACTGTGTGTTTTGGGGGTTGCATTATGCTGTGTCAGGGAGCTGAATTACACTGTGTGTGGGGGCTGCATTATAATAATAATAATAATAATAATTTTATTTATATAACGCCAATATTCCTCAGCGCTTTCCAAATTATATGCTATGTGTGTGAGGATGCATTATACTGTGTGGAGGGCTGCATTATGCAGTGAGGAGGGAGCTGCATTATAATGTGTGTGTGGGTTGGCTGCATTATACTGTGTGTGGGGGCTGCCTTATACTATGTGTGGGGGGCTGTATTATACTGTGTGTGGGAGCTGCATTATACTGTGTGTGTGGAGGGGCTGAATTATACTGTTTGTGTAGGGGCTGCAATATACTGTGTGTGGAGGGCTGCATTATCCTATGTGTGTGGTGGGCTGCATTACACTGTGTGTGGGGGACTGCACTATACTGTGTGTATGTTTGTGGGGGCTGAGTTATACTGTGTATGTGGTGGCTGCATTATAATTTGCGGGGGCTGCTTTATACTCTGAGGGGGCTGCTTTATACTCTGAGGGGGATGCATTATACTGTGTGTGTGGGGGAGTTTCATTATACTCTAAGGGGCTGCATAATACTCTGAGGGTGCTTCAGCATAATCTGAGGGGGGCTGCAGTATACTCAAAGTGGGGCTGCACTATACTCTGAGGGGTGCTGCATTATACTCTATGAGGGGGTCTGCATTATACTCTATCAAGGACCATGGGGAGTGTATTATACTATCTGTAGTATATGGGACCTGCATTATACTGTATCAAGGACTGTCTGCACCCATAATTTTTCCTCAGCCAGAGTAAAGAGTCCAGGAACAAGCGCCAAAAGACATCAATATTGTCAATTTAGCTCGTTTAGCGGCCTGAACTCAGCGCTTCTGTGTGATGGTACAATATGTGAGCATTTGGGGCCCCACTTTAAACATTTGCCTAGGGCTCTACTTTGTCTAAAACTGGTCCTGAGTGCCGCCTATGTTTCTTCTACTTTTACACAGATGACAGCATGCGAAACGCCAGATGTTCGGGGTGCCGGACCCAAACAGTAACACAGACTTCCTGGAGAAGCACAGACACTAGGTGTTCAGTACAGATCCCAAACTTTACTGTCCAGGTTCACCCATCTCTACCCCTGATAAAACTACCTTTAAAAGCAATACTCGTGCGGCTTAGAAACATGCCATTCTAACCATCTTTACTAAATGTTTGTCAAGCCACTTGGATATCACATTACATGCTTTGTATAGACCTTCACTATTATATTTTCAGTCTATTATTTGATTCAAGGCATTCTATTTTGCACTTTGCCCTGTTTGCACTTTATCTTGATCTGTTCAGTGTTATTGGATCCATTACACTGTTTTTCATAATAATTACAGCCTTACTGGGACAATAGCATTGGTGCTAACAGTGTTATTTGATTTACAACTCTGTCCTTTATTATATTTGCAGAACTATTGGGACAACAGTATCACTGTTCTATTGGAATAAGGCTATATGCCCATAACTCTTACGTTACACTTATTTCTATGGTGTTATTTGAATTATAGCAACTGTTCGCAGATAAATTTGAGAGATCTTCCTAGATATTACAACATTATTCATTTATAGTTGTTTATCTCGTGACATAAAATGTATAATTATTTCATATATTTCTTTTTAGATTGTATTATATATTGTTACAATGGAATTATATTTTCTCTTACGAGAGCTTCATATTATTATGTCATGAGGTTGAGATATTGGAATGCAGGTTTTTAGTGTTTTTTAATCATGGAATATTCAACAATTTTAATATTTTCTCTCTATGCAGAATGCATTGTCTTTTCTTTTTCTTTTTTAGAGTTCATTCTCAATTCCCAGTTGGAACTCTGGATACTTCTGATGCATTTTTGGTAATAAAGCCACATCTGGTTTAAGAAGGTTAAGCTAATAGAAGGATCATGATTCACTTTGGAGATGAGCTTGATGTAAAAAATAAAGACAATTCCTGAATTTTTGATTATTTGTTCATTTTGTCTTCCAAAAAGCTAAATAAGCATGCAACTTCAGCAACACCAACATGATTAGAAAATGAGGAAATAAAATTAATAAGAAAAATAAAACCTCAAAGTGACTTGGTTCCATAATTATTTGCAAAGGTCCAGTCTTTGGATTAACTGGGACAGAGTTCAATGGGGATCTATCTACAGATTCCACAATAGATGAAAGTCTGTCATGAAAATTCACTCCATTTGTTTTAGCAAAAGAAATTCATAACATTTTCATTTGCTCCTTGAGTCTACCATGGCTGAGGCAGATATCCAGTGAGATTCAACTCGAAACTTAATAGTAATATACAGTAGTAATGAGAGTTGTTTTTTTTCTATATGGAACGTATATCTGCATTAACTGGTGACACTGGCTCTGACAGAATGGAATCATAAGAAGGGTTGGGTTCTGCTACTACTGGTATTGTTTTACAGAGTGTTACAGGGTTACCAGCGCCGTATTCGAGGGGAGATATGTGTCTCAAGGGTATGGTTGGAGGGACTTAAATGTCCAGCCACAGTTTTCTTCCTGTCTGGTCTGTTTGGAGGCTGAAAGCCTCCAGACTGAAGCTCCGGTGAGAGCTGCCGTGTGTGTTTGCAAATCCAAATCAAGAATAGTAGATTATGGGGTTTAATTATATCTATGAGTTTTGAAGTATCTTAATGCTTTAAGAAACAAAAACATGCAAGTTATCAAAATGCATGCACATTTACACTAGTGGATTTTCAAAAACATGGCGTCAAAAAGTGGTGACATATTATGTGTCAAAGTTCATCATGAGCACTTTATCAGATACAAGTATGCTTTTTCTTTAAAAACAAAGTTTATTTTACACAAGTTTTAATATTTTGTCATAAGAACCCTCTCAATTTTATGCTATCTAACTTTCTTACTTTCTGATGATTCATCCTCCGGTGTTGCACACCAGTGTCTGTCACTCACGCCTTGTAATTTGATCTCATAAGTTCTAGTTCTTCCCATACTTCCACGTTTTCACATCGCTATATACAGTACATATCTTTTTTAATGATGACAATAGACCACCATATTATTCATGTTTTATTATTCTATAATAATATTTAAGCTGTCAACCGGATGGGTTCATATTCTTATACATTGCAATTATTTGATTAAAAGTATATAGAAAGTTGTTGTAAGAAATGGTAAGTAACAAGGTAAGTAACAATTATTTGCATATATCATGCTGAATTCAACTGCCAAGTCTTCTCTCTGACCGCCAAATTTCTATACCATGGAAACCAAAATGTCAAAATCTGTGGAAGTATTAGTCAGTGCTAATTCGTTTTAAGTGCACTGGATAGTCCATTCTTAAAGATAGTAATTTTGCATGATTAGTCTATTTATTATCAATCACCGTCATTTGAATTATATGTGTCTTGATGACAAAGTGCTTATCCATTCACATAGCTTATCCATTCACATGGGCAGCACGGTGGCTTAGTGGATAGCACTGCAGCCTTGCAGCGCTGAAGTCCTGGGTTCTAATCCCACCTTGGACAACATCTGCAAGGAGTTTGCGTGGGTTTCCTCCGGGTTCTCCGGTTTCCTCCCACATTCCAAAGACATACTGATAGGGAATTTAGATTGTGAGCCCCATCGGGGACAGTGATGATAATGTGTGCAAAGATGTAAAGTGCTGCAGAATATGTTAGCGCTATATAAAAAATAAAGATTATTATTATTTTAGTCAACAATGTAGCCTCTGCTGTTGCACAAAAATTTGGATTGTCAAATACTTGGCCAGAAGTGCTAGGGAGGCCTCCAAGTCGTCAAGCTGAGCATCATGACTTTCAGTAACAGAAAGTTCCTAGACTACAGCTTTATGTATAAGTAGCATAATGATAACTGCACTTTCAATTTGTTAGTAGGTAAGTGAATACGGTGTCAAGTATTATCTGCAGTGATTGATAAATCCATGGCTTTTGTTACGATTTCCAATAAACCTGAAGGTTAGGAGCAGAAGGTTGCTTAGATCAATTAAAATGTTTGGGAAATTTTGTGTAGTTGTTCAAAAATTGAAATTATATAGGGTGTCTGGCTTTCAAGTGCTATGCATTTTGTCTTCAATGTTTGCATGTCTGCATATATATTTGTATGCAAGCAATACTTTTTGGTTACAGAAGCATCCAAATCTGTTCTCTGCAGATTCCATGGTAAAGGCTTGAGTATCCTGTTGCGATGCTGGTGAAGCACTTCTGGAATCCAATAGTCAGAAGATCATAGGTGAGACACGGCAAATAGAAAACAATATCTGTCAGAGTAGTAGTCTATAGTAGGGTTGAGCGAAACGGGTCGAAATTGTTCAAAAGTCGCCGACTTTTGGCAAGGTCGGGTTTCATGAAACCCGACCCGACCCCAGTGGGGGGTCGGCCATGAAGTCGGCGATCTTTTGAATCTGGAATCGGAATTCCGATCCCGATTCCCGATATGTTTAAGATATCGGGAATTGGTATCGGAATTAAGATTAAAGTGTAAAATAAAGAATTAAAATAAAAAATATTGCAATACTTACCCTCTGACGCGCCCTGGTACTAACCGGCAGCCTTCCTCCTTCGAATCCGCGCTTCTAGGACCTTGCCGTGACGTCGTGGTGACGTCGCGGCTTGTGATTGGCCGCGCGGCCGCCCATGTGACCGCTCGCGCGGCCAATCACAAGCCGCGACGTCACCCGCGACGTCACCGAAGGTCCTGGAAGGGCTGATTCTTAGGAAGGAAGGCTGTCGGAAGGAAGCAGGGCGCTTCCGAGGGTGAGTATATACCTAATAGGAATATACTCACCCTCGGAAGCGCCCTGCTTCCTTCCGACAGCCTTCCTTCCTAAGAATCAGCCCTTCCAGGACCTTCGGTGACGTCGCGGGTGACGTCGCGGGTGACGTCGCGGCTTGTGATTGGCCGCGCGAGCGGTCACATGGGCGGCCGCGCGGCCAATCACAAGCCGCGACGTCACCCGCGATGTCACCGAAGGTCCTGGAAGGCTGATTCTAAGGAAGGAAGGTTCCCGGTTAGTACCAGGGCGCGTCAGAGGGTAAGTATAAGGATATTTTTTATTTTAATTCTATATTTTACACTTAAATATGGATCCCAGGGCCTGAAGGAGAGTTTCCGCTCCTTCAGACCCTGGGAACCATGGAAACCCAATGCACTGCATTGGGTTTCGAGTTTCGGCCGACCCCGACCCCGACTTTTTTATAGGATCGGCCGATTTCACTCGACCCGACTTTTCCAAAAGTCGGGTTTCGTGAAACCCGACCCGATCCTATAAAAGTGAAGGTCGCTCAACCCTAGTCTATAGTTATAAGAGCTTTCCTGCAAAAAGAAGTAACAGTCTGGTGAAAATCAGTTTGCTGGAGATTAAATATAGTCACCATGCTAAACGCAATAATCAAGCAATTCTTTAGGGTTCCATGTGTTTTGAAGTATGGCCAAACAGGAAACAAGATGACTTCCACTGGAACAGCATTAAGAAAGACAAATCCTTTGTATAAGGCAAATCCATGTGGAAAATAGTGGCCTCCCATGGAAAGGAGAGACCATGCAGCACAACCTTTGAATATATACAACAGCAGTCATCAGTGGTCAAGGACTTCAGATTCCTACCAGATATGTGAATATATAACTTTCTAAAAAGATATGTTTATAGGTGATGTATGGCAAAAGGATGGCATTTCTCAAGGCATTAATCAGACAAATAGCTTTTCATGTTTAGTCAATGTCCTACACCTTGCATCGCAGGTAGGGTTGAGCGAAACGGGTCGGCCATTTTCAGAAGTCGCCGACTTTTGGCAAAGTCGGGTTTCATGAAACCCGACCCCTGTGTGGGGTCGGCCATGAAGTCGGCGATCTTCTGAATCTGGTATCAGAATTCCGATCCCGAGTTCCGATATGTTTGCAATATCAGAAATCGGTATCGGAATCCATATTTAAGTGTAAAATAAAGAATTAAAATAAAAAATATCGCTATACTCACCCTCTGACGCGCCCTAGTACTAACCGGCAGCCTTTCTTCCTTCGAATCAGCACTTGCAGGACCTTGCGGTGACGTCGCGGCTTGTGATTGGTCGCGCGACATCACCGCAAGGTCCTGCAAGCGCTGATTCGAAGGAAGGAAGGTTCCCAGTTAGTACCAGGGCGCGTCCGAGGGTAAGTATAGCGATATTTTTTATTTTAATTCTTTATTTTACACTTAAATATGGATCGCAGGGCCTGAAGGAGAGTTTCCTCTCCTTCAGACCCTGGGAACCATTGGAAACCCAATGCACTGCATTGGGTTTCGAGTTTCGGCCGACCCCGACCCCGACTTTTTTATAGGATCGGCCGATTTCACTCGACCCGACTTTTGAAAAAGTCGGGTTTCGTGAAACGTGACCCGATCCTATAAAAGTAAAAGTCGCTCAACCCTAATCGCAGGTTATGTTGAGTTTTAAAACAAGTTAAGAAAGGTTTCATGTATTTAGAGCTGGTGAACATACCAACATCAAATTAAAAGAAAAGAAACAATTCAAAGAATATTTGTTAACAAGTAATATATTTGACAAATTTCTTATTCTTTACCACATTGCTACAAATGATTACTCAAATGAAAATGATCAAAATATATATTCATCCTATCATTACAACATCAGCAAAAACTTCTGAAAATGTTAGCTACATTTCAAACCAACATTGCAAGCATTGTTCTATTTTCATACATTATAAAGAAGTTTAACTTCTTAAGCATAGAAGTCTAAAATGGCCCAGAGGAGTTTGTGGTTGTACAAATGTTAACAAAGTGATAGACATGCTGCATTTGCATTCTTGGTCTTTACTGCATAGCAAGTAGACATCCATCAAGGTCAATACAATTACAGTAATACAAAATCAGCCTGAGGTTATTTGCATGTTAAAATTTAATAAATTGGTTTTGGATTAATTTCAAAATAGTCTTCATGAAAACCGAGTATGGCTTTAAAATAAATTGAGCACAGAGTACAGTTAATCCCAAACAAAATGAGTTCAAGTGTTAGAAAAAGATTAAAGAGATATGATTCAAGTTGATCAGGAACAATTCAGTTTGTAATATTAAATCCTCAGTTAGTGAACAATTTATGTAAATAGGAGTTTTAAAATTATTTTTTATTTTATAAAGATTTAACCAATCCATACTAAAAAGTAAAACATTAAAGTAAATTGCAAAATTAATAAATTATTTAATAATATATGTATTACAGGTTTAACTAATATCATGGGCTCTAGTACACAAAAGATGATCAGATTCAGATGGTTAAATATTTATGTGGCTGAGCTCCACAATAATCCAACCATTGGTCATCACAGTGGCTTTGCAACACTGGTGTCCTGAGTTCAAATTCCACCAAGGACAACATCTGCAAAGAGTTTGAATGCTTTCCCCATGTTTATGTGGCCATCTTCCCACTCTCTGAGGACATACTGATAGGAAATTTAGACTAGAACACATTGAATGTATATCCTGCTATGAGAAAAAATTAATAGTACATATCAATAACATAGGGTACTTAGTAAATACCATTTTGGGTTTTAAAAAAAAGCAGAAAAATCATCCCACAAGTGCCAAGGTGTACCCAAAATTGGGATTGTCCTCGCATCTAGTATTAAAAGATTACCATGTGTCAAAGTGACATTAATAATGGTGGAGCAGGACCGAGTACCCTATGTTATTTCTATGCACCATTGTTGTTACTCATTTACTTACAGCAGGGTATGTGTTCATTTTGTTTCTATCTTACGTTTTGTCTATTTTGTGACCAGTATGAACATGCTCCTACATTTTGCATGCATGTCAACTAATATTCTAATTTATTTTTTTCGGCTAAGTTTTAGGTTTCTGCACTGAGTGCAGGTAAAGGTGAGGCCTCCCTTTCTTTGAGCTGGGCATTACGTTTATATAGCTTCCATTGCTGGGTATCCATGTTTGGACATAGTCCTGCTTGACCTTTATTCACATTGATGTCACTTTAGGAACATTAATTGGTTTTAATCGGTTAGGACCATCCCGATTTGGGTAAACCTTGTCGCTGGTGGGATGGCTTTTAAGCTTTTATTCTATCAGAATGCTATTTTCTTTATATGCACTATTTGTTTTACTTGTTTACTTACAGCAGGGTATATGTTCATTTTGTTTCTGCCTTTAATTTTGTCTGCTTAATGGCCATTGTCAACATGCTTCTACATTTTCCATTAATTCAGACTTAAACTCCATTTCATTTTTTGGGGTTAAGTTATACGGAATTTAGATTGTGATCCCCAATGGGGACAGTGATGATGGAGTCTGTAAAGTGCTATTGAATATGTTAGTGCCATGTAAGTGAGTATAGTAATCTATATTTATAATTGTCTAAGGTCCACTTCCGTCTGTTAGTCTGTTTGTCTGTCACGGAAATCCCGTGTGACAGGCACAGTCCGGCCGTGAATGGGCCCCTCCCTACTCCCCTCCAGTCAGCGCCCCTTCCATACTCCCCTCCAGTCAGCGCCCACATAGCGTTTTAGCAGTCCGTTAAACGGACAGCGTTACACCGCAGCATAACGCGGTGTAACGCAGTCTGTTAATGCTTCCATTAACCCTGTAAGTGTGACCAACTTTTTACTATTGATGCTGCCTATGCAGCATCAATAGTAAAACCATATAATGTTAAAAATAATAAAAAAAACATTATTTTCTCACCTTCCGGCATCCGCTGCAGCCTTTCCCACTCCTCGCGGTGCTCCGGTCTCAAGAATTCATTGCGGCAATGACCCCAGATGACATAGCGGTCTCATGAGACCTCTACATCATCACGGGTTATTGCTGCAAGGCATTACTGGGAACGGAGCTTCGTGAGGAGCATCGCTAAATGCCTGGGCTGGATCCGGGGGTTCCTGGAACTTGAGTATGTAACTATTTATTTATTTTAATTCTTTTTTTAACTGCGTGGGCTGCGTTATATACTAGGTCGCTGTGTTATGTACTACGTGGGCTGTGCTATATACTATGTGGCTGTGCAATATACTACGTGGCTGTGCTATTTACTATGTGGCTGTGTTATATACTGCGTGGGCTGTGCTATATATTATGTGGGCTGTGTTATATACTGTGTGGGCTGTTCTATATACTATGTGGGCTGTTCTATACACTATGGGGCAGTGTTATATGCAAGATCGTTGTGCTATATACATCGTGGCTGTGCAATATACTACTTTGCTGTGCTATATACTATGTGGCTGTGTTAAATACTGCGTGGGCTGTGCTATATATTATGTGGGCTGTGTTATATACTGTGTGGGCTGTTCTATATACTATGTGGGCTGTGCTATATACTATGGGGCAGTGTTATATGCTACGTCGCTGTGCTATATACAATGTGGCTGTGCAATATACTACTTTGCTGTGCTATATACTATGTGGCTGTGTTATACACTATGTGGGCTGTGTTATATACTGTGTGGGCTGTGTTATATACTGCATGGGCTGTGCTATATACTACACGGGCTGTGTTATATACTATGTGGCTGTATTATATACTATGTGGGCTGTGTTATATACTGCATGGGCTGTGCTATATATTACATGGGCTGTGTTATATACTATATGGGCTGTGCTATATACTATATGAGCTGTGTTATATACTGCATGGGCTGTGTTATATACTGCATGGGCTGTGCTATATACTATGTGGGCTGTGCTATATACTACGTGGGCTGTGTTATATACTGCATGGGCTGTGCTATATACTATGTGGCTGTGTAATATACTACGTGGCTGTGCTATATACTACATGGCTGTGCAATATACTATGTGGGCTGTGCTATATACTACATGGGCTGTGCTATATACTACTTGGCTGTGCTATATACTATGTGGCTGTGCAATATACTACATGGCTGTGCTATATACTACGTGACTGTGCTATATAATGGCTGTGCTATATGCTACGTGAGCTGTGTTATGTACTACTTGGGCTGTGTTATATACTGTGTGAGCTGTGTTATATGCTGTATGGACTGTGTTATATACTACATCGCTGTGCTATGTACTATGTGGGCTGTGCTATATATTACGTGGCTGTTCAATATACTACGTGACTGCGCTATATACTATGTGGTTGTTATATACTACGTGGGCTGTGTTATATGTTGTGTGGGCTGTGCTCAATAGTATGCGGGCTGTGTTATATACTGCGTGGCTGTGCTATATACTACGTGGGCCATGCTATATACTATGTGGTTGTGTAATATGCGACGTCGCTGTGCTATATACTACATGGCTGTGCAATATACTATGTGGCTGTGCTACATACTATGTGGCTGTGTTATATACTATGTGGGCTGTGTTATATACTGTGTGGGATGTGCTATATATTATGTGGGCTGTGTTATATACTGCGCGGGCTGTGCTATATACTACGTGGGCTGTGCTATATACTATGTGGGCTGTGCTATATACTACGTGGGCTGTGCTATATACTATGTGGGCTGTGCTATATACTACGTGGGCTGTGTTATATACTGCGTGGTCTGTGTTATATACTACATTGCTGGGCTATGTACTACTTGATCTGTGCTATATACTACGTGGCTGTGTAATTTACTATGTGGCTGTGCTATATACTATGTGGCTGTGTTATATACTATGTGAGCTGTGTTATATATTGTGTGGTCTGTGCTCTATACTTCATGTGCTGTGTTATATACTGTTTGGCTGTGCTATATACTACATAGGCCGTGCTATATACTATGTGGCTGTGTTATATGCTATGTCGCTGTGCTATGTACAACATGACTGTGCAATATACTATGTGGCTGTGCTATATACTATGTGGCTGTGTTATATACTATGTGGGCTGTGTTATATACTGTGTGGGCTGTGCTACATATTACATGGGCTGTTATACCTCCGGAGAAAGAAGAGCAATCAGGTATGACTTAAAATGTAACAAAATGTATTAATATAATTAAACATCATTAAACAACACCAAGTTACACAAAAAAGATAGCAGGAAGAGACACCATAAAGGAGACACAGGGCTCCACACTTTGTGCCTAGCCATCAAGTTCAAGGCAAGTTCCATGTATAGCATAAGGTGCGAGTGCAATGTCCAGACTGCATACAGGCAGCATCCCCATACACCCCAGGAAAAGTCACAGCAACAATATATAAATAAATAAATATCTTTGGGGGTGGAGTGCTTACCAAGAGCCAAAGTGTGGAATTCCTGGACCGGGTGTGCGTGCCCCTACGCGCGTTTTGCAGGTGGAAAGCCCCACTTTATTAAGGGGCTGTGCTATATACTACTTGGCTGTGCTATATACTATGTGGCTGTGCAATATACTACATGGCTGTGCTATATACTACGTGACTGTGCTATATAATAGATGGCTGTGCTATATGCTACGTGAGCTGTGTTATGTACTACTTGGGCTGTGTTATATACTGTGTGGCTGTGCTACATATTACATGGGCTGCGTTATATACTGCGTGGGCTGTGGTATATACTATGTAGGCTGTGCTGTATACTGCGTGGGCTGTGCTATATACTACATGGGCTGTGTTTTTTGCTACATGGGCTGTGCTATATACTATGTGGGCTGTGCTATATACTACGTGGGCTGTGTTATATACTGGGTGGGCTGTGATATATACTGTGTGGCTGTGCTACATATTACATGGGCTGCGTTATATACTGCGTGGGCTGTGGTATATACTATGTAGGCTGTGCTGTATACTGCGTGGGCTGTGCTATATACTACATGGGCTGTGTTTTGTGCTACATGGGATGTGCTATATACTATGTGGGCTGTGCTATATACTACGTGGGCTGTGTTATATACTGGGTGGGCTGTGGTATATACTGTGTGGGCTGTGTTATATACTACATCGCTGTGCTATGTACTATGTGGGCTGTGCTATATACTACATGGCTGTGCAATATACTGTGTGGCTGTGTGGCTTGAAAAAACGGACGAATCGAAGCCTATGGTGTTGGATCCGATGGAATCCGGTGACAGATTCTGTTTTTTTTTTAACTGAACAATTAGCCAGATCCGCTAGTCAGATCTGTCCAAAAAACGGATTCGTCGCATCAGTTTTTCACAATCTGCGACGTCAAGCCAACAGATTGTGACTGACGGCAAAAAACTGATGCGTGAAAGCATCTTAAGCAAACCTAACTGAGGTTAAATACCACTTAGAAGAAATGTTGTAAAAGGATTCATGAAGGACATGGAGCAGCCAGTGCCAGGCAGCAGCTGCCAAGGCAAACAGGATCATGGGGTGCATTAAAAGAGGTCTGGATACACATGATGAGAGCATTATACTGCCTCTGTACAAATCCCTAGTTAGACCGCACATGGAGTACTGTGTCCAGTTTTGGGCACCGGTGCTCATGAAGGATATAATGGAACTAGAGAGAGTACAAAGGAGGGCAACAAAATTAATAAAGGGGATGGGAGAACTACAAAACCCAGATAGATTAGCGAAATTAGGATTATTTAGTCTAGAAAAAAGACGACTGAGGGGCGATCTAATAACCATGTATAAGTATATAAGGGGACAATACAAATATCTCGCTGAGGATCTGTTTATACAAAGGAAGGTGACGGGCACAAGGGGGCATACTTTGCGTCTGGAGGAGAGAAGGTTTTTCCACCAACATAGAAGAGGATTCTTTACTGTTAGGGCAGTGAGAATCTGGAATTGCTTGCCTGAGGAGGTGGTGATGGCGAACTCAGTCGAGGGGTTCAAGAGAAGCCTGGATGTCTTCCTGGAGCAGAACAATATTGTATCATACAATTATTAGGTTCTGTAGAAGGACGTAGATCTGGGGATTTATTATGATGGAATATAGGCTGAACTGGATGGACAAATGTCTTTTTTCGGCCTTACCAACTATGTTACTATGTGACATGCAAATATTAGAAGGATAAGTTGATTTGAGACCTTTCTCCCATTTATCGTCTGTAAATGATTTCTTAAGATCTGACTCCCCTTTGCTGGTTAACCAAACTTTCACTACTTGTTACTTTTAAACCTGTTGTATATCCTTAAAGGCAATGTAAAATAATGTTTGAACACATCTAAAATATTATCAGAATTTTCTTTTACATGATCAGATATCTGTCTGCAGACTCTTACTTGTAATGCACAAATATACAACTCACATACTGTTTATTGCACAAAATATAAGTAATTAAATATATAACAAGTATTAAAATTTATATATGATTTATTAAACCTTATATTTATCTATTGCAGAAAATATTCAAGTTGTTTTTATGTTTGCAAACTTTGCACACTTTATGTCCACATTTGTGATAGACTTATCTGAAGCCAGTTTAATTTTTTTAGTAATCTGGCTGTGGCTGTGCATCTGTGCACTCCATGTCCGATTCAACTTGTAATGGGCATGGCCTGTTAACTGTTTCACTTTCTAACCCAGGAACGGTAGGTGTAAAGAGCTCCATGGAGTAACCCGTTGTGTCGCCTGACGCATCCTTCTCTGTTGTTCTTGGTGAAGAAGACAAGGAAGTGACTTGTCCCTGACCGTGAACATCCACTAACGACGCGCTGCTTTTACATTTAGCAGTTTCAGAAGAGGAAGCGAAAGAGCTAGAGGCTGAGTCAGCAAGGAAAGCCAAAACTTGTTCTTGTTGCTCCGGCTTTAAAAGCGGTTTTCCTACTCCCAGAAAAGGGAGCGTTCGAGGCCTTATGTAGCCAGACGATGAACCTGGCTCAACAACTCGAGACTTAGGTGCTATATTGCTTTTCCCACGACCACCTGATGCTCCACCACCACTACCATCATTACCAACTGGCAATGACCGCCCACGGCCACGACCTCTTCCACCAGACTTCCTCATTGTTTGAAAAACGTAACCAAACTAACGGTATTTGTTACTGTAAAACCAGTTATAAGGTGAACTCAAACTTCTGTTGGATTTATATATCCCTTTATAGGTGGGTCAGATTGCAGGGAAAATCAGGCCCAATGTATAACAGTACACAGCTTCAGTGGCAGACAGATATGCCACTAACAGGAATGATGCTGATGCAGACACAAACAATTCAATTCTCCCCCTTTTTATTTTTTCTGGGAGAATATTGAAGAAATGTGGCCCACTCTCATACAGTATATGTTCTGTGGCACAAAATTTGAGACAGGTGGCACACACAGGAGTGGCACTGAAGCAGAAATGCCAATCTTAATCTCCCACTATTTTATTTTCAGGGAGAATTTAAAAGAAATCTGACCCAGTATTACACGCAAGGTTTAATGTGGCACACAATTTGAGACAGGTGGCACACACAGGAGTGGCACTGAAGCAGAAATGCCAATCTTAATCTCCCACTATTTTTTTTTTCAGGGAGAATTTAAAATAAATCTGACCCAGTATTACACGCAAGGTTTAATGTGGCACACAATTTGAGACAGGTGGCACACACAGGAGTGGCACTGAAGCAGAAATGCCAATCTTAATCTCCCACTATTTTTTTTTTCAGGGAGAATTTAAAAGAAATCTGACCCAGTATTACACACTAGGTTTAATGTGGCACACAATTTGAGACAGGTGGCACACACAGGAGTGGCACTGAAGCAGAAATGCCAATCTTAATCTCCCACTATTTTTTTTTCTTTCAGGGAGAATTTAAAAGAAATCTGACCCAGTACTACACACTAGGTTCAATGTGGCACACAATTTGAGACAGGTGGCACACACAGGAGTGGCACTGAAGCAGAAATGCCAATCTTAATCTCCCACTATTTTTTTTTTCAGGGAGAATTTAAAAGAAATCTCACCCAGTATTACAAACTATTTTTAATGTGGCACACAATTTGAGACAGGTGGCACACACAGGAGTGGCACTGAAGCAGAAATGCCAATCTTAATCTCCCACTATTTTTTTTTCATGGAGAATTTAAAAGAAATCTGACCCAGTATTACACATCAGGTTTAATGTGGCACACAATTTGAGACAGGTGGCACACACAGGAATGGGACTGAAGCAGAAATGCCAATCTTAATCTCCCACTATTTTTTTTTCAGTGAGAATTTAAAATAAATCTGACCCAGTATTACACGCAAGGTTTAATGTGGCACACAATTTGAGACAGGTGGCACACACAGGAGTGGCACTGAAGCAGAAATGCCAATCTTAATCTCCCACTATTTTTTTTTTCAGGGAGAATTTAAAAGAAATCTGACCCAGTATTACACACTAGGTTTAATGTGGCACACAATTTGAGACAGGTGGCACACACAGGAGTGGCACTGAAGCAGAAATGCCAATCTTAATCTCCCACTATTTTTTTTTCTTTCAGGGAGAATTTAAAAGAAATCTGACCCAGTACTACACACTAGGTTCAATGTGGCACACAATTTGAGACAGGTGGCACACACAGGAGTGGCACTGAAGCAGAAATGCCAATCTTAATCTCCCACTATTTTTTTTTTCAGGGAGAATTTAAAAGAAATCTCACCCAGTATTACACACTATTTTTAATGTGGCACACAATTTGAGACAGGTGGCACACACAGGAGTGGCACTGAAGCAGAAATGCCAATCTTAATCTCCCACATTTTTTTTTCAGGGAGAATTTAAAAGAAATCTGACCCAGTATAACACACTAGGTTTAATGTGGCACACAATTTGAGACAGGTGGCACACACAGGAGTGGCACTGAAGCAGAAATGCCAATCTTAATCTCCCACTATTTTTTTTTCAGGGAGAATTTAAAAGAAATCTGGCCCAGTATTACACACTAGGTTTAATGAGGCACACAATTTGAGACAGGTGGCACACACAGGAGTGGCACTGAAGCAGAAATGCCAATCTCAATCTCCCACAATTTTTTTTTTCAGGGAGAATTTAAAAGAAATCTGACCCAGTATAACACATTAGGTTTAATGTGGCACACAATTTGAGACAGGTGGCACACACAGGAATGGAACTGAAGCAGAAATGCCAATCTTAATCTCCCACTATTTTTTTTTCAGGGAGAATTTAAAAGACATCTGACCCAGTACTACACACTAGGTTTAATGTGGCACACAATTTGAGACAGGTGGCACACACAGGAGTGGCTCTGAAGCAGAAATGCCAATCTTAATCTCCCACTATTTTTTTTTCAGGGAGAATTTAAAAGAAATCTGACCCAGTACTACACACTAGGTTTAATGTGGCACACAATTTGAGACAGGTGGCACACACAGGAGTGGCTCTGAAGCAGAAATGCCAATCTCAATCTCCCACAATTTTGTTTTTCAGGGAGAATTTAAAAGAAATCTGGCCCAGTATTGCACACTAGGTTTAATGTGGCACACAATTTGAGACAGGTGGCACACACAGGAGTGGCTCTGAAGCAGAAATGCCAATCTTAGTCTCCCACTATTTTTTTTCAGGGAGAATTTAAAAGAAATCTGGCCCAGTATTACACACTAGGTTCAATGTGGCACACAATTTGAGACAGGTGGCACACACAGGAGTGGCACTGAAGCAGAAATGCCAATCTTAATCTCCCACTATTTTTTTTTTCAGGGAGAATTTAAAAGAAATCTGACCCAGTATTACACACTAGGTTTAATGTGGCACACAATTTGAGACAGGTGGCACACACAGGAATGGGACTGAAGCAGAAATGCCAATCTTAATCTCCCACTATTTTTTTTTTCAGGGAGAATTTAAAAGAAATCTCACCCAGTATTACAAACTATTTTTAATGTGGCACACAATTTGAGACAGGTGGCACACACAGGAGTGGCACTGAAGCAGAAATGCCAATCTTAATCTCCCACTATTTTTTTTTCATGGAGAATTTAAAAGAAATCTGACCCAGTATTACACATCAGGTTTAATGTGGCACACAATTTGAGACAGGTGGCACACACAGGAATGGGACTGAAGCAGAAATGCCAATCTTAATCTCCCACTATATTTTTTTTAAAGAGAATTTAAAATAAATCTGACCCAGTATTACACGCAAGGTTTAATGTGGCACACAATTTGAGACAGGTGGCACACACAGGAGTGGCACTGAAGCAGAAATGCCAATCTTAATCTCCCACTATTTTTTTTTTCAGGGAGAATTTAAAAGAAATCTGACCCAGTATTACACACTAGGTTTAATGTGGCACACAATTTGAGACAGGTGGCACACACAGGAGTGGCACTGAAGCAGAAATGCCAATCTTAATCTCCCACTATTTTTTTTTCTTTCAGGGAGAATTTAAAAGAAATCTGACCCAGTACTACACACTAGGTTCAATGTGGCACACAATTTGAGACAGGTGGCACACACAGGAGTGGCACTGAAGCAGAAATGCCAATCTTAATCTCCCACTATTTTTTTTTTCAGGGAGAATTTAAAAGAAATCTCACCCAGTATTACACACTATTTTTAATGTGGCACACAATTTGAGACAGGTGGCACACACAGGAGTGGCACTGAAGCAGAAATGCCAATCTTAATCTCCCACATTTTTTTTTCAGGGAGAATTTAAAAGAAATCTGACCCAGTATAACACACTAGGTTTAATGTGGCACACAATTTGAGACAGGTGGCACACACAGGAGTGGCACTGAAGCAGAAATGCCAATCTTAATCTCCCACTATTTTTTTTTCAGGGAGAATTTAAAAGAAATCTGGCCCAGTATTACACACTAGGTTTAATGAGGCACACAATTTGAGACAGGTGGCACACACAGGAGTGGCACTGAAGCAGAAATGCCAATCTCAATCTCCCACAATTTTTTTTTTCAGGGAGAATTTAAAAGAAATCTGACCCAGTATAACACATTAGGTTTAATGTGGCACACAATTTGAGACAGGTGGCACACACAGGAATGGAACTGAAGCAGAAATGCCAATCTTAATCTCCCACTATTTTTTTTTCAGGGAGAATTTAAAAGACATCTGACCCAGTACTACACACTAGGTTTAATGTGGCACACAATTTGAGACAGGTGGCACACACAGGAGTGGCTCTGAAGCAGAAATGCCAATCTTAATCTCCCACTATTTTTTTTTCAGGGAGAATTTAAAAGAAATCTGACCCAGTACTACACACTAGGTTTAATGTGGCACACAATTTGAGACAGGTGGCACACACAGGAGTGGCTCTGAAGCAGAAATGCCAATCTCAATCTCCCACAATTTTGTTTTTCAGGGAGAATTTAAAAGAAATCTGGCCCAGTATTGCACACTAGGTTTAATGTGGCACACAATTTGAGACAGGTGGCACACACAGGAGTGGCTCTGAAGCAGAAATGCCAATCTTAGTCTCCCACTATTTTTTTTCAGGGAGAATTTAAAAGAAATCTGGCCCAGTATTACACACTAGGTTCAATGTGGCACACAATTTGAGACAGGTGGCACACACAGGAGTGGCACTGAAGCAGAAATGCCAATCTTAATCTCCCACTATTTTTTTTTTCAGGGAGAATTTAAAAGAAATCTGACCCAGTATTACACACTAGGTTTAATGTGGCACACAATTTGAGACAGGTGGCACACACAGGAATGGGACTGAAGCAGAAATGCCAATCTTAATCTCCCACTATTTTTTTTTCAGGGAGAATTTAAAAGACATCTGACCCAGTATTACACACTAGGTTTAATGTGGCACACAATTTGAGACAGGTGGCACACACAGGAGTGGCTCTGAAGCAGAAATGCCAATCTTAATCTCCCACGATTTTTTTTTTCACGGAGAATTTAAAAGAAATCTGACCCAGTACTACACACTAGGTTTAATGTGGCACACAATTTGAGACAGGTGGCACACACAGGAGTGGCTCTGAAGCAGAAATGCCAATCTCAATCTCCCACAATTATTTTTTTCAGGGAGAATTTAAAAGAAATCTGGCCCAGTATTACACACTAGGTTTAATGTGGCACACAATTTGAGACAGGTGGCACACACAGGAGTGGCTCTGAAGCAGAAATGCCAATCGTAGTCTCCCACTATTTATTTTCAGGGAGAATTTAAAAGAAATCTGGCCCAGTATTACACACTAGGTTCAATGTGGCACACAATTTGAGACAGGTGGCACACACAGGAGTGGCACTGAAGCAGAAATGCCAATCTTAATCTCCCACTATTTTTTTTTTCAGGGAGAATTTAAAAGAAATCTGACCCAGTATTACACATGTGAAGAGCAGAACAAAAATGATTACCTCAATGAACAAAAATAAAAAAAGGAATTTGTGATAAATATTGACCTGTCCATTCAAGGACATTTTAGCTATAGTATGAAATCCTGTTTTTCTTGTCTGTGGAATTGCCTTTGTACTGTTTGTTGTGAAACTGCCGCCCACGAAACTGTTTTCTTTTCTTTTCTTTCTTTCCTGTTTTGTCTCTTTGTTTAAACATGCAAAACTTGTATAACCACTAAACCTACTGAAACAGCTATATAAAGAAGGGATAGCACATTGAAGGCAGGCATGCTTCAGAGACTTCCCAGTGATACACTATACAAGACGTGTCGTGTGTATTATTTCTGGTGATTCACCACTTCCAAAGGCTGCTCCGACTGAGTGTGATCCCGACATTTCCTGGCGCCCGAACAGGGACCCGAGGTCTGTGTATTCCTTCAAGAACACCGGCAGAATACGAACGAAAAGAGAATCTGGGATAATGGACGGCAGATGAACAAAAACCTGGCCAGGTAAGAGACACTGTTAGATCTCTTATATCTGCCCTGCACTGTCCGTAAGATTTTCTGTGTCGTGTTCTTTAGCGGGTAGTTCTAGTAGAGGAGGATACCTATAGCTCGGGTTCTTGAACTATTTAGGAATTGATCACCTCACGGAGTACGGCATTGAATGAGAGTGAATGTGAATAGAAGGTGTGTGGAAGTTGGGAATAGCCCTATAAGCCGCCCAGGGGGTTGAAACAGAAGAAGTGACTGTCCCACTGGGCAACGTGGTTGCGTCCTTTCGGGGAGACCTCCGCGCCTATGTTCAATCTCTGATCCTGTCTTTGACAAAAACCTGGTGATGGATAAGTGTATGATAGTATGAGCCCAGGACAGATAAATTAGCCTGGGACAAGAATACATTGTATGTGATAGTATAAGCCCAGGACAGATAAATTAGCCTGGGACAAGATACGTTGTATGTTCTTTTTCTGTCTGGTTGCATTTGTGTTGTTTGCTATAGGTGTAGGAATCAGGATTTTCTTACATCAACACAGTTTAAACATCCTAGCTCCTTAGGAAGAAGGTAACGAGGTATTCTCATACCCAAACGCCACCTAGGGCAAGAAAAAGACATCCTAGCTCCTTAGGAAGAAGGTAACGAGGTATTCTCATACCCAAACGCCACCTAGGGCAAGAAAGCTCAGGATAAGAAAATGGGGAATAAGCAAACAAAGTCAGAACCAGAAGAATTAGATATCTATACTATCATAAAGGAGAGAAGTGGTGAAGATGCCACTAAGGGGCTGAAAAAGATTTTTAGTAAGTTTGGAGTTACTAGGGCAGAAGCTTTTAGTAGAAAACTATGGGAAGGAATTCAGGAAAGGAAAAAAGGCATAATCAGAGACAAGAAATGGATAGATCAGATCCAAGCATTGATTGATGTCTCTAGGGTAGCAGAAAATGAGGGATGGACATATAATCAACAGAGTAAAAAGTGGTGTATTAGACCCACAGGCTGTGGAGAAAAACAAAATGTGGAATCTAAAAATACCCCACCCCCATACCTTAACCCACATGCCCCATCTTTTCTCCAAACACCACCTCAAAGTTTAGCCGGACCAGGAGGATGGGTATGTCCGCACTGTGGACAACAAAATCCAGACTGGAGAAATGATTGCCTAGCCTGTGGTACACCTAGACATGGCGCTGTACTTGCCCCTGTTAGGGTAGTACCAAGACCCTTTAGGGAACCTGGTGCTGACGGAGTAATGGGAACTAGATATCACCAAACTCGACAATATTTCCCTTGGTCCCCCGCTGAAGGCATGTCTCTCTTGCATAACGCACCAGATCCCACCCAGTGTCCAGTTAGATTTGCACAATATATACAGCAAATTATGCAGACTCACGCTGGAGTTTGGGCAGATGGAAAAGAATTATGTAGAATGAAAATGACTCCTGGACTCTTCCAGGAGCTATTAGCAAATCTACAGGTACATAGGCCCCAAGCAGGAGATGGTGCCTTACAAACGATAGAATCAGGTACACAATTTGTAGATCACTTAATGGTTTTCATGAGGGAGAGACAGAGGCAGAGAGGAACAACGGGAGTGATGGCTCAGAAATCTGGACAATCAGTAGACGAATATTATCTAAGTGTAGAAAATAATTTCAGAGATGAAGGCATGGATCTAACCGCTCCAGGAATGATGAGGTTAGTTACAAAAACCTTTATAGATGGATTGTCTCCAAAAGTGAAGGAAAAGCTTAAGGCCGCAACCCCTGATTGGAGAACCTTGGAAGACCCACACCTGGCTAGACAGAAAGCTGTAGGGATAGTTTACTTGTCATTACTGTAAGAAGCCAGGACATTTCCAAAGGGAATGTAGGAAGAGAAAAACAGATATAGATTCAGGAACCTTTGTACCCAAAAATAGGATAAATAACACAGTGCCTGATCAAACAGACAGCTCAGAATGACTGAAAGTTATGCAGGTCTCTCTTCCTTCTAGAAGACCAATAATACAAGTTGAAGTTGAGGGTAAAAATGTACCTTTTCTGATAGATACGGGAGCAACATCCTCCATTTTAAATCAGGACTTTTTACCATATCCTGACAATATATCCTCAAAGGTTACATATGCAGAAGGGTATGATGGTAAAATTCAGGCGTTGCCCTTTACAAAACCTTTAAATGTGAGCTTTGGCCCTAAAACTTTTGTATCCAAATTTTTATTTGCTAAAGGTGCACCTACCTGCTTGTTGGGTACTGATGTCTTAAGTAAAATGCATGCAAACATCCATTTTAGAGAAGATGGCACAGTTATGCTGACCATCCCTGAAGATGCAGAAACTCTGGAACCATATGTTAGAATACAGGCAATGGAGGATTTTCCCGAAATTTACACTCAACAAGCAAAAATTGACTTGTCTCGGGTTCCTGACAGCCTATGGGCAAAAGGAGACACTGATGTAGGATTTTTATCAGTAGCTCCTATACTGTTAGAAACTGCCCCGGGAACCATATTACCTCAGCTTAGGCAATACCCCATCAGCGCCCAGCAAGAACAGGCGATTTCTCAACAAATTCAGGATTATGTGTTACAAGGTGTTTTGGTAGAAATCAGGTCACCCGCCAATACACCCTTATATCCTGTTAAAAAGAAAGTGTCCTCCAAAGAAACTATGGTGAAATATCGCATGGTGCACGACTTACGGGAAATCAATAAGGTTTTGGCACCGGTCACCCCTGTGGTACCGAATCCTCATACCTTACTGTCTCAAATTCCCAGCACTGCTGCATATTTTACGGTAATTGACTTATCAAACGCATTTTTTTCTGTGCCACTACATAAGAACTGTTGGCATTTGTTTGCCTTTACATTCAAGGGTAAACAATTAGCATGGACAAGATTGCCACAAGGTATGGTACACTCACCAACTTTGTACTCTGAAGCAATGCAGACCGTGCTAAAAAATTTCATCCCAGAACCAGGAGTAGTCATTCTACAGTATATAGATGACTTACTTATTTGTTGCCCTGATGAACAGACGGCAGTTACCTCAACTGTTAATTTCTTAATTTTCCTAGCGCAAGAAGGCTGTAAAGTAAATAGACAGAAACTCCAGGCTTGTCAACAAACAGTCGTGTTTTTAGGTCACTGCATATCACAGGGCATCAGACACCTCACACCTCAACGTACGGAAGCCATACGTAACATGCTTGAACCCAGGAATCACAAACAGCTGCGTGCTTTCCTAGGTATTGTTTCACACTGTAGACAGTGGATCATACATGCAAGTCAACTCATGCAGCCTTTATATGACTGTATTGCCAACACACCATATTCACTCAGTGAAGAGGCTAAACAGTAATTTTCCTCTTTGAAAACAGCACTGGTATCAGCTCCGGCTTTGGGACTCCCAGACTACACTAAACCTTTTCAATTGATGGCAGCTGAGATATCCTCACATGCTACAGGGGTGCTCACACAAAAACATGGAAACAAACAGAGACCTGTGGCATACATATCAGCTCATCTGGACCCTGTAGCTAGAGCCGCACCTTCTTGTGTAAGAGTAGTAGCCGCAATTTCACTGTTATTAGATAAAGCTTCTGAGATTGTTCTTGATCACCCACTTCTAGTTCAGACCACTCATGATGTACATGGCATTCTTAACCAGGTCCAACCTAAACATATTTCAATGGCCAGACACCTCCGTCTCCAATGTTCCCTACTACTGCCGCCCAACATTTCCTTTGCCAGGATTCAGACTCTTAATCTCGCGTCTTTGCTCCCTTTAGAGTCTGAGGGGGGTACCATACCTGAGGAAACTGCAACTGCACTCTCCAACTCCTTTGACCCATCAAAGTCAATGCATGATTGTGTACAATTAATGGAACAAGAGACTCAGGGCTTATGTAATGTACGTGACAAGCCACTCTGTAATGCTACATTTGAACTTTTCATAGATGGCAGTAGATATGCAGATATGAATGGACAATTTCATACAGGTTATGCGGTAGTAACTCAGCATGAAGTGCTGAAAGCAGAACCTCTCCCTGCTAATCAGTCTGCACAAGAAGCAGAACTTACGGCATTAGTTGAAGCTCTAAAAATAGCCAAAGATCAGACAGCAAACATATACACTGATTCTAGATATGCACATGGCATTATTTTCGATTTTGGCGTAATATGGAGAGCCAGAGGTTATATGACTGCTTCAGGCCAACCTGTTAAACATGCCTCCCTCATTAGACAGATTCTGGAGGCAGCACAAGAAACTAAAGAAATAGCGGTGATAAAGGTAGCTGCACATGTGAGACTCGACACCGAGGAAGCCAGGGGTAACGATAAAGCCGATAAGGCAGCAAAACAGGCAGCACGTAAACCCTTACATCATGCCCACACACTAGATAGCTCTGAAGATGATGAGGAAAGATTGAAGGAAGCTCAGAAACAGGTAGACGACGAAGAACGAGGGCAGTGGCAGAAAAAAGGGGCAGAAGATCAGCAAGGATTATGGAAAAAAGGAACTTTGTTGTGTTTACCCAGAGCCTGGTACCCCGCAGTGGCAAGTGACCTCCACCTACCCACGCATGTGTCGGCAAATGGTATGACGCTCAAGGTAAAAGAAAGGTGGTTGGCTCCAGGCTTTGGTAATTTTGCTCGGAACATGTGTGCTGCATGCGCTATATGCCTGGCACACAATCCAGGTCAGGCCATTAAAACCCCAACCAAGCATCATGTAAGACCACTGTATCCCTTTCAAAGACTCCAGATCGACTACATCCAACTTCCTAGGTACAATGGATACGAATATGTGCTTGTGTGTGTGGACATGTTCTCAGGGTGGCCAGAGGCTTATCCAGTTCGTAAAGCCTCAGCAAAAACTACTGCCATTAAAATAGCACATGAACTGATACCCCGTTACGGCATTCCTGAGGTGATCGAGTCAGATAGGGGTACCCATTTTACTGGGGAAATATTCCAGAATGTTATGAAAATGTTGGGAGTAGAAAACCAGTTTCACACTCCATATCATCCACAGAGTTCAGGTAAAGTGGAAAGATTAAATGGGACAATAAAATTAAAAATCCAGAAGGCCATGGCAGAAACAGGAAAGCCTTGGACCGAGTGTCTACCACTTGCCCTGTATTCCATCCGAAACACCCCAAGGGGGAAGGCTAAGCTGTCACCACATGAGATTCTTTTTGGTAGAGCAGCAAATTTGGGTTGTTATTTTCCACAACAACTGATGTTGAATACTGAGACTTTAACTGCTTATGTACAAGAATTACAAAAACGTTTAACTAAAGTGCATTCGCAAGTTTTTGCTTCCCTTCCAGATCCAGAAAATCTCGAAGGAGGCCACAAGTTGGAACCTGGTGATCAAGTCTACGTGAAAAGACATACCAGAAAGACTCTGGAACCGAGATTTGATGGACCTTTCCAAGTCCTGTTAACAACTCCAACAGCAGTCAAGCTTGAAGGAAAGGCATCATGGATACATGCAAGCCATTGCAAAAAAGCAGTATAAGACTCATGATATTGATGTTAATAATGTTAACCTCAACGGAGGCATGGGAAAGACTGAATTCTCTAGCCCCTTTGAACAATAGATTCGTATAACATCATAGAAAATTAGTGCATGACTTGTTAAATAATACGCAACCCCTGGCAGATTGTTGGATCTGTACCCATTCACCAGTATCAGCCACAAGTATACCTTTTCTAGCAGTTCCCGTGTCAGCTGAAGAAATATTCGCTTGGCCTAATTGTTCAGACAACCTGGCCAACAACCAACCTGGCAATACTAGACTATGGAATACTACAATCGCCATACCAATTGTGGGATGGGTAGAATTTCCTTGGTGGCAGGGCAATCTTACAGGAAAAATAGACAACTTACAATATTTAGCATTCAAGGGAGGAAAATGGGTACCTAGGAATAAGACTGGATTAACTGATTTAGGACAGGTCCCCACTGAAAATCTACAGCTCAGTTTCAGTACAACCACCCCTTCCTCTGATGCTTTCAAACCTACAGTATTGGAAAGATACATACATAATAGAAAATGGGAACATTCTGAGTTGTTCCCCCAAGGTGATGCAGACAGTTGTACAAGTAAGCCGGGGAACCTGGTTTGTAATGAATCCAATGAGTATGTCAACGGAATGCATGTATGTGGGAATCCCGCAGCCGGGTACTGTAGCCCCTTGGGACAAAAACCCTCTTGGTGTATGCTTCAGAATGTATCTAGTTTTGTGGATTTGGCTCACAGATTGGTATTGCAGCACTCAGCTTTGTGGGATCTGCCTGAGGGTACATTTTGGATATGCGGAGAAGGAGCATATAAATGGCTTCCCGTAGGTATAAAGGGTACTTGTACATTAGGACGCCTAACCCCGGCTACTTTCATAATTTCAAATAAACAAGTGAATATGCAAGCCGTGCCCAAGCACACACTGTATAAAAGAGCTGCAGATAACTCACCACGTCCCTCGGGGAGGCCGCATATAGTACAAATGGGAATTCCCAACAAAATTGCTAGTACCATTTTTATTTATCCTATGTTAACACAAATGTGGGATAAATTAGTTAGAGCCACGGATTATCTAGATGATCAGATTTGGGATATATTGGACATATTAAATACTAGTATAGCTGTACAGAATCAGCTTATAATAGTCACTAACCAACATACCCTGGTATTGGATTACCTAACTGCCTCACAAGGGGGTATGTGTCAAATCATCGGACCCACCTGCTGTCATTATATAGACCCGAATAGTACTATGAGTATGAGATTTAAATTAAAAGACGTACAACGACTCAGGGATCAGTATGACAAAGACAATGACCAAAATAAGGATAGCTGGTGGTCAGATACCTTTTCTTTTCTTAACCCGGCCAATTGGTTCAGAGGGATCGGTGGGTGGGTTACCGGGATTATGCAAAGCCTAATACATACAGTTATGGTTATTGTAATTATATATGTATTATTCAAGGTTGTACTCAAGGGTATCTCGGTATGCACAAATAAATTTTGTGTAATGGATGCGAGAATATAAAGTTTTTTTTTTGTAATATCACAAAAAGAATGACTAAAATGATCGACAAGGTTTTGAATGGAATATGTCAAAGGGGGGATTGTGAAGAGCAGAACAAAAATGATTACCTCAATGAACAAAAATAAAAAAAGGAATTTGTGATAAATATTGACCTGTCCATTCAAGGACATGTTAGCTATAGTATGAAATCCTGTTTTTCTTGTCTGTGGAATTGCCTTTGTACTGTTTGTTGTGAAACTGCCGCCCACAAAACTGTTTTCTTTTCTTTTCTTTCTTTCCTGTTTTGTCTCTTTGTTTAAACATGCAAAACTTGTATAACCACTAAACCTACTGAAACAGCTATATAAAGAAGGGATAGCACATTGAAGGCAGGCGTGCTTCAGAGACTTCCCAGTGATACACTATACAAGACGTGTCGTGTGTATTATTTCTGGTGATTCACCACTTCCAAAGGCTGCTCCGACTGAGTGTGATCCCGACACACACTAGGTTTAATGTGGCACACAATTTGAGACAGGTGGCACACACAGGAGTGGCACTGAAGCAGAAATGCCAATCGTAATCTCCCACAATTTTTTTTTTCAGGGAGAATTTAAAAGAAATCTGACCCAGTATTACACACTAGGTTTAATGTGGCACACAATTTGAGACAGGTGCCACACACAGGACTGCCACTGATACAGATTTGCCAATTTTAATCTGCACTCTTTTCTTCTTCAGGGAGACTAGTGAATAAATCTGGGCCACTGTATTAGAGCATATTTTCTGTGGCAGAAAGTGGCTTGAAGAGATATAACAAAACAAAAAAAAATAGGGACTGTCCTACAATTACTATCTCCCTGCAGTAATCTCAGCAATGTATGGCAGGCAGCAATAACAAGGAGTGGACTGCTGCACAAAAAAAGTCAAGTGTGGACAAACAAACAAGGAAGCTGTGCAGAAAGGAAGGAGCAACAGGACTTGTGCTTTGAAAAAAGCAGTTGGTTTGCACAGCGGTGTACAAACAGCAATGCAGCTATCAGGGAGCCTTCTAGGGCAGCCCAATGAGCTACAGCACTGAGGAAAAAAAATGTAGCCTCCACTGTCCCTGCAAACAAAAGTTGGTGTTGGACAGTGGAAATCACTACAGCACAAGCGGTTTGGGGGTTAATGGACCCTGCCTAACGCTATCCCTGCTTCTGACGAAGCGGCAGCAACCTCTTCCTATGCTCAGATCAGCAGCATTAAGATGGCAGTCGGCAGGAACGCCCCTTTATAGCCCCTGTGACACCGCAGAAAGCAAGCCAATCACTGCAATGCCCTTCTCTAAGATGGTGGGGACTGAGACCTATGTCATCACGCTGCCCACACTCTGCGTCCACCTTCATTGGCTGAGAAATGGCACTTTTTGCGTCATTGAAACGCGACTTTGGCATGAAAGTCGCGTACCGCATGGCCGACCCCACACAGGGATCGGGTCGGGTTTCATGAAACCCGACTTTGCCAAAAGTCGGCGACTTATGAAAATGAACGACCCATTTCGCTCAACCCTACTGGTTACCAGTGAAGACATCGCTGAATCGGCGTCACACACGCCGATTCAGCGATGTCTGCAGGGAGTCCAGCGATAAAATAAAGTTCTGGACTTTCTGCACCTACCAACGATGTCACAGCAAGATCCAGATCGCTGCTGCGTGTCAAACTCAACGATATCGCTAGCCAGGACGCTGCAACGTCACGGATCACTAGCGATATCGTTGAGTGTGAAGGTACCTTTAGTTACCTTTATCTCCAATCCTTCAAGGGTCTTGCAACATTACTAGGGATAAGAATCAAGCCTGGGACCCATATACAGTCAGATGTTTTAGAGTCCTCATTCCTTATCAGTGTATGATAGACCACTTTAAGTAAGGAGCCTTACAAGCAATAGCATTACAGAAAAGTATGGAAACATACTCGGTTTAGAGAAAAGAAACTTTATTGCAAGTATTAGGCTAATACACTCAATCATGTTTTAAGACTCACTGAAGGATCAAACATTGACAACTAGCTTCAAAATGTAGCAGATCAATTGTCTGAGGATCGAGTTCAAGTTAAATTTCGCTAAGTAATCACATAAATGCAAACATTTTGAGATTTAATTTGTGGTTCGCAAAAAAAAAAACAAAAGGAAAATTTTGTCCAGCATAATTAATTTCCCACTTTGTTGAAACATCAGAGAGCATACAAACATCATTTCGCATTGCCATGAGGTCTTCCCCATAATGTTGTGCTGCTGAGATACCTTACAGATTATCATACGATGTACAGTGGTGGTCAGTAGAGTTGAGTGACTTTTACTTTTTTCGGATCGAGTCGGGTTTCGCCGATTATTGCGAAAACTCGGGGGTAGAGTTGAGCGACCTTGACCTTTTTAGAGTCGAGCCGGGTTTCGCGAAACCCGACTATCTCAAAAGTCGGGTCGAGTGAAATCGGCCGATTATGACGTAAAGTCGGGATCGACCGAAACACGAAACCCAATGCAAGTCAATGGGGCAGCATAGTCGGCAGTGAGTGGGGGCCAGGAAAACACCTAGAGTGCCCATTTTAATGTCAAAACCATCCATTCTTCTTAATGAAGCTTGTCAAGCGTAATTTACCTTATAATAATTGTAAGGCATTTGAAATTGGGGGTCATTTGGCTAAAGTTGTGGTGGGTAGGGCTGGTTCAAGTAATTAGTGGGCCCAGGAAATCTGGACCACGTCACGGCAGTGGAGCAGGGAGAGGTAAGTATTTCAACTTTGCAAGTGCTGTGAACCTGAGCAAGCAGGGGGGGCCCACTCGTTGGCATTGGCACTGGCACAGGGCCCCTCAAAGTACAGCGGTGTGTTTGCACGGCGGGGGCGCCTGCCACCGGCAGCAACACTTTTGCGTACTATGAGAGGCTCTGTGCCAGTGACGTCGCCAACTAGTATTCCTCCCCCCCACCTGATGAAGGAACCTGCACTTTCATCTGCACCTTCCTCTTTGTCCCCGTGTAAGGTGGTATGGTATGCGGGAAGAGCAACCTGACTTTCAGCAGGGTCACAATGTTGTTGTGTAGCGTGCACGGGGAATGTTGCGTTATGGGTCAATGTACCAGCAGACTCATCTATCACTGGCTGGGCAATGGGCAGGATGAGGAGGAAACACAGATATAGGCCCAAAGAATAAAGTTGGCTAAATGCAGTTCAAAATTGGTAACACAGGAATAACCAGGGGGCATTGCAGTGGAGGACAACTGGAATGAGAGGCTGACACAGAGAGTAGGCCCAAATCAGTAAGTAGTCGAAATGCAGTTCAAAATTGGCAACCGTAGTAAACAGGCGGCACAGCTTTGTTCAGTGGAGGAGAACAGCAAGGAGTGGCAGACACCGATAGTAGGCCCCAACCCAACTAGTAGGCAAAATGCAGTCTAACATTAACAACTACTTAACGAGCGCCTGAAAACAGAATTTCAGGACAGGAAACCAGGAGAACAGCAAGGAGTGGCAGACACCGATAGTAGGCCCCAAACCAACTAGTACGCCAAATGCAGTTGTTCCGTTTAACCACAATTTAATGAGAGCCTGAAGATAGAAGTTCAGGAAAGGCAACCTGGAGAACACCTTGGAGTGGAACACACCATCTCTCTACACCCCATACCCAATTTGTAGGCCTAATGCAGTGTAGTTTCCAAGAACTACTAAACGAGAGCCGGAAGATCGAAGCTCAGGAAAGGCAACCTGGAGAACACCTTGGAGTGGAACACACCATCTCTCTACACCCCATACCCAATTTGTAGGCCTAATGCAGTGTAGTTTCCAACAACTACTAAACGAGAGCATGAAGATCGAAGCATTGGCGAGGAAACCTGGGGAACACCTTGGAGTGGAACACACCATCTCTCTACACCCCATACCCAATTTGTAGGCCTAATGCAGTGTAGTTTCCAAGAACTACTAAACGAGAGCCGGAAGATCGAAGCTCAGGAAAGGCAACCTGGAAAACACCTTGGAGTGGAACACACCATCTCTCTACACCCCATACCCAATTTGTAGGCCTAATGCAGCGTAGTTTCCAACAACTACTAAACGAGAGCATGATGATCGAAGCATTGGCGAGGAAACCTGGGGAACACCTTGGAGTGGAACACACCATCTCTCTACAGTGGAACACACCATCTCTCTACACCCCATACCCAATTTGTAGGCCTAATGCAGTGTAGTTTCCAAGAACTACTAAACGAGAGCCGGAAGATCGAAGCTCAGGAAAGGCAACCTGGAAAACACCTTGGAGTGGAACACACCATCTCTCTACACCCCATACCCAATTTGTAGGCCTAATGCAGCGTAGTTTCCAACAACTACTAAACGAGAGCATGATGATCGAAGCATTGGCGAGGAAACCTGGGGAACACCTTGGAGTGGAACACACCATCTCTCTACAGTGGAACACACCATCTCTCTACACCCCATACCCAATTTGTAGGCCTAATGCAGCGTAGTTTCCAACAACTACTAAACGAGAGCCGGAAGATCGAAGCTCAGGAAAGGCAACCTGGGGAACACCTTGGAGTGGAACACACCATCTCTCTACACCCCATACCCAATTTGTAGGCCCAATGCAGCGTAGTTTCCAACAACTACTAAACGAGAGCCGGAAGATCGAAGCTCAGGAAAGGCATCCTGGGGAACACCTTGGAGTGTAACAAACCCTCTCTCTACACCACGGAAGGGCTGATTCTTAGGAAGGAAGGCTGTCGGAAAGAAGCAGGGCGCGTCCGAGGGTGATTATATTCTTATTAGGTATATACTCACCCTCGGACGCGCCCTGCTTCTTTATTTGTAATGAATGTTTATTTGCAATGTGGTTTTGACTTACTCTATTTTTTTGGTAAATAATGATTTTATTATTTTCATTGTTTTGCATCTTCTTGGCAATAATATAAAGAAGACGCGACAGGACAACACTCGGTGGATGCCATATCTGTGTTTAAAATTGAAAAAACCTTTCAGTTAACTACTTGCAGGAGAAAGTTATTGTAGCTGGTGGCCATTTTTAGTACTGTACCAGATTTTTGTTGTATGTGTTTGTTTTTAATGTTCAAATGTCTGCATTTGATATCTCTCCAGTATTTTCTTTTTTATAAGCAAAATACTTATTTTTATATTTTCTGATGTTGGTTCCAGGGGTACACGGGCAGCAGTGGTGTGGTCAGTGGAGGCCTAGTGGAAGGAGTGACCGCAGACAGGCATCGAAGGCCTAAAATAATAACACATGGCTGTAGGCAATTTTAAATTGGTTCCAGGGGTACACGGGCAGCAGTGGTGTGGTCAGTGGAGGCCTAGTGGAAGGAGTGACCGCAGACAGGCATCGAAGGCCTAAAATAATAACACATGGCTGTAGGCAATTTTAAATTGGTTCCAGGGGTACACGGGCAGCAGTGCCCTGGTCAGTGTAGTAGTAGTTGAAAGAATGGACCGCAGACAGGCATCGAAGGCCTAAAATAAAAAAATTGGGCTGGCTGTAGGCAATTTTAAATTGGTTCCAGGGGTACACGGGCAGCAGTGGTGTGGTCAGTGGAGGCCTAGTGGAAGGAGTGACCGCAGACAGGCATCGAAGGCCTAAAATAATAACACATGGCTGTAGGCAATTTTAAATTGGTTCCAGGGGTACACGGGCAGCAGTGCCCTGGTCAGTGTAGTAGTAGTTGAAAGAATGGACCGCAGACAGGCATCGAAGGCCTAAAATAAAAAAATTGGGCTGGCTGTAGGCAATTTTAAATTGGTTCCAGGGGTACACGGGCAGCAGTGGTGTGGTCAGTGGAGGCCTAGTGGAAGGAGTGACCGCAGACAGGCATCAAAGGCCTAAAATAATAACACATGGCTGTAGGCAATTTTAAATTGGTTCCAGGGGTACACGGGCAGCAGTGGTGTGGTCAGTGGAGGCCTAGTGGAAGGAGTGACCGCAGACAGGCATCGAAGGCCTAAAATAATAACACATGGCTGTAGGCAATTTTAAATTGGTTCCAGGGGTACACGGGCAGCAGTGGTGTGGTCAGTGGAGGCCTAGTGGAAAGAGTGACCGCACCACCACCGCCAGAGACACTTTATTGTACTAGGAGGGACCCAGTGGCAGTGCCGTCGACCAAAAGCGGGCTCACCCACCTCTTCAGACAAACTGCACTCTCACGGGTGCTGTCGCCAAGTGTCGATACCACGGCCCCGTGTGGGGAGTTTGGCCATTTAGTGAGGTGTAAACATGTCGTATGCTGGACAATCAGGTGCTGAAAATTACGAGATTGGAAAAGGCATTCAGAATAGTCCACAGGCAAGACCTTTTCATAGGAAAGCTAGGTGTCAGCCGGGCAAGGTGGGGCAAAAGATTTCGCAATCCAGTTGTGGTTCATTTTAATGAAGGTTAGATCATCTACATTTTGGGTAGCCAGACGAGTCCTTTTTTCTGTTAGTATTGAACCTGCAGCACTGAATACTCTTTCTGATAGGACACTAGCTGCCGGGCAAGCAAGCTCCTGCAATGCATATTCTGCCAATTCTGGCCAGGTGTCTAATTTTCATGCCCAGTAATCAAATGGGAATGACGGTTGAGGGAGAACATCGATAAGGGATGAAAAATAGTTTGTAACCATACTGGACAAATGTTGTCTCCTGTCACTTTGAATTGATGCTGCAGTACCTGTCCTGTCTGCGGTCATAGCAAAATCACTCCACAACCTGGTCAGAAAACCCCTCTGGCCAACGCCACTTCTGATTTCTGCCCCTCTAACTCCTCTGGTCTGCTGGCCCCTGCAGCTCGTGTGAGAACGATCACGGGCGCTGTGTGCAGGGAATGCCAGAAGCAAACGGTCAACAAGAGTTGATTGTTTGGTTGCTAATATTAGTTCCAAGTTCTCATGTGGCATTATATTTTGCAATTTGCCTTTATAGCGAGGATCAAGGAGGCAGGCCAACCAGTAATCGTCATCATTCATCATTTTAGTTATGCGTGTGTCCCTTTTGAGGATACGTAAGGCATAATCCGCCATGTGGGCCAAAGTTCCAGTTCTCAAATCTGCGGTTGTGCTTGGTTGAGGGGCAGTTTCAGGCAAATCCACGTCACTTGTGTCCCTCAAAAAACCAGAACCCGGCCTTGCCGCGCCACCAATTTCCAGTGGTCCCGGAAAAGCTTCCTCATTAAAAATATAATCATCCCCATCATCCTCCTCGTCCTCCTCCTCCTCTTCGCCCGCTACCTCGTCCTGTACACTGCCCTGGCCAGACAATGGCTGACTGTCATCAAGGCTTTCCTCTTCCTCAGCTGCAGACGCCTGATCCTTTATGTGCGTCAAACTTTGCATCAGCAGACGCATTAGGGGGATGCTCATGCTTATTATGGCGTTGTCTGCACTAACCAGCCGTGTGCATTCCTCAAAACACTGAAGGACTTGACACATGTCTTGAATCTTCGACCACTGCACACCTGACAACTCCATGTCTGCCATCCAACTGCCTGCCCGTGTATGTGTATCCTCCCACAAAAACATAACAGCCCGCCTCTGTTCACACAGTCTCTGAAGCATGTGCAGTGTTGAGTTCCACCTTGTTGCAACGTCTATGATTAGGCGATGCTGGGGAAGGTTCAAAGAACGCTGATAGGTCTGCATACGGCTGGAGTGTACGGGCGAACGGCGGATATGTGAGCAAAGTCCACGCACTTTGAGGAGCAGGTCGGATAACCCCGGATAACTTTTCAGGAAGCACTGCACCACCAGGTTTAAGGTGTGAGCCAGGCAAGGAATGTGTTTCAGTTGGGAAAGGGAGATGGCAGCCATGAAATTCCTTCCGTTATCACTCACTACCTTGCCTGCCTCAAGATCTACAGTGCCCAGCCACGACTGCGTTTCTTTCTGCAAGAACTCGGACAGAACTTCCGCGGTGTGTCTGTTGTCGCCCAAACACTTCATAGCCAATACAGCCTGCTGACGTTTGCCAGTAGCTGCCCCATAATGGGAGACCTGGTGTGCAACAGTGGCAGCTGCGGATGGAGTGGTTGTGCGACTGCGGTCTGTGGACGAGCTCTCGCTTCTGCAGGAGGACGAAGAGGAGGAGGAGGGGGTGCGAACGGCTACAGCCAATTGTTTCCTAGACCGTGGGCTAGGCAGAACTGTCCCAAACTTGCTGTCCCCTGTGGACCCTGCATCCACCACATTTACCCAGTGTGCTGTGATGGACACGTAACGTCCCTGGCCATGCCTACTGGTCCATGCATCTGTTGTCAGGTGCACCTTTGTGCTCACAGATTGCCTGAGTGCATGGACGATGCGCTCTTTAATATGCTGGTGGAGGGCTGGGATGGCTTTTCTGGAAAAAAAGTGTCGATTGGGTAGCTCGTAGCGTGGTACAGCGTAGTCCATCAGGGCTTTGAAAGCTTCGCTTTCAACTAACCGGTAGGGCATCATCTCTAACGAGATTAGTCTAGCTATGTGTGCGTTCAAACCCTGTGTACGCGGATGCGAGGCTAAGTACTTCCTTTTTCTAACCATAGTCTCATGTAGGGTGAGCTGGACTGGAGAGCTGGAGATCGTGGAACTAGCGGGGGTGCCGGTGGACATGGCAGACTGAGAGACGGTGGGAGATGGTATTGTTGCCACCGGTGCCCTAGATGCAGTGTTTCCTACTACGAAACTGGTGATTCCCTGACCCTGACGGCTTTGGCCTGGCAAAGAAACCTGCACAGATACTGCAGGTGGTGCGGAAAATGGTGGCCCTACACTGCCGGAAGGGATGTTGCGTTGCTGACTAGCTTCATTGGCCGAGGGTGCTACAACCTTAAGGGACGTTTGGTAGTTAGTCCAGGCTTGCAAATGCATGGTGGTTAAATGTCTATGCATGCAACTTGTATTGAGACTTTTCAGATTCTGTCCTCTGCTTAAGGTAGTTGAACATTTTTGACAGATGATTTTGCGCTGATCAATTGGATGTTGTTTAAAAAAATGCCAGACTGCACTCTTTCTAGCATCGGATAACTTTTCAGGCATTGCAGACTGAGCTTTAACCGGATGGCCACGCTGTCCTCCAACAGGTTTTAGCTTTGCCACGCGTTTTGGGCAAGATACGGGCCCGGCAGATGGAACCTGTTGCGATGTTGATGCCTGCTGCGGCCCCTCCTCCTCCGCTTCAGAACTGCTGCCGCCTGCACCCTGTTCCCCCAATGGCTGCCAATCGGGGTCAAGAACTGGGTCATCTATTACCTCTTCCTGTAGCTCGTGTGCAACTTCGTCTGTGTCACCGTGTCAGTCGGTGGTATAGCGTTCGTGATGGGGCAACATAGTCTCATCAGGGTCTGATTCTTGATCAGCACCCTGCGAGGGCAATGTTGTGGTCTGAGTCAAAGGACCAGCATAGTAGTCTGGCTGTGGCTGTGCATCAGTGCACTCCATGTCAGATTCAACTTGTAATGGGCATGGACTGTTAACTGCTTCACTTTCTAAGCCAGGGACGGTATGTGTAAAGAGCTCCATGGAGTAACCCGTTGTGTCGCCTGCTGCATTCTTCTCTGTTGTTGTTTTTGCTGAAGAGGACAAGGAAGCGACTTGTCCCTGACCGTGAACATCCACTAACGACTCGCTGCTTTTACTTTTACCAGTTTCACGCGAGGAGGCAAAAGAGCTAGAGGCTGAGTCAGCAAGATAAGCCAAAACTTGCTCTTGCTGCTCTGGCTTTAAAAGCGGTTTTCCTACTCCCAGAAAAGGGAGCGTTCGAGGCCTTGTGTAGCCAGACGACGAACCTGGCTCCACAGCTCCAGACTTAGGTGCAATATTTTTTTTCCCACGACCAGCTGATGCTCCACCACTACCACTACCCTCATTACCAGCTGACAATGAACGCCCCCGGCCACGACCTCTTCCACCATACTTCCTCATTGTTTTAAAAACGTAAACAAACTAACGGTATTTGTTGCTGTCACACAAATTACACGGTGAGCTATAACTTCAGTATGATTTAGCTACCCCTTTACAGGTGAGTGAGACCACAACGAAAATCAGGCACAATGTTACACACTCTGTTGTTGGTGGCAACAAATGAGAGAGATGCCACACACGCAGGACTGTCACTGAAGCACAAATGTAAATATTAATCTCCCACTGATTTGATTTTTTTTTTTTTTTCAGGGAGACTTTAGGAAAAAAAAAATAGAATAAAATGATTTTTACAGGAAGAATTTAGAAACCAAAGAAAATAAAATGATTTTTTCAGGGAGAATTTAGAAAACAAATAAAACAAAAAAAGGCTTTCTATGGCCCACTGAGTGAGAGATGACGCACACAGGAGTCAGGAGTGGCACACAAGCCCAGAGGCCAATATTTATCTCCCACTGATTGATGTAGTGATTTTTTCAGGTAGATTTTGGAACCCAAATCAAGCTAAAAAAAATTATAGGCTTTCTATGGCCCACAATTGGAGAGAGAGAGAGAGAGAGAGAGATGGCACACCCAGGAGTCAAGACTGGCACACAAGCAGAAAGGGCAATATTAATCTCCCATTGATTTGTTTTTTTTGTTTTTTTTTTCAGGGAGACTTTAGGAAAAAAAAATAGAATAAAATGATTTTTTCAGGAAGAATTTAGAAACCAAATAAAATAAAATGATTTTTTCAGGGAGAATTTAGAAAACAAATAAAACAAAAAAAGGCTTTCTATGGCCCACTGAGTGAGAGATGACGCACACAGGAGTCAGGAGTGGCACACAAGCCCAGAGGCCAATATTTATCTCCCACTGATTGATGTAGTGATTTTTTCAGGTAGATTTTGGAACCCAAATCAAGCTAAAAAAATAATAGGCTTTCTATGGCCCACAATTGGAGAGAGAGAGAGAGAGATGGCACACCCAGGAGTCAAGACTGGCACACAAGCAGAAAGGGCAATATTAATCTCCCACTGATTTGTTTTTTTTTTGTTTTTTTTTAGGGAGACTTTAGGAAAAAAAAAATAGAATAAAATGATTTTTTCAGGAAGAATTTAGAAACCAAAGAAAATAAAATGATTTTTTCAGGGAGAATTTAGAAAACAAATAAAACAAAAAAAGGCTTTCTATGGCCCACTGAGTGAGAGATGACGCACACAGGAGTCAGGAGTGGCACACAAGCCCAGAGGCCAATATTTATCTCCCACTGATTGATGTAGTGATTTTTTCAGGTAGATTTTGGAACACAAATCAAGCTAAAAAAAATAATAGGCTTTCTATGGCCCACAATTGGAGAGAGAGAGAGAGATGGCACACCCAGGAGTCAAGACTGGCACACAAGCAGAAAGGGCTATATTAATCTCCCACTGATTTGTTTTTTTTTTGTTTTTTTTTCAGGGAGACTTTAGGAAAAAAAAAATAGAATAAAATGATTTTTTCAGGAAGAATTTAGAAACCAAATAAAATAAAATGATTTTTTCAGGGAGAATTTAGAAAACAAATAAAACAAAAAAAGGCTTTCTATGGCCCACTGAGTAAGAGATGACGCACACAGGAGTCAGGAGTGGCACACAAGCCCAGAGGCCAATATTTATCTCCCACTGATTGATGTAGTGATTTTTTCAGGTAGATTTTGGAACCCAAATCAAGCTAAAAAAATAATAGGCTTTCTATGGCCCACAATTGGAAAGAGAGAGAGAGATGGCACACCCAGGAGTCAAGACTGGCACACAAGCAGAAAGGGCAATATTAATCTCCCACTGATTTGTTTTTTTGGTTTTTTTTTTCAGGGAGACTTTAGGAAAAAAAAAATAGAATAAAATGATTTTTTCAGGAAGAATTTAGAAACCAAATAAAATAAAATGATTTTTTCAGGGAGAATTTAGAAAACAAATAAAACAAAAAAAGGCTTTCTATGGCCCACTGAGTGAGAGATGACGCACACAGGAGTCAGGAGTGGCACACAAGCCCAGAGGCCAATATTTATCTCCCACTGATTGATGTAGTGATTTTTTCAGGTAGATTTTGGAACCCAAATCAAGCTAAAAAAATAATAGGCTTTCTATGGCCCACAATTGGAGAGAGAGAGAGAGATGGCACACCCAGGAGTCAAGACTGGCACACAAGCAGAAAGGGCAATATTAATCTCCCACTGATTTGTTTTTTTTGTTTTTTTTTCAGGGAGACTTTAGGAAAAAAAAATAGAATAAAATGATTTTTTCAGGAAGAATTTAGAAACCAAACAAAATAAAATGATTTTTTCAGGGAGAATTTAGAAAACAAATAAAACAAAAAATGGCTTTCTATGGCCCACTGAGTGAGAGATGACGCACACAGGAGTCAGGAGTGGCACACAAGCCCAGAGGCCAATATTTATCTCCCACTGATTGATGTAGTGATTTTTTCAGGTAGATTTTGGAACCCAAATCAAGCTAAAAAAATAATAGGCTTTCTATGGCCCACAATTGGAGAGAGAGAGAGAGATGGCACACCCAGGAGTCAAGACTGGCACACAAGCAGAAAGGGCAATATTAATCTCCCACTGATTTGTTTTTTTTTTTTTTTTTTTTTTTTCAGGGAGACTTTAGGAAAAAAAAAAAAATAGAATAAAATGATTGGAGTGGCACACAAGCCCAGAGGCCAATATTTATCTCCCACTTTTTTTTTTTTGTTCCAGGGAAAATTTATAAACCCAATAAAAAAAATAATAAATAGGCTTTCTATGGCCCACTATCTGAGAGACAGAGAGAGATGGCACGCTTAGGACTGGCACACAAGCCCAAAGGCCAATATTAATCTCCCTTTTTTTTTGTAAGGGAGAATTTATAAAACCAAAAAAAAATAAATAAATAGGCTTTCTATGGCCCACTATTTGTGAGAGAGATGGCACGCTTAGGACTGGCACACAAGCCCAGAGGCCAATATTAATCTCCCACTTTTTTTTTTTTTTCCAGGGAAAATTTATAAACCCAATAAAAAAAATAAAAAATAAATAGGCTTTCTATGGCCCACTATCTGAGAGAGAGAGATGGCACGCTTAGGACTGGCACACAAGCCCAAAGGCCAATATTAATCTCCCACTGATTGATTTATTGATTTTTTCAGGTAGAATTTAGAACCCAAATAAAGCAAAAAAAAAAAAGGGCTTTCTATGGCCCACTGAGTGAGTGATAATGCACACAGGAGTCAGGAGTGGCACACAAGCCCTGAGGCCAATATTTTTCTCCCACTGATTGATGTAGTGATTTTTTCAGGTAGATTTTAGAACCAAAATCAAGCAAAAAAATAAATAGGCTTTCTATGGCCCACTGAGTGAGTGATGATGCACACAGGAGTCAAGAGTGGCACACAAGCCCTGAGGCCAATATTTTTCTCCCACTGATTGATGTAGTGATTTTTTCAGGTAGATTTTATAACCCAAATCAAGCAAAAAAATAAATAGGCTTTCTATGGCCCACTGAGTGAGAGATGACACAGACAGGGATGGCACTCTAGCAGAAATGTCAATCTTAATCTCCCACAAAAAAAAAAAAAAAAACAGGGAGTGTCCTTCAATTACTATCTCCCTGCAGTAATCTCAGCCAGGTATGGCAGGCAGCAATAAGGAGTGGACTGATGCACAAATTAAATAAAAAGTGTGTACAAACCAAAAAGATAGCTGTGCAGAAAGGAAGGAACAAGAGGATTTGTGCTTTGAAAAAAGCAGTTGGTTTGCACAGCGGCGTACACACAGCAATGCAGCTATCAGGGAGCCTTCTAGGGCAGCCCAATGAGCTACAGCGCTGAGGAATAAAAAAAAAAAAGGAGCTTCCACTGTCCCTGCACACCGAAGGTGGTGTTGGGCAGTGGAAATCGCTACAGCACAAGCGGTTTGGTGGTTAATGGACCCTGCCTAACGCTATCCCTGCTTCTGACGAAGCGGCAGCAACCTCTCCCTAAGCTCAGATCAGCAGCAGTAACATGGCGGTCGGCGGGAACTCCCCTTTATAGCCCCTGTGACGCCGCAGACAGCAAGCCAATCACTGCAATGCCCTTCTCTAAGATGGTGGGGACCAGGACCTATGTCATCACGCTGCCCACACTCTGGATTTACCTTAATTGGCTGAGAAATGGCGCTTTTCGCGTCATTGAAACGCGACTTTGGCGCAAAAGTCGCGTACCGCATGGCCGACCCCGCACAGGGGTCGGATCGGGTTTCATGAAACCCGACTTTGCCAAAAGTCGGCGACTTTTGAAAATGAACGACCCGTTTCGCTCAACCCTAGTCGGGGGCCGACTGAAACACGAAACCCAATGCAAGTCAATGGGGAATCAAAGTCGGCAGTGAGTAGAGGACAGGAAAACACCTACAGTGCCCATTTTAATGCCAAAAACATCAATTCTTATTACTTAAGCTTCTCAATCTTAATTTACTTTGTGATAATGGTTAGGCATTGAAAACTGGGGGTCATTTGGCTAAAGTTGTGGGGGGGAAGGGCTGGCTCAAGATTTTCGTGGGTGCAGGAAACGCGGATCACAGTGGGGCAAAAAAGTATTTAGTCAGTCAGCAATAGTGCAAGTTCCACCACTTAAAAAGATGAGAGGCGTCTGTAATTTACATCATAGGTAGACCTCAACTATTGGAGACAAACTGAGAAAAAAAATCCAGAAAATCACATTGTCTGTTTTTTTTTAACATTTTATTTGCATATTATGGTGGAAAATAAGTATTTGGTCAGAAACAAAATTTCATCTCAATACTTTGTAATATATCCTTTGTTGGCAATGACAGAGGTCAAACATTTTCTGTAAGTCTTCACAAGGTTGCCACACACTGTTGTTGGTATGTTGGCCCATTCCTCCATGCAGATCTCCACTAGAGCAGTGATGTTTTTGGCTTTTCGCTTGGCAACAACTCCCTCCAAAGGTTTTCTATAGGGTTGAGATCTGGAGACTGGCTAGGCCACTCCAGGACCTTGAAATGCTTCTTACGAAGCCACTCCTTCGTTGCCCTGGCGGTGTGCTTTGGATCATTGTCATGTTGAAAGACCCAGCCACGTTTCATCTTCAATGCCCTTGCTGATGGAAGGAGGTTTGCACTCAAAATCTCACGATACATGGCCCCATTCATTCTTTCATGTACCCGGATCAGTTGTCCTGGCCCCTTTGCAGAGAAACAGCCCCAAAGCATGATGTTTCCACCACCATGCTTTACAGTAGGTATGGTGTTTGATGGATGCAACTCAGTATTCTTTTTCCTCCAAACACGACAAGTTGTGTTTCTACCAAACAGTTCCAGTTTGGTTTCATCAGACCATAGGACATTCTCCCAAAACTCCTCTGGATCATCCAAATGCTCTCTAGCAAACTTCAGATGGGCCCGGACATGTACTGGCTTAAGCAGTGGGACACGTCTGGCACTGCAGGATCTGAGTCCATGGTGGCGTAGTGTGTTACTTATGGTAGGTAGTGTTGAGCGATACCTTCCGATATCGGAAAGTATCGGTATCGGATAGGATCGGCCGATATTCAAAAAATATCGGATATCGCCGATACTGATACCCGATCCCAATGCAAGTCAATGGGACCAAAATATCGGAATTAAAATAAACCCTTTCTTGCCTTGTAGGTTCATTCTACATGAAGGAAAACAACTAAGAATAATGCCGGATGTATTTGGGGAGGTGGCGGAGACATTAAAGTCATAGAGGTTTATCCCAATCAAATAGAATAGCATGTTTTTTGTTTTTTTTAAGACGTTCGGAGTGACAAAGATATTGACTATGTAAATTTTTTTTTTTTTTTTGTCAGATATTGATGTTTCGCTATTCCACGCCCTTCCCCTTCTTTTTTTTCTTTTTTTTTTTTCTTTTCCCACACTTTCATCTTCATCATCATCAGCATCTTTGACATCAACTTCTTCTTCACCTTATTCATCTTCTTCTTCATCCTTTACCTTTTTTTTTTTTTTTTTATTACATTCTTCATATTCATTTTCTTCAACTATTATTATTCTTCCTATTCTACATATTCTTTTTATTCCACTGTTATTATTCTTCCTATTCTACTTCTTCATCATATTCTCATTTGTGACAGGCATTCCCGTAGTTGTTATCTATAAAAGTTGGAAGATTACACCTTCCGTTCTGCCAGTCACAAAAGTTACATTTGTCCGCGTTCAGTTTGGCCTGCAGCATCAGGCTTTATCCAGGGGCACCACGAGGAGGAACGGACCCACCCCCATACACTGCTTAGTCTTCTTCTGCATATAATTTAGATAATATCTTTTGCTCTGATATTAAGTCTTATGCTTAATGTTCTTCTGCTCTTTGTTCTGCAGCCTCTTGTTCTTCTGCTTCTCGGTCTTCCATGTCGTCGTCTCCAGGGTCGTCGTCTCCAGTGTCGTCATCTCCGCCGTCGTCGTCTCAGCCGTCGTCGTCTCCGCCGTCGTCGTCTCCGCCGTCGTCGTCTCCGCCGTCGTCGTCGTCATCGTCATCGGGGTGGTCTTCCGGGTCGTCGTCGTCGTCATCGGGGTGGTCTTCCGGGTCGTCGACTTTAGGGTCTTCAACTTGGAAATGTAGCAGAAGGTACAAGAAGGCTGAGAAAATGCCAAGAACCAGCTGATGGAACTGGAACTCGGATGGCTACCCGAAGGTTCAAGAGCCTATGGAACTACCGAGGACCAGCTGACGTTACTGGAACCCGGATACTAAGCAGGAGGTACCCGTGCTAAAAAGCACTACCAAGGACCGCCTGACGTTGGCGGAACTCGGATACCCAGAAGGAGGCACCTAAGCCAAAGGCTCTGCCCGGAACCAGCTGACGGTACTGGAACCAGGATGGGGAGCAGAAGGTACAAGAGCAAAAGACACTGCCGAGAACCAGCTGACGGTACTGTAACCCGGATGGGTAGCCGAAGGTCCAAGAGCCAATGGAACTACCGAGGACCAGCTGACGTTACTGGAACCCGGTTACTAAGCAGGAGGTACCCGTGCCTGAAAGCACTACCAAGGACCACCTGACGTTGGTGGAACTTGGATACCCAGACAGAGGCACCTAAGCCAAAGGCTCTGCCCGGAACCAGCTGACGGTACTGGAACCAGGATGGGGAGCAGAAGGTACAAGAGCAAAAGACACTGCCGAGAACCAGCTGACGGTGCTGGAACCAGGTGGTGGACCTGAAGGCCCACAGGAGAGGAGAGAACAGCTAGGCCGCGAGGCAGCCGCAGTTACCGAACCCCAACAGTCCTACAGGGGGAGCTGGGCCTACTGGCACTACAGAACCAGCCTTGACTACCAGTTCACGCAGCCCACATAGGAAGCTCCTAAACTGGAGGCACCCTGGAGTTGGCTAACCCGACAGCACCACGACGGGGCAAGCATAGGCGTCTCAGTGAGCTTGACACAACCCGGAAACAGCTGACGGTGCTGAAACCAGGCTTGGTACGAGGGAGTACCTGTGTCAAAAACACTGCCGAGAACCAGCTGGCGTTGCTGGAACCCAGATGCGTTGCCCCAGTGTGCAAGAGCCAATGGCACGACCGAGGACCAGCTGGCGGTGCTGGAACCCGGTTACTAAGCTGTAGGTGCCCGCGCTTAAAAGCACTACCAAGGACCGCATGAACGTTGGCGGAACTCGGATACCCAGGAGGAGGCACCTAAGCCAAAGGCTCGGCCCGGAACCAGCTGACGGTGCTGGAACCAGGTGGTGGACCCGAAGGTCCACAGGAGAGGAGAGAACAGCTAGGCTGCGAGGCAGCCGCAGTTACCGAACCCCAACAGTCCTACAGGGGGAGCTGGGCCTACTGGCACTACAGAACCAGCCTTGACTACCAGTTCACGCAGCCCACATAGGAAGCTCCTAAACTGGAGGCACCCTGGAGTTGGCTAACCCGACAGCACCACGACGGGGCAAGCATAGGCGTCTCAGTGAGCTTGACACAACCCGGAAACAGCTGACGGTGCTGAAACCAGGCTTGGCACGAGGGAGTACCTGTGACAAGAACACTGCCGAGAACCAGCTGGCGGTGCTGGAACCCAGATGCGTTGCCCCAGTGTGCAAGAGCCAATGGCACCGAGGACCAGCTGGCGGTGCTGGAACCCGGTTACTAAGCTGTAGGTGCCCGCGCTTAAAAGCACTACCAAGGACCGCCTGACGTTGGCGGAACTCGGATACCCAGGAGGAGGCACCTAAGCCAAAGGCTCGGCCTGGAACCAGCTGACGGTGCTGGAACCAGGTGGTGGACCCGAAGGTCCACAGGAGAGGAGAGAACAGCTAGGCCGCGAGGCAGCCGCAGTTACCGAACCCCAACAGTCCTACAGGGGGAGCTGGGCCTACTGGCACTACAGAACCAGCCTTGACTACCAGTTCACGCAGCCCACATAGGAAGCTCCTAAACTGGAGGCACCCTGGAGTTGGCTAACCCGACCGCACCACGACGGGGCAAGCATAGGCGTCTCAGTGAACTTGACACAACCCGGAAACAGCTGACGGTGCTGAAACCAGGCTTGGCATGAGGGAGTACCTGTGACAAGAACACTGCCGAGAACCAGCTGGCGGTGCTGGAACCCAGATGCGTTGCCCCAGTGTGCAAGAGCCAATGGCACCGAGGACCAGCTGGCGGTGCTGGAACCCGGTTACTAAGCTGTAGGTGCCCGCGCTTAAAAGCACTACCAAGGACCGCCTGGCGTTGGCGGAACTCGGATACCCAGGAGGAGGCACCTAAGCCAAAGGCTCGGCCCGGAACCAGCTGACGGTGCTGGAACCAGGTGGTGGACCCGAAGGCCCACAGGAGAGGAGAGAACAGCTAGGCCGCGAGGCAGCCGCAGTTACCGAACCCCAACAGTCCTACAGGGGGAGCTGGACCTACTGGCACTACAGAACCAGCCTTGACTACCAGTTCACGCAGCCCACATAGGAAGCTCCTAAACTGGAGGCACCCTGGAGTTGGCTAACCCGACCGCACCACAACGGGGCAAGCATAGGCATCTCAGTGAGCTTGACACAACCCGGAAACAGCTGACGGTGCTGAAACCAGGTTTGGCACGAGGGAGTACCTGTGACAAAAACACTGCCGAGAACCAGCTGGCGGTGCTGGAACCCAGATGCGTTGCCCCAGTGTGCAAGAGCCAATGGCACGACCGAGGACCAGCTGACGGTGCTGAAACCCGGTTACTAAGCTGTAGGTGCCCGCGCTTAAAAGCACTACCAAGGACCGCCTGACGTTGGCGGAACTCGGATACCCAGGAGGAGGCACCTAAGCCAAAGGCTCGGCCTGGAACCAGCTGACGGTGCTGGAACCAGGTGGTGGACCCGAAGGTCCACAGGAGAGGAGAGAACAGCTAGGCCGCGAGGCAGCCGCAGTTACCGAACCCCAACAGTCCTACAGGGGGAGCTGGGCCTACTGGCACTACAGAACCAGCCTTGACTACCAATTCATGCAGCCCACATAGGAAGCTCCTAAACTGGAGGCACCCTGGAGTTGGCTAACCCGACCGCAACACGACAGGGCAAGCATAGGCGTCTCAGCGAGCTTGACACAACCCGGAAACAGCTGACGGTGCTGAAACCAGGTTTGGCACGAGGGAGTACCTGTGACAAAAACACTGCCGAGAACCAGCTGGCAGTGCTGGAACCCGGATGCTTTGCCTATCAAACATTGTCTTCCTACAGCCCCAACTAGCGGTGTTGGAGCAAAGGGTAAGCAGGGGGAGCAGAGTGTAGGCCGAAGCCTGCACTGGAGTCAGCTTTGTGTCTGCGTTGCGTTTGCAGGACACTTTGCCGGCTACACAGTGGGGGAACAGCAGGTGGTGCTGAACCCCACTAACACATTGGCTGGTGTTTTTCTCTGTGCAGCTAGCACTTCCAGGCTAAAACTGGCGGTGTTATGAGCCCAGGGTCAGCAGGAGGAGGAGAGGAGCAGAGTGTAGGCCGAAGCCTGCACTGGTGGCAGCTAGAGTTGAGCGACCTTGACCTTTTTAGAGTCGAGCCGGGTTTCGCGAAACCCGACTATCTCAAAAGTCGGGTCGAGTGAAATCGGCCGATTATGACGTAAAGTCGGGATCGACCGAAACACGAAACCCAATGCAAGTCAATGGGGCAGCATAGTCGGCAGTGAGGGGGGGCCAGGAAAACACCTAGAGTGCCCATTTTAATGTCAAAACCATCCATTCTTCTTAATGAAGCTTGTCAAGCGTAATTTACCTTATAATAATTGGAAGGCATTTGAAATTGGGGGTCATTTGGCTAAAGTTGTGTGGGGTAGGGCTGGTTCAAGTAATTAGTGGGCCCAGGAAATCTGGACCACGTCACGGCAGTGGAGCAGGGAGAGGTAAGTATTTCAACTTTGCAAGTGCTGTGATCCTGAGCAAGCAGGGGGGGCCCACTTGTTGGCATTGGCACTGGCACAGGGCCCCTCAAAGTACAGCGGTGTGTTTGCACGGCGGGGGCGCCTCCCACCAGCAGCAACACTTTTGCGTATTATGAGAGGCCCTGTGCCAGTGACGTCGCCAACTAGTATTCCTCCCCCCACCTGATGAAGGAACCTGCACTTTCATCTGCACCTTCCTCTTTGTCCCCGTGTAAGGTGGTATGGTATGCGGGAAGAGCAACCTGACTTTCAGCAGGGTCACAATGTTGTTGTGTAGCATGCACGGGGAATGTTGCGTTATGGGTCAATGTACCAGCAGACTCATCTATCACTGGCTGGGCAATGGGCACGATGAAGTGGAAACACAGATATAGGCCCAAAGAATAAAATGCAGTTCAAAATTGGTAACACAGGAATAACCAGGGGGCATTGCAGTGGAGGACAACTGGAATGAGAGGCTGACACAGAGAGTAGGGCCAAATCAGTAAGTAGTCGAAATGCAGTTCAAAATTGGCAACCGTAGTAAACAGGCGGCACAGCTTTGTTCAGTGGAGGAGAACAGCAAGGAGTGGCAGACACCGATAGTAGGCCCCAACCCAACTAGTAGGCCAAATGCAGTCTAACATTAACAACTACTTAACGAGAGCCTGAAAATGGAATTTCAGGACAGGAAACCAGGAGAACAGCAAGGAGTGGCAGACACCGATAGTAGGCCCCAAACCAACTAGTACGCCAAATGCAGTTGTTCCATTTAACCACAATTTAATGAGAGCCTGAAGATAGAAGCTCAGGAAAGGCAACCTGGGGAACACCTTGGAGTGTAACACACCATCTCTCTCCACCCCATACCCATTTTGTAGGCCTAATGCTGTGTAGTTTTCTACAACTACTAAACGAGAGTCGGAAGACCGAAGCAATGGCAAGGCAACCTGGGGAACACCTTGGAGTGTAACACACCATCTCTCTCCACCCCATACCCAATTTGTAGGCCTAATGCAGTGTAGTTTCCAAGAACTACTAAACGAGAGCCGGAAGATCGAAGCTCAGGAAAGGCAACCTGGGGAACACCTTGGAGTGTAACACACCCTCTCGCTACACCCCATACCCAATTTGAAGGCCTAATGCAGCGTAGTTTCCAACAACTACTAAACGAGAGCCGGAAGATCGAAGCTCAGGAAAGGCAACCTGGGGAACACCTTGGAGTGTAACACACCCTCTCTCTACACCCCATACCCAATTTGTAGGCCTAATGCAGCGTAGTTTCCGACAACTACTAAACGAGAGCATGAAGATCGAAGCTCAGGAAAGGCAACCTGGGGAACACCTTGGAGTGTAACACACCCTCTCTCTACACCCCATACCCAATTTGAAGGCCTAATGCAGTGTAGTTTCCAAGAACTACTAAACGAGAGCCGGAAGATCGAAGCTCAGGAAAGGCAACCTGGGGAACACCTTGGAGTGGAACACACCATCTCTCTACACCCAATACCCAATTTGAAGGCCTAATGCAGCGTAGTTTCCAACAACTACTAAACGAGAGCCGGAAGATCGAAGCTCAGGAAAGGCAACCTGGGGAACACCTTGGAGTGTAACACAACGTCTCTCTACACCACGGAAGGGCTGATTCTTAGGAAGGAAGGCTGTTGGAAATAAGCATTGCGCGTCCGAGGGTGATTATATTCTTATTAGGTATATACTCACCCTCGGACGCGCCCTGCTTCTTTATTTGGAATGAATGTTTATTTGCAATGTGGTGTTGACTTTCTCTATTATTTTGGTAATTAATGATTTTATTATTTTCATTGTTTTGCATCTTCTCGGCAATAATATAAAGAAGACGCGACAGGACAACACTCGGTGGATGCCATATGTGTGTTTTCAATTTAAAAAACCTTTCAGTTAACTACTTGCAGGAGAAAGTAATTGTAGCTGGTGGCCATTTTTAGTACTGTACCAGATTTTAGTTGTGTGTTTGTTTTTCATGTTAAAATGTCTGCATTTGATATCTCACCAGTATTTTCTTTTTTATAAGCAAAATACTTTTTTTTTTATTTTATGATGTTGGTTCAAGGGGTACACGGGCAGCAGTAGACAGGTCAGTGGAGGCCTAGTGGAAGGAGGGACCGCAGACAGGCTTCGAAGCCCTAACATAATAAATTGGGCTGCCTGTAGGCAATTTAAAATTGGTTCCAGGGGAACACGGGCAGCAGTAGACAGGTCAGTGGAGGCCTAGAGGAAGGAGGGACCGCAGATGCGCCAATGTTTCCCCCATACCAAATTTGTAGGCCTAATGCAGTGTAGTTTCCAACAACTACTAAACGAGAGCCGGAATATCGAAGCTCAGGAAAGGCAACCTGGGGAACACCTTGGAGTGTAACACACCCTCTCTCTACACCCCATACCCAATTTGAAGGCCTAATGCAGTGTAGTTTCCAAGAACTACTAAACGAGAGCCGGAAGATCGAAGCTCAGGAAAGGCAACCTGGGGAACACCTTGGAGTGTTACACACCCTCTCTCTACACCCCATACCCAATTTGAAGGCCTAATGCAGCGTAGTTTCCAACAACTACTAAACGAGAGCCGGAAGATCAAAGCTCAGGAAAGGCAACCTGGGGAACACCTTGGAGTGTAACAAACCCTCTCTCTACACCCCATACCCAATTTGTAGGCCTAATGCAGCGTAGTTTCCGACAACTACTAAACGAGAGCATGAAGATCGAAGCTCAGGAAAGGCAACCTGGGGAACACCTTGGAGTGTAACACACCCTCTCTCTACACCCCATACCCAATTTGAAGGCCTAATGCAGTGTAGTTTCCAAGAACTACTAAACGAGAGCCGGAAGATCGAAGCTCAGGAAAGGCAACCTGGGGAACACCTTGGAGTGGAACACACCATCTCTCTACACCCCATACCCAATTTGAAGGCCTAATGCAGCGTAGTTTCCAACAACTACTAAACGAGAGCCGGAAGATCGAAGCTCAGGAAAGGCATCCTGGGGAACACCTTGGAGTGTAACACAACGTCTCTCTACACCACGGAAGGGCTGATTCTTAGGAAGGAAGGCTGTTGGAAATAAGCATTGCGCGTCCGAGGGTGATTATATTCTTATTAGGTATATACTCACCCTCGGACGCGCCCTGCTTCTTTATTTGGAATGAATGTTTATTTGCAATGTGGTGTTGACTTTCTCTATTATTTTGGTAATTAATGATTTTATTATTTTCATTGTTTTGCATCTTCTCGGCAATAATATAAAGAAGACGCGACAGGACAACACTCGGTGGATGCCATATGTGTGTTTTCAATTTAAAAAACCTTTCAGTTAACTACTTGCAGGAGAAAGTAATTGTAGCTGGTGGCCATTTTTAGTACTGTACCAGATTTTAGCTGTGTGTTTGTTTTTAATGTTAAAATGTCTGCATTTGATATCTCTCCAGTATTTTCTTTTTTGTAAGCAAAATACTTATTTTTATATTTTCTGATGTTGGTTCCAGGGGTACACGGGCAGCAGTGCCCTGGTCAGTGTAGCAGTAGTTGAAAGAATGGACCGCAGACAGGCATCGAAGGCCTAAAATAAAAAAATTGGGCTGGCTGTAGGCAATTTTAAATTGGTTCCAGGGGTACACGGGCAGCAGTGGTGTGGTCATTGGAGGCCTAGTGGAAGGAGTGACCGCAGACAGGCATCGAAGGCCTAAAATAATAACACATGGCTGTAGGCAATTTTAAATTGGTTCCAGGGGTACACGGGCAGCAGTGGTGTGGTCAGTGGAGGCCTAGTGGAAGGAGTGACCGCAGACAGGCATCGAAGGCCTAAAATAATAACACATGGCTGTAGGCAATTTTAAATTGGTTCCAGGGGTACACGGGCAGCAGTGCCCTGGTCAGTGTAGTAGTAGTTGAAAGAATGGACCGCAGACAGGCATCGAAGGCCTAAAATAATAACACATGGCTGTAGGCAATTTTAAATTGGTTCCAGGGGTACACGGACAGCAGTGGTGTGGTCAGTGGAGGCCTAGTGGAAGGAGTGACCGCAGACAGGCATCGAAGGCCTAAAATAATAACACATGGCTGTAGGCAATTTTAAATTGGTTCCAGGGGTACACGGGCAGCAGTGACCTGGTCAGTGTAGTAGTATTTGAAAGAATGGACCGCAGACAGGCATCGAAGGCCTAAAATATAAAATTGGGCTGGCTGTAGGCAATTTTAAATTGGTTCCAGGGGTACACGGGCAGCAGTGGTGTGGTCAGTGGAGGCCTAGTGGAAGGAGTGACCGCAGACAGGCATCGAAGGCCTAAAATAATAACACATGGCTGTAGGCAATTTTAAATTGGTTCCAGGGGTACATGGGCAGCAGTGGTGTGGTCAGTGGAGGCCTAGTGGAAGGAGTGACCGCAGACAGGCATCGAAGGCCTAAAATAATAACACATGGCTGTAGGCAATTTTAAATTGGTTCCAGGGGTACACGGGCAGCAGTGACCTGGTCAGTGTAGTAGTAGTTGAAAGAATGGACCGCAGACAGGCATCGAAGGCCTAAAATAAAAAAATTGGGCTGGCTGTAGGCAATTTTAAATTGGTTCCAGGGGTACACTGGCAGCAGTGGTGTGGTCAGTAGAGGCCTAGTGGAAGGAGTGACCGCAGACAGGCATCGAAGGCCTAAAATAATAACACATGGCTGTAGGCAATTTTAAATTGGTTCCAGGGGTACACGGGCAGCAGTGGTGTGGTCAGTGGAGGCCTAGTGGAAGGAGTGACCACAGACAGGCATCGAAGGCCTAACATAACAAAAATGTCAATACAATGGTATTGTCAGTGGCAGGCATTGAAGGATGTCAGCGCATAGACTAAACATTGGTGGAGCTGTGAGATAATTTTGCAAGTGGTAGAGCACTGTTTGAGCTGGGGTGGGGGGAAACTGTCTTGTGGCCGGCGGTACAGGCCCAGGGCCCCTCATATTACAACGGTGTGTCTGACGTTGGGTGCGCACCACCACCGCCAGAGACACTTTATTGTACTAGGAGGGACCCAGTGGCAGTGCCGTCGACCAAAAGCGGGCTCACCCACCTCTTCAGACAAACTGCACTCTCACGGGTGCTGTCGCCAAGTGTCGATACCACGGCCCCGTGTGGGGAGTTTGGCCATTTAGTGAGGTGTAAACATGTCGTATGCTGGACAATCAGGTGCTGAAAATTACGAGATTGGAAAAGGCATTCAGAATAGTCCACAGGCAAGACCTTTTCATAGGAAAGCTAGGTGTCAGCCGGGCAAGGTGGGGCAAAAGATTTCGAAATCCAGTTGTGGTTCATTTTAATGAAGGTTAGATCATCTACATTTTGGGTAGCCAGACGAGTCCTTTTTTCTGTTAGTATTGAACCTGCAGCACTGAATACTCTTTCTGATAGGACACTAGCTGCCGGGCAAGCAAGCTCCTGCAATGCATATTCTGCCAATTCTGGCCAGGTGTCTAATTTTGATGCTCAGTAATCAAATGGGAATGACGGTTGAGGGAGAACATCGATAAGGGATGAAAAATAGTTTGTAACCATACTGGACAAATGTTGTCTCCTGTCACTTTGAATTGATGCTGCAGTACCTGTCCTGTCTGCGGTCATAGCAAAATCACTCCACAACCTGGTCAGAAAACCCCTCTGGCTAACGCCACTTCTGATTTCTGCCCCTCTAACTCCTCTGGTCTGCTGGCCCCTGCAGCTCGTGTGAGAACGATCACGGGCGCTGTGTGCAGGGAATGCCAGAAGCAAACGGTCAACAAGAGTTGATTGTTTGGTTGCTAATATTAGTTCCAAGTTCTCATGTGGCATTATATTTTGCAATTTGCCTTTATAGCGAGGATCAAGGAGGCAGGCCAACCAGTAATCGTCATCATTCATCATTTTAGTTATGCGTGTGTCCCTTTTGAGGATACGTAAGGCATAATCCGCCATGTGGGCCAAAGTTCCAGTTCTCAAATCTGCGGTTGTGCTTGGTTGAGGGGCAGTTTCAGGCAAATCCACGTCACTTGTGTCCCTCAAAAAACCAGAACCCGGCCTTGCCGCGCCACCAATTTCCAGTGGCCCCGGAAAAGCTTCCTCATTAAAAATATAATCATCCCCATCATCCTCCTCGTCCTCCTCCTCCTCTTCGCCCGCTACCTCGTCCTGTGCACTGCCCTGGCCAGACAATGGCTGACTGTCATCAAGGCTTTCCTCTTCCTCAGCTGCAGACGCCTGATCCTTTATGTGCGTCAAACTTTGCATCAGCAGACGCATTAGGGGGATGCTCATGCTTATTATGGCGTTGTCTGCACTAACCAGCCGTGTGCATTCCTCAAAACACTGAAGGACTTGACACATGTCTTGAATCTTCGACCACTGCACACCTGACAACTCCATGTCTGCCATCCTACTGCCTGCCCGTGTATGTGTATCCTCCCACAAAAACATAACAGCCCGCCTCTGTTCACACAGTCTCTGAAGCATGTGCAGTGTTGAGTTCCACCTTGTTGCAACGTCTATGATTAGGCGATGCTGGGGAAGGTTCAAAGAACGCTGATAGGTCTGCATACGGCTGGAGTGTACGGGCGAACGGCGGATATGTGAGCAAAGTCCACGCACTTTGAGGAGCAGGTCGGATAACCCCGGATAACTTTTCAGGAAGCACTGCACCACCAGGTTTAAGGTGTGAGCCAGGCAAGGAATGTGTTTCAGTTGGGAAAGGGAGATGGCAGCCATGAAATTCCTTCCGTTATCACTCACTACCTTGCCTGCCTCAAGATCTACAGTGCCCAGCCACGACTGCGTTTCTTTCTGCAAGAACTCGGACAGAACTTCCGCGGTGTGTCTGTTGTCGCCCAAACACTTCATAGCCAATACAGCCTGCTGACATTTGCCAGTAGCTGCCCCATAATGGGAGACCTGGTGTGCAACAGTGGCAGCTGCGGATGGAGTGGTTGTGCGACTGCGGTCTGTGGACGAGCTCTCGCTTCTGCAGGAGGACGAAGAGGAGGAGGAGGGGGTGCGAACGGCTACAGCCAATTGTTTCCTAGACCGTGGGCTAGGCAGAACTGTCCCAAACTTGCTGTCCCCTGTGGACCCTGCATCCACCACATTTACCCAGTGTGCCGTGATGGACACGTAACGTCCCTGGCCATGCCTACTGGTCCATGCATCTGTTGTCAGGTGCACCTTTGTGCTCACAGATTGCCTGAGTGCATGGACGATGCGCTCTTTAACATGCTGGTGGAGGGCTGGGATGGCTTTTCTGGAAAAAAAGTGTCGACTGGGTAGCTCGTAGCGTGGTACAGCGTAGTCCATCAGGGCTTTGAAAGCTTCGCTTTCAACTAACCGGTAGGGCATCATCTCTAACGAGATTAGTCTAGCTATGTGTGCGTTCAAACCCTGTGTACGCGGATGCGAGGCTAAGTACTTCCTTTTTCTAACCATAGTCTCATGTAGGGTGAGCTGGACTGGAGAGCTGGAGATCGTGGAACTAGCGGGGGTGCCGGTGGACATGGCAGACTGAGAGACGGTGGGAGATGGTATTGTTGCCACCGGTGCCCTAGATGCAGTGTTTCCTACTACGAAACTGGTGATTCCCTGACCCTGACGGCTTTGGCCTGGCAAAGAAACCTGCACAGATACTGCAGGTGGTGCGGAAAATGGTGGCCCTACACTGCCGGAAGGGATGTTGCGTTGCTGACTAGCTTCATTGGCTGAGGGTGCTACAACCTTAAGGGACGTTTGGTAGTTAGTCCAGGCTTGCAAATGCATGGTGGTTAAATGTCTATGCATGCAACTTGTATTGAGACTTTTCAGATTCTGTCCTCTGCTTAAGGTAGTTGAACATTTTTGACAGATGACTTTGCGCTGATCAATTGGATGTTGTTTAAAAAAATGCCAGACTGCACTCTTTCTAGCATCGGATACCTTTTCAGGCATTGCAGACTGAGCTTTAACCGGATGGCCACGCTGTCCTCCAACAGGTTTTAGCTTTGCCACGCGTTTTGGGCAAGATACGGGCCCGGCAGATGGAACCTGTTGCGATGTTGATGCCTGCTGCGGCCCCTCCTCCTCCGCTTCAGAACTGCTGCCGCCTGCACCCTGTTCCCCCAATGGCTGCCAATCGGGGTCAAGAACTGGGTCATCTATTACCTCTTCTTGTAGCTCGTGTGCAACTTCGTCTGTGTCACCGTGTCGGTCGGTGGTATAGCGTTCGTGATGGGGCAACATAGTCTCATCAGGGTCTGATTCTTGATCAGCACCCTGCGATGGCAATGTTGTGGTCTGAGTCAAAGGACCAGGATAGTAGTCTGGCTGTGGCTGTGCATCAGTGCACTCCATGTCAGATTCAACTTGTAATGGGCATGGACTGTTAACTGCTTCACTTTCTAAGCCAGGGACGGTATGTGTAAAGAGCTCCATGGAGTAACCCGTTGTGTCGCCTGCTGCATTCTTCTCTGTTGTTGTTTTTGCTGAAGAGGACAAGGAAGCGACTTGTCCCTGACCGTGAACATCCACTAACGACGCGCTGCTTTGACATTTACCAGTTTCACGAGAGGAGGCAAAAGAGCTAGAGGCTGAGTCAGCAAGATAAGCCAAAACTTGCTCTTGCTGCTCCGGCTTTAAAAGCGGTTTTCCTACTCCCAGAAAAGGGAGCGTTCGAGGCCTTGTGTAGCCAGACGACGAACCTGGCTCCACAGCTCCAGACTTAGGTGCAATATTTTTTTTCCCACGACCACCTGATGCTCCACCACTACCACTACCCTCATTACCAGCTGACAATGAACGCCCCCGGCCACGACCTCTTCCACCAGACTTCCACATTGTTTTAAAAACGTTACCAAACTAACGGTATTTGTTGCTGTCACACAACTTACACGGTGAGCTATAACTTCAGTATGATTTAGCTACCCCTTTACAGGTGGGTGAGACCACAACGAAAATCAGGCACAATGTTACACACTCTGTTGTTGGTGGCAACAAATGAGAGAGATGCCACACACGCAGGACTGTCACTGAAGCGCAAATGTAAATATTAATCTCCCACTGATTTGTTTTTGTTTTTTTTTAAAAGGGAGACTTTAGAAAAAAAAATAATAAAAAAAAATGATTTTTTAAGGAAGAATTTATAAACCAAATAAAATGAAATGATTGTTTCAGGGAGAATTTAGAAAACAAATAAAAAAAATAGGCTTTCTATGGCCCACTGAGTGAGAGAGAACGCACACAGGAGTCAGGAGTGGCACACAAGCCCAGAGGCCAATATTAATCTCCCACCGATTGATTTAGTTATTTTTTTTGGTAGATTTTGGAACCCAAATCAAGCAAAAAAATGAATAGGCTTTCTATGGCCCAAAATTGGGGAGAGAGAGAGAGATGGCACACCCAGGAGTCAAGACTGGCACACAAGCAGAAGGGGCAATATGAATCTCCCACAGATTTTTTTTTTTTTTTCAGGGAGACTTGAGAGAAAAAAAAATACAAAAAAAATGATTTTTTTCAGGAATAATTTAGAAACCAAAGAAAATAAAATGATTGTTTCAGGGAGAATTTAGAAAACAAATAAAACAAAAAATAGGCTTTCTAGGGCCCACTGAGTGACAGATGACGCACACAGGAGTCAGGAGTGGCACACAAGCCCAGAGGCCAATATTAATCTCCCACTGATTGATTTAGTGATTTTTTTTGGTAGATTTTGGAACCCAAATCAAGCAAAAAAATTAATAGGCTTTCTATGGCCCACAATTGGGGAGAGAGAGAGAGATGGCACACCCAGGAGTCAAGACTGGCACACAAGCAGAAGGGGCAATATGAATCTCCCACAGATTTTTTTTTTTTTTTTTTTTTTCAGGGAGACTTGAGAGAAAAAAAAATACCAAAAAAATGATTTTTTTCAGGAATAATTTAGAAACCAAAGAAAATAAAATGATTGTTTCAGGGAGAATTTAGAAAACAAATAAAACAAAAAATAGGCTTTCTAGGGCCCACTGAGTGACAGATGACGCACACAGGAGTCAGGAGTGGCACACAAGCCCAGAGGCCAATATTAATCTCCCACTGATTGATTTAGTGATTTTTTTTGGTAGATTTTGGAACCCAAATCAAGCAAAAAAATTAATAGGCTTTCTATGGCCCACAATTGGGGAGAGAGAGAGAGATGGCACACCCAGGAGTCAAGACTGGCACACAAGCAGAAGGGGCAATATGAATCTCCCACAGATTTTTTTTTTTTTTTTTTTCAGGAAGACTTGAGAGAAAAAAAAATACAAAAAAATGTTTTTTTTCAGGAATAATTTAGAAACCAAAGAAAATAAAATGATTGTTTCAGGGAGAATTTAGAAAACAAATAAAACAAAAAATAGGCTTTCTAGGGCCCACTGAGTGACAGATGACGCACACAGGAGTCAGGAGTGGCACACAAGCCCAGAGGCCAATATTAATCTCCCACTGATTGATTTAGTGATTTTTTTTGGTAGATTTTGGAACCCAAATCAAGCAAAAAAATTAATAGGCTTTCTATGGCCCACAATTGGGGAGAGAGAGAGAGATGGCACACCCAGGAGTCAAGACTGGCACACAAGCAGAAGGGGCAATATGAATCTCCCACAGATTTTTTTTTTTTTTTTTTTTCAGGGAGACTTGAGAGAAAAAAAAATACAAAAAAAATGATTTTTTTCAGGAATAATTTAGAAACCAAAGAAAATAAAATGATTGTTTCAGGGAGAATTTAGAAAACAAATAAAACAAAAAATAGGCTTTCTAGGGCCCACTGAGTGACAGATGACGCACACAGGAGTCAGGAGTGGCACACAAGCCCAGAGGCCAATATTAATCTCCCACTGATTGATTTAGTGATTTTTTTTGGTAGATTTTGGAACCCAAATCAAGCAAAAAAATTAATAGGCTTTCTATGGCCCACAACTGGGGAGAGAGAGAGAGATGGCACACGCAGGAGTCAAGACTGGCACACAAGCAGAAGGGGCAATATGAATCTCCCACAGATTTTTTTTTTTTTTTTTTTTCAGGGAGACTTGAGAGAAAAAAAAATACAAAAAAAATGATTTTTTTCAGGAATAATTTAGAAACCAAAGAAAATAAAATGATTGTTTCAGGGAGAATTTAGAAAACAAATAAAACAAAAAATAGGCTTTCTAGGGCCCACTGAGTGACAGATGACGCACACAGGAGTCAGGAGTGGCACACAAGCCCAGAGGCCAATATTAATCTCCCACTGATTGATTTAGTGATTTTTTTCAGGTAGATTTTGGAACCCAAATCAAGCAAAAAAATTAATAGGCTTTCTATGGCCCACTATTTGTGAGAGAGATGGCACGCTCAGGACTGGCACACAAGCCCAGAGGCCAATATTAATCTCCCATTTTTTTTTTTTTCCAGGGAAAATTTATAAACCCAATAAAAAAAATAATAATAAATAGGCTTTCTATGGCCCACTATCTGAGAGAGAGAGATGGCACGCTTAGGACTGGCACACAAGCCCAAAGCCCAATATTAATCTCCCACTGATTGATTTAATGATTTTTTCAGGTAGAATTTAGAACCCAAATCAAGCAAAAAAATTAATAGGCTTTCTATGGCCCACTGAGTGAGAGATGGCACACACAGGAGTAAGGAGAGGCACACAAGCCCTGAGGCCAATATTTTTCTCCCACTGATTGATTGATTGATTTTTTCAGGTAGAAGTAGGAACCCAAATCAACCCAAAAAATAAATAGGCTTTCTATGGCCCACTATTTGTGAGAGAGATGGCACGCTCAGGACTGGCACACAAGCCCAGAGGCCAATATTAATCTCCCACTTTTTTTTTTTTTCCAGGGAAAATTTATAAACCCAATAAAAAAAATAATAATAAATAGGCTTTCTATGGCCCACTATCTGAGAGAGAGAGATGGCACGCTTAGGACTGGCACACAAGCCCAAAGGCCAATATTAATCTCCCACTGATTGATTGATTGATTTTTTCAGGTAGAATTATGAACCCAAATCAACCAAAAAAATAAATAGGCTTTCTATGGCCCACTATTTGTGAGAGAGATGGCACGCTCAGGACTGGCACACAAGCCCAGAGGCCAATATTAATCTCCCACTTTTTTTTTTTTCCAGGGAAAATTTATAAACCCAATAAAATAATAAATAAATAGGCTTTCTATGGCCCACTATCTGAGAGAGAGAGAGATGGCACGCTTAGGACTGGCACACAAGCCCAAAGGCCAATATTAATCTCCCACTGATTGATTTATTGATTTTTTCAGGTAGAATTTAGAACCCAAATCAAGCAAAAAAATTAATAGGCTTTCTATGGCCCACTGAGTGAGAGATGGCACACACAGGAGTAAGGAGTGGCACACAAGCCCTGAGGCCAATATTTTTCTCCCACTGATTGATGTTGTGATTTTTTCTGGTAGATTTTGGAACCCAAATCAAGCAAAAAAATAAATAGGCTTTCTATGGCCCACTGAGTGAGAGATGACACAGACAGAGATGGCACTCTAGCAGAAATGTCAATCTTAATCTCCCACAAAAAAAAAAAAAAAAAAAAAAGGAACTGTCCTTCAATTACTATCTCCCTGCAGTAATCTCAGCCAGGTATGGCAGGCAGCAATAAGGAGTGGACTGATGCACAAATTAAATAAAAAGTGTGGACAAACAAACAAGATAGCTGTGCAGAAAGGAAGGAACAAGAGGATTTGTGCTTTGAAAAAAGCAGTTGGTTTGCACAGCGGCGTACACACAGCAATGCAGCTATCAGGGAGCCTTCTAGGGCAGCCCAATGAGCTACAGCGCTGAGGAAAAAAAAAAAAAAAGGAGCTTCCACTGTCCCTGCACACCGAAGGTGGTGTTGGGCAGTGGAAATCGCTACAGCACAAGCGGTTTTGTGGTTAATGGACCCTGCCTAACGCTATCCCTGCTTCTGACGAAGCGGCAGCAACCTCTCCCTAAGCTCAGATCAGCAGCAGTAACATGGCGGTCGGCGGGAACTCCCCTTTATAGCCCCTGTGACGCCGCAGACAGCAAGCCAATCACTGCAATGCCCTTCTCTAAGATGGTGGGGACCAGGACCTATGTCATCACGCTGCCCACACTCTGCGTTTACCTTCATTGGCTGAGAAATGGCGCTTTCGCGTCATTGAAACGCGACTTTGGCGCGAAAGTCGCGTACCGCATGGCCGACCACGCACAGGGGTCGGATCGGGTTTCATGAAACTCGACTTCGCCAAAAGTCGGCGACTTTTGAAAATGTTCGACCCATTTCTCTCAACCCTAGTGGCAGCTTTTGTTCTGTTGTGCCTGCGTGGCGTTTGCAGGTCACGTTGCCGGCTACACAGCTGGGGAACAGCTGGCGGTGCTGAACCCCACTAACACATTGGCTGGTGTTTTTCTCTGTGCAGCTAGCACGTCCGGGCACAAACTGGCGGTGTTAGAGCCCAGGGTCAGCAGGAGGAGGAGAGGAGCAGAGTGTAGGCCGAAGCCTAGTTGAACCAATTTCAAAGGTAACCTTTAACCCCCCCTCAGGTGTTGCAAGGTACAAGAGCCACACCTTGTGCAGCATTAATGCTGCACAAGTAAAAGGTTGCTCTATTTAGTTTTCTCCTTGCACACGCTGAATAAAACACATACACTATTTAGCCCATTATACTGTCAAACAGTAGTGGAGGCGTGACTTGTCTTTTTAAGGAGATGCAGCACAGGTGTCAAAATTTACACCTAGGTGCTGGGCGAAGATTCCTGAGCGTAGTTATTTGCTGTACAGGAGTCTGAGCTCTTGTTATCCCTTGGCCATGCGCTGTGAGCGATGCCTGTCTTCTCACCTCATTTCATGTTGGCCGGTGCGGTTAGCGATGGCCATGAAACCCAGACCCGCAGTGTCTTTTAATAAAGTCACACTGCAGAGCTGGCATTCGTGACCTTGCGCAGTAAATTTTGTCGCCTGTCCCTGATGTCCTTACACCTGCATCAGACTGGGCGGCCTCATCTGATCCCTTCTCGCATGCCGCGGCCATGAGGCCGCACATTCTGAAGAAGGCGGAAGGAGATGAGTAAAGACAGGCGAAGATATCCACTGCTCGTGCCCATCAATCACAGCCTCGCAGTCAAAATAAGCAAGACAACGAGGAGCGTGGTTTCAGGCAGGGCAGACGCACAGCCGCAGCCAGCCAACCAAAGATGTCAGAAGACAGGCAGCGCTAACAAGGGGGGTGCTGCGTGTCATTAAAAAGGAAAGTCACACCTCAGGGACATTGTAATGGTCTGTAATGAGACACATTTTTTCCGTGTTTAATTAAACGTGGGCAAGTAGACAAAGTCAGCCACCTTGTACAAATGCAGCAGTACTGCTGTACAAGGTGGCTGTTATACATAGAAACACCTTGGGGTGGGTGGCAGGGTTCCTTTAATTTCAGTTCATGTGCCTGCGTGGCGTTTGCAGGTCACGTTGCCGGCTACACAGCTGGGGAACAGCTGGCGGTGCTGAACCCCACTAACACATTGGCTGGTGTTTTTCTCTGTGCAGCTAGCACGTCCGGGCAAAAACTGGCGGTGTTAGAGCCCAGGGTCAGCAGGAGGAGGAGAGGAGCAGAGTGTAGGCCGAAGCCTGCACTGGTGGCAGCTTTTGTTCTGTTGTGCCTGCATGGCGTTTGCAGGTCACGTTGCCGGCTACACAGCTGGGGAACAGCTGGCGGTGCTGAACCCCACTATCACATTGGCGGGTGTTTTTCTCTGTGCAGCTAGCACTTCCAGGCTACAACTGGCGGTGTTATAGCCCAGGGTCAGCAGGAGGAGGAGAGGAGCAGAGTGTAGGCCGAAGCCTAGTTGAACCAATTTCAAAGGTAACCTTTAACCCCCCCTCAGGTGTTGCAAGGTACAAGAGCCACACCTTGTGCATCATTAATGCTGCACAAGTAAAAGGTTGCTCTCTTAATTTTGCTCCTTGCACACGCTGAATAAAACACGTACACTATTTAGCCCATTCTACTGTAAAACAGTAGTGGAGGCGTGACTTGTCTTTTTAAAGAAAAGCAGCACAGGTGTCGAAAATAACACCTTGGTGCATGGGCGCAGCTTCCTGAGCGTTGTTATTTGCTGTACAGGAGTCTGCGCTCTTGTTATCCCTTGGCCATGCGCTGTGAGCGCTTCCTGTCTTCTGACCTCATTTCATGTTGGCCGATGCGGTTAGCAGTGGACATGAATCCCAGACCCACAGTGTGTTTGGAAAAAATCACACTGCGTGGCTGGGATTCGTGCCCTTGTGCAGTTAATATGTTTGCCGCTCACACATGTCCTTACACCTACTTCAGACTGGGCGGCCTCATCTGATCCCTTATCGCATGCCGCGGCCATGAGGCCGCACAGTCTGAAGAAGGCGGAAGGAGATGAGTTAAGACAGGCGAACATATGCACTGCACATGCCCATCAATAACACCCTCGCTGCCAAAATATATGAGACAACGAGGGGCGTTGTGTTGGGCAGGGCGGACGCACAGGCACAGGCAGCCAACCAATGATGTCAGAAGACGGGCAGCGCTACCAAGGGTGGTGCTGCGTATCATTAGAAAGGAAAGTCACACCTCAGGGACAGTTGAATGGTCTCAATGAGACACATTTTGTACGTGTTGAGTTCCACGTGGGCAAGGAGAAAAAGTCAGCCACCTTGTACAAATGCAGCAGTACTGCTGTACAAGGTGGCTGTTATACATAGAAACACCTGGGGGTGGGGGGCAGGCTTCCTTCAATTTCAGTTCATGTGCCTGCGTGGCGAATGCAGGACACGTTGCCAGCTACACAGCAGGGGAACAGCTGGCGGTGCTGAACCCCACTAACACATTGGCTGTTGTTTTTCTCTGTGAAGCTCGCATTTCCGGGCAAAAACTAGCAGTGTTAGAGCCCAGGGTCAGCAGGAGGAGGAGAGGAGCAGAGTGTAGGCCGAAGCCTGCACTGGTGGCAGCTTTTGGTCGGTTGTGCCAGCGTGGCTTGTGCTGGACACGATGCCGGCTACACAGCAGGGGAACAGCTGGCGGTGCTGAACCCCACTAACACATTGGCTGTTGTTTTTCTCTGTGAAGCTCGCATTTCCGGGCAAAAACTAGCGGTGTTAGAGCCCAGGGTCAGCAGGAGGAGGAGAGGAGCAGAGTGTAGGCCGAAGCCTAGTTGAACCAATTTCAAAGGTAACCTTTAACCCCCCCTCAGGTGTTGCAAGGTACAAGAGCCACACCTTGTGCAGCATTAATGCTGCACAAGTAAAAGGTTGCTCTATTTAGTTTGCTCCTTGCACACGCTGAATAAAACACGTACACTATTTAGCCCATTATACTGTCAAACAGTAGTGGAGGCGTGACTTGTCTTTTTAAGGAGACGCAGCACAGGTGTCAAAATTTACACCTAGGTGGTGGGCGCAGATTCCTGAGCGTTGTATTAGCTGTACAGGAGTCTGCGCTATTGTGATCCCTTGGCCATGCGCTGTGAGCGCTGCCTGTCTTCTCACCTCATTTCATGTTGCCCGTTGCGGTTAGCAATGGATATGAATCCCAGGCCCACAGTGTGTTTTCAAAAAATCACACTGCGTGGCTGGGATTCGTGGCCTTGTGCAGTAAATATGTTTGCCGCTCACACATGTCCTTACACCTGCTTCAGACTGGGCGGCCTCAGCTGATCCCTTATCGCCTACCACGGCCAGGAGGCCGCACAGTCTGAAGAAGGCGGAAGGAGATGAGTTAAGACAGGCGAACATATGCACTGCACATGCCCATCAATCACACCCTCGCAGCCAAAATATATGAAACGAGGGGGGTTGTGTAGGGCAGGGCGGACGCACAGGCACAGGCAGCCAACCAATGATGTCAGAAGACGGGCAGCGCTACCAAGGGGGGTGGTGCGTGTCATTAAAAAGGAAAGTCACACCTCAGGGACATTGTAATGGTCTGTAATGAGACACATATTTTACGTGTTTAATTCTACGTGGGCAAGGATAAAAAAACAGCCACCTTGTACAAATGCAGCAGTACTGCTGTACTAGGTGGCTGTTATACATAGAAACACCTGGGGGGGTGGGGCCAGGTTCCCATTAATTTCAGTTCATGTGCCTGCGTGGCGTTTGCAGGTCACATTGCCGGCTACACAGCAGGGGAACAGCTGGCGTTGCTGAACCCCACTAACACATTGGCTGGTGTTTTTCTCTGTGCAGCTAGCACTTCCGGGCAAAAACTAGCGGTGTTTGAGCCCAGGGTCAGCAGGAGGAGGAGAGGAGCAGAGTGTAGGCCGAAGCCTGCACTGGTGGCAGCTTTTGGTCGGTTGTGCCAGCGTGGCTTGTGCTGGACACGTTGCCGACTACACAGCAGGGGAACAGCTGGCGGTGCTGAACCCCACTGACACATCACCTAGTGTTTTTTCTGTGTAGACAACACTTCCAGGTGGCAACTGACAGTGTTGAAACCCAGGGAATCAAAGAGGAGCAGAGTGTAGGCCGAAGCCTGCAGTGGAGCAAGTTGAAAGGGAACCTTTAACCCCCCCCCCCAGGCATTTGTTGCTGAAAGAGCCATCTTGTACAGCAGTAATACTGCACATGGAAAATGGTGGCTCCGAAAATTATGCTCCTTGCAAACGCTGAAGTACACACTCATATAATGTGTCCCCTCACACCGTCAAACCATCCCGGAAGTGGGACTTTCCTTTGTAATGTGACACAGCACAGCCGTCATTCCAACCCCCTTGGTGCCGGGCGCCACCTCCTCAACGTTGTTTGGTTCTGTCACGGAGCCCGCGCTGTAATGTTATCCCTTGGCCATGCACAGTTAGCGGTGCCCGTCTTCTGACATCATGTAGGTGTCAGGCTGGCAGTGCCTGTGCGTCCAAGCTGCCCGAGATCCAACCTTACAGTGTAATCTAATGTAGTCCCACTGCGGGCCAGGGATCCATGGGCATGCGCAGTGCATATCATCGCCTCTCACTCACCTCCTTCCTGCTTCTTCAGACTGTGCGGCGTCACGGCCGTGGCATGCTATTAGGGATCAGCTGACGCCGCCTAGTCTGAAGAAGCGTGAAGAAGGGGAGTGAGAGGCTAGTATATGCACTGCGCATGGCCATGGATACCAGGCCCACTGTGGGATCACATTAGACGACACTGCGAGGTGTGATTTCGGGCAGTGTGGACGCACAGGCGCAGCCAGGACGACAACAAATGATGTCAGAGGACGGGCAGCGCAAACTGTGCATGGCCAAGGGATAACATAACAGCGCAGGGTCCATGACGGAATCAAACAACGCTAAGGAGGCAGCGCACGGTGCCAAGGGGGTAGCAATGACGGCTGTGCTGCGTCACATTACAAAGGAAAGTCCCACCTCCGGGACGGTTGGACGGTGTGAGGGGACACATTACATGAGTGTGTAGTTCAGCATTTGCAAGGAGCATAATTTCAAGAGCGACCTTTCCCTTGTGCAGTATTAGTGCTGCACATGGTGGCTCTTTCAGTAACAAACGCCTAGGGGGGGGGGGACAGGTCCCCTTACATTTTAGTTGTGCCAGCGTGGCGGTCGCATGACACGTTGCCGGATACACAGCTGGGGATCAGCTGACGTTACTGAACCCCAATAACAGAGGAGCGACTGTTGACTGTGCACACAGCACTTCCAGGCACCAACTGGCGGTGTTAGAGCCCAGGAACAGCAGGAGGAGCAGATTGGAGGTATTGTCGCACACACAGCTGGGGATCAGCTGACGTTACTGAACCCCAATAACAGAGGAGCGACTGTTGACTGTGCACACAGCACTTCCAGGCACCAACTGGCGGTGTTAGAGCCCAGGGACAGCAGGAGGAGCAGATTGGAGGTATTGCCGCACACACAGCTGGGGATCAGCTGACGTTACTGAACCCCAATAACAGAGGAGCGACTGTTGACTGTGCACACAGCACTTCCAGGCACCAACTGGCGGTGTTAGAGCCCAGGGACAGCAGGAGGAGCAGATTGGAGGTATTGCCGCACACACAGCTGGGGATCAGCTGACGTTACTGAACCCCAATAACAGAGGAGCGACTGTTGACTGTGCACACAGCACTTCCAGGCACCAACTGGCGGTGTTAGAGCCCAGGGACAGCAGGAGGAGCAGAGGAACAGAGTGTAGGCCGAAGCCTGATTGGAGCAAGTTGAAAGGGAACCTTTAACCCCCCCCAAGACGTTTGTAGCTGAAAGAGCCATCTTGTGCAGCACTAAGGATGCAAAAGGAAAAGGTGGTTCTTTTAATTATGCTCCTTGCAAACACCGAAGTAAACACTAAAAATGTGTCCCCTTATACCGTTAAACCGTCCCGGAGGTGCGAATTTCCTTCGTAATGGGACACAGCACAGCTGTCATTCCTATCCCCTTGGTGCCGTGCGCTGCCTCCTCAACGTTGTTTTAAGCTGTCACGGAGCCTGCGCTGTTCTGTTAGCCCTTGGCCATGCCCAATTAGCGCTGCCTGTCTTCTGACATAATTTGGTGTCAGGCTGTCAGTGCCTGTGCGTCCACGCTGCTCCAGATCCCACCTCGCAGTCTCGTCTAACGTAATCCCACTGCGGGCCTTGGAACCATGGGCATGCACAGTGCATATCCTCGACTCTCACTCCCCTCCTTCCCTCTTCTTCAGACTGTGCGGTGTCACGGCCGTGGCATGCTATTAGGGATCAGCTGACGGCGCACAGTCTAAAGAAGGCGGAGGGAAATGAGCGAGAGCCCGAGGGGAAGATATGCACTGCGCATGGCCATGGATCCCAGGCCCGCAGTGTGACTCAATCAGAAGACACTGCGAGGCGGGATCTCGGGCAGCGCGGCCGCACAGGCGCAGCCAGCCTGACACCAAATTATGTCAGAAGACAGGCAGCGCAAATAGGGCATGCCCAAGGGATAACAGAACAGCGCAGGCTCCGTGACAGCTTAAAACAACGCTGAGGAGGCAGCGCATGGCACCAAGGGGGTAGGAATGACGGCTGTGCTGCGTCACATTACGAAGGAAAGTCCCAGCTCCGGGACAGTATAACGGTATCAGTGAACACATTTTATAAGTGTTAAGTTCTGCGTGTGCAAGGAGCTAAAAAAAAAGAGCTACCTTTTCCTTGTGCAGCATTACTGCTGCACAAGATGGCTTTCAGTAACAAGCCAGCACCTCCAATGCATACTGGCTTAGCTCTGGCCATGTATCCAGCTTAGAGACCCAAAACTTGAACGGGGAAGAGCCGTCTGGGAGTACAGTAAGAGGGCAAGCCATGTAGTCTGTCACCATCTGACGGAACCGTTGCCTCCTGCTGACTGGAGCCGCCGGTGATGGTGTAGACATTTGGGGCGGGCACACAAAAGTGTGCCAGAGTTGTGCCATACTGGGCTTGCCTTGGGCAGAGGCACTGCTTCTGCTCCCTCTTTGGGCAGAGCCTCCCCCACTGCCTCGACGCACTGAGCTGCTTTGAAAAGCACTAGCAGCACTCCTCTCAGTTGGACAGGAGAAGATGATGGAATTCACCAGTGTGTCGTGGTACTCCCGCAATTTACGCTCCCGGGTCAACGCAGGGATGAGGTTTTGGACGTTGTCCCGGTAGCGAGGATCGAGGAGGGTGAACACCCAATAATCAGGCATGTTGAGAATGTGGTCGATGCGGCGGTCGTTTCTCAGGCACTGCAGCATGAAATCCACCATGTGCTGCAGAGTGCCAACTGGCCCAGAAACGCTGTCCCCTGCTTGAGACATGATCTCTGCCCACTCGTCATCACCCCACCCTCGCTGTACACACTGACCATTGGACAATTGACCACTGGACAATTGTGTCGCTCCCTCCTCTGGACGGAGCTCTTCCTCCTCCATTGACTCCTCCTCATCCTCCTCACAAATTGGCCCCTGCGTACCCCTTTGTGAGGAACCACGTGGCGCTGACTCTCCAGAAGCTGATGGAAAAGGTGACTCCTCATCCTCCACCTCTTCCACAACATCATCCCTTAACCCTTGCAAAGTTTGCTGAAGCAGGCAGATAAGGGGGACAGTCATGCTGACTAGTGCATCATCTGCACTTGCCATCCGCGTGGAATAATCAAAAGGACGCAAAACCTGGCAGACGTCCTTCATAGTGGCCCACTCTGTGGTTGTGAAGTCTGATCGGCGCTGACTGCGACTTCTTTGCGCCTGATGCAGCTGGTACTCCATAACTGCTTGCTGCTGCTCACACAACCGCTCCAACATATGTAACGTGGAATTCCACCGGGTAAGTAGGTCACATATGATGCGGTGTTCCGGAAGGCGGAATCGGCGCTGCAGAGCAGCAATGCGGGATCTGGCCAAGCTGGAACGCCGCAAGTGAGCACACTCTAGGCGGACCTTGTGCAGCAGGGCATCAAGATCCGGATAGTCCCTCAGAAAACTCTGCACAACCAAATTGAGCACATGTGCCAGACATGGGATGTGAGTGAGGTTGCCAAGGGCCAAAGCTGCCACCAGATTTCGGCCATTGTCACACACTACCATGCCTGGCTGGAGATTCGCTGGCAGTAACCACACATCGCTCTCCTGCTTGATGGCATTCCAGATCTCCTGCGCTGTGTGGCTTCGATACCCCAATGAAACTAGTTTCAAGATGGCCTGCTGACGTTTGGCCACGGCTGTGCTCATGTCGGTCATAGGTAAACGTTCACGGGTCCATCTGGAGGTGGACTGTGACGGATCCTGCAGAGAGGAATCTGAGGAACTGGTGTAAGAGGAGGAGTCGATGCGTACAGACTGGATTCTTGCAATCCTTGGAGTGGGCAGGACACGTCCTGCGCCACTCGCACGATCTGTACCTGGCTCAACAACATTAACCCAATGGGCAGTGAGGGAAACATATCGCCCCTGTCCATGCTGACTGGTCCACGCATCGGTGGTGAGGTGGACCTTGCTACTGACGGCGTTCAGTAGCGCATGTTTTATGTTTGCCTCAACATGCCTGTGCAGGGCAGGGACAGCCTGCCTGCTGAAGTAAAAGCGGCTGGGCACCTTGTACTGTGGGACTGCCAATGCCATCAAGTCACGGAAGCTGTCAGTCTCCACCAGCCTGAACGAGAGCATTTCCAGGGACAACAGTTTGGCAATGCCTGCATTCAGAGCCTGTGCTCGGGGGTGGTTGGCCGAGAATGCCCGCCTTTTCTCCCATGCCTGTACTACCGATGGCTGTAGAGTAGACTGGGAGTGTGAGGATGACTGGGAAGGTGGTGCTGTGGGTGGAATTACACAAGGTCTCTGGACAACAGTGCCAGAGGTTCCTCCATGGCGATCCTGGGAGGAAGCCAAACCAGCTGTGCGTGAGCTGGAGGAAGAGGCAACACGAGCTGAAGAGGTGGTAGCTGCCACTGTTGGTTGGCCTACATCTTCAGTCTGTTTCTGTAACTCCACCGCGTGCCTGGTCCGCACATGTTTCCACATATTTGTGGTATTGAGGTTGCTGACATTTTTCCCTCTTTTTACTTTCTGATGACACAGCTTGCATTTGACAAAACAAATGTCATCTGCAACTGTGTCAAAAAAGGACCAGGCACTGCAAGTCTTGGGAGCGCCCTTTTTGGCTTTGGAAAGAGACAGGCTCCTAACGGGTGCCAAAGTGGAGGCTACAGGCTCCGCAGTATTCCCCCTCCCTCTCCCTCTTTGGCCCGTAAGGGGAAGCTCTTCCTCAGAGCTGCTCCCACCACCTTTCTGTTCCTCACGCCACGATGGGTCAAGGACCTCATCATCTCCACTACCCTCTGCCACCAACTGCTCCTCCTGGGTAGTCTCGGCAGCACAGTACGCATCAGAAAGCGGCACCTGAGTTTCATCATCAGATGCGTACTGCGCTGTGGTCACCGGAGGCACTGGCCCACCTGCCTCTTCAGAGTCAGAGAGAAAAGCTGTTGGGCATCACTGCACACTGCCTCTTCTTCCATTTCTCCAATGCTGCTTGGCTGGCCCCCTGTTTCCAAGCCAAGAGATTCAGAGAACAGAAGTAGAGACGGCTCCTGTCCTGGGCTCTCTGACTGCCTGGCCGATTTGGCAGGTGGTGAAGAGACAGATGGCTGCTCTCCAGTGCTCTGTGCCTGAGAGGATGTGGCACTAACTGAAGTCGATGCCGAGGCGTTAGCTGCCATCCACCCGACAACGGCTTCAATTTGGTCTTCACGCAGCAGCGGTGCACGGCGCTCTCCGACAAAGCTGCGCATGAAGGACTGTTCCCTGCTGAAACTGAGTGACGACGAGTCACCGGCGCCCGCAGCAGGCACAGAATCACCACGTCCTCTCCCTGCTCCTCTCCCTGCTCCGCGCTCACACCCACGTGCCTTACTCCCTGCCCTCTTCATCTTGGTTGACAGATAAAGATAAGCAGAAAAGTACTAAGGCCTTAGTGTGCTTATTCCTGAAATGCTCCTCCTAACAGGTGTAAGAAACACTAATGTTGTAAAGTGTGGACTAAACTTTATTATTTTTCAAATGTGGCCTACACAAGTGTTAAGTTGTGTTTGGTGAACTTTACTTTTTTTTTTGTGCAGATCGGGCTACAGAGCTAGTTTAAATCACATGGAGACCGTGCAGACAGCCGTAAACGGCGCTGCAAGGCCAAAAAACCCTCCTCTAGGTTATCCTATGTAGTGTTTTTCCACTATTTAGCTGGAGACGGGTGGAAAGACACTAATAGGAATTTTTTTTTTTAAATTTTAAACAGGCTGCACTATTTGAAAAAAAGTAAATTGTTTTTCAAGGTATGAGGCAGTAACGCACCCTGAGCTGAATCCAACCGGCTATAGCTGCACACAGACTACAGGGCGAGCTGCGCTCACACAGAGACCGTGCAGACAGCCGTAAACGGCGCTGCAAGGCCCAATAAACCCCCTCTAGGTTATCCTATGTAGTGTTTTTCCACTATTTAGCTGGAGACGGGTGGAAAAACACTAATAGGAATTTTTTTTTTAAATTTTAAACAGGCTGCACTATTTGAAAAAAAGGAAAATTTTTCTCAAGGTATGAGCCAGTAACGAACCCTGAGCTGAATCCAACCGGCTATGGCTGCACACAGACTACAGGGCGAGCTGGGCTCACACGGAGACCGTGCAGACAGCCGTAAACGGCGCTGCAAGGCCCAAAAACCCCCCTCTAGTTTATCCAATGTAGTGTTTTTCCACAATTTAGCTGGAGACGGGTGGAAAAACACTAATAGGGAATTTTTTTTAAAATTTTTAAACAGGCTGCACTATTTGAAAAAAAGGAAAATTTTTCTCAAGGTATGAGCCAGTAACGAACCCTGAGCTGAATCCAACCGGCTATGGCTGCACACAGACTACAGGGCGAGCTGGGCTCACACGGAGACCGTGCAGACAGCCATAAACGGCGCTGCAAGGCCCAAAAACCCCCCTCTAGGTTATCCTATGTAGTGTTTTTCCACAATTTAGCTGGAGACGGGTGGAAAAACACTAATAGGAAATTTGAGAAAAAATGTGCAGCAGGCTGCACTATGAGCAAAAAAGGACAACTGTGTGAGGCAGTGTGAACCCCCCCCTGAGCTGAATACAACCGGGTATATGGCTGCACACAGACTACAGAGTGAGCTGCACACACACACACAGAGACCTTGTAGAACGCTGTTAAAACAGCGCTGCAAGGCAAGAGCAAGGTGAACAGTGAAGAACACACAGCGTTTTGCTAAATTAGCCTTTGGAGAGGAAAATAAAGCAATTAGCTAGCTCAACTGGCCCTCAGTTAGAACACAGCGTCCTGTCCCTAACTGAAATCACAGCAGAGTGAGCGCAAAATGGCGGCAGCGTTTTTTATAGTGCAGAGTGACATCATTTCAGCAGCCAATCACAGCCTTGCCAGTACTTACATGCCCACCATGCTAAACAGGATGTGCCCACACTTCCAATCATTCCTCATTGGCTGCTGCGTTCAGATTGAATTCTGGGAACTTCCGATTCCGGTATCCGATACGCGGGAAGTATCGGAATTCGGTATCGGAATTCCGATACCGCAAATATCGGCCGATACCCGATACTTGCGGTATCGGAATGCTCAACACTAATGGTAGGCCTTGTTACATTGGTCGCAGCTCTCTGCAGTTCATTTACTAGGTCCCCCCGCGTGGTTCTGGGATTTTTGCTCACCGTTCTTGTGATCATTCTGACCCCACGGAGTGGGATTTTGCGTGGAGCCCCAGATCGAGGGAGATTATCAGTGGTCTTGTATGTCTTCCATTTTCTAATTATTGCTCCCACTGTTGATTTCTTCACTCCAATCTGGTTGGCTATTGCAGATTCAGTCTTCCCAGCCTGGTGCAGGGCTACAATTTTGTTTCTGGTGTCCTTTGACAGCTCTTTGGTCTTCATCATAGTGGAGTTTGGAGTCAGACTGTTTGAGGGTGTGCACAGGTGTCTTTTTATACTGATAATAAGTTTAAACAGGTGCCATTACTACAGGTAATGAGTGGAGGAAAGAGGAGACTCTTAAAGAAGAAGTTACAGGTCTGTGAGAGCCAGAAATCTTGATTGTTTGTTTCTGACCAAATACTTATTTTCCACCATAATATGCAAATAAAATGTTAAAAAAACAGACAATGTGATTTTCTGGATTTTTTTTTTTCTCACTTTGTCTCCCATAGTTGAGGTCTACCTTATGATGTAAATTACAGACGCCTCTCATCTTTTTAAGTGGTGGAACTTGCACTATTGCTGACTGACTAAATACTTTTTTGCCCCACTGTACATCACGGCGGTGTAGCAGGGAGAGGTAAGTATTTCAACTTTGCAAGTGCTGTGATCCTGAGCAAGCGGGGGGCCCACTCCTTGGCACTGGTACAGGGCCCCTCATAGTACGGCAGTGTGCTTGAAGGTGGGTCGCGCCTCCCACTGGCAGAGACATTTTTGCGTACTATGAGGGGCCCTGTGCCAGTGACGTCGCCAACGAGTATGCCCCCCTACCTGATGAAGGAACCTGCACTTTCATCTGCACCTTCCTCTTTGAACCTGTGTAAGGTGGTATAGTATACGGGAAGGGGAACCTGACTTTCTGCAGGGTCAGATTCTGGCTGTGTAGAGTGCAAGGGAAATGTAGTGGTCTGGGTCAATGTACCAGCAGACTCATCAAGCAGTGGCTGGGCAATGGGCAGGATGAGGAGGAAACACAGATATAGGCCCAAATAATAAAGTTGGCTAAATGCAGTTCAAAATTGGTAACAGGATCAAACTGGTGGCATTGCTTTGTCCAGTGGAGGACAACTGTAATGAGTGGCAGACACAGTTAGTAGGCCCAAATATTAAAGTAGGATAAATACCGTTCAAAATTGTTAACAGGCCTAAACGGGCAGCATTGCTTTGTCCAGTGGAGGACAACTGTAATGAGTGGCAAACACGGTTAGTAGGCCCAAATAATAAAGTAGGCTAAATGCAGTTCAAAATTGGTAACAGGACTAAATAGGTGTTAGGTCTCGAGTTCCCACTTCTGTACAGGGGTAATCTCGAGCCATCTCTGCTGCGGTCTCCCATTCTTATCCAGCCGCAGTGGAGTCTGCTCAGCAGGGACGTCGGTCCCAGCGACTTGCTCAGTCTCACTCTGTACAGAGAGTTACTGCTGCTTCTTCAGCTTCTGCCATTAAAGCCAGTGCTGGTCAGCAGCGAGCGGACTTCTCTGGGACTAAGTCCTTGTCTGCACACACTGAGCATGCCCAGGGCAAGATCTCCCGTTGGAGATCGAGGGTCATGTGCTCAGGCTCTGCAGCACATTCCATTGGTCCTCTTGGCAGGTCTTGGAAGGGCAAAGTTTCTGTGGCCACTTCCTGTGCTGCAACTATATAAACTGCGCATGACCGCACGGCCATGCGCTAGTGTACATTTGCTTACGTGTGTTTGTTGTGAGTGCAAGTCGTCCTTGGATACCCCTTCCCTATTGAATGTCTGTTCGCGGAAGGTGTATGGTTGCTATCTAGCGCCCGACTTATCCTGCAGCACTAATCACACGTTACAGCGTCCAGTTGCTGTGACCGCCAGTACGGCGCCGTGCACTTCCTCTGTGCCTTCCTTACCCAAGCCTGGGTGGTTAATGGCGTTTGTCAGTGCGGCACCGCATGCACTCTTGTGCCCTAATATTGTTATTCTGCTTCCTTACACACCCAGTTGCGGTGTTGTGCCAGCAAGGGTCTAATCGGACTTCAATCCTAGTTGGGGTTGAGTTCGCTGACTACTTGCTCGCCTTCTATGTGCGGTACCGCGATCCTGTGACGCAACAGGATCGCTTCCTTCACGCTGGGTGAAGTTTAACCCACGTGTGTATACTTATGAGTACCGCCATATAGTCCGTCATTACTTAGCAGCAGGTTCCATCTCTGCACGGTGGACCCCGGGCTGTGAAAGCACCATACACTATCTGTCTTATTATTTGGTGCGTTCCGCTAGCCCTAACATTACACTAGCGCCAGGGTCTGGCTAGTAATGACGGACAAACAGCAATCCTTGCGGTATATCCAGCAGCTGGAGGGTAGGTTGGCGGCTCTTGAGAGCGCAACCTCAGCTGTGGATGTTACCGCAGTTGCTGTACAGGCTGCTAGCGTGGCTGCAGCAACCCTGTCCATTGCCACCCCTGCTCCGACATTTTCTCCCTCCCGCTGCCAGAAAAATTTTCTGGTGATCGCAAGTTTTGTAGGGGATTTGTGAGTCAGTGCTCTATTCACCTCGAGCTACTGGCTGCACGTTTTCCCACAGAGCGGGCTAACAAACATAGCTAACCAACATAGAAGAGGATTCTTTACTGTTAGGGCAGTGAGAATCTGGAATTGCTTGCCTGAGGAGGTGGTGATGGCGAACTCAGTCGAGGGGTTCAAGAGAGGCCTGGATGTCTTCCTGGAGCAGAACAATATTGTATCATACAATTATTAGGTTCTGTAGAAGGACGTAGATCTGGGGATTTATTATGATGGAATATAGGCTGAACTGGATGGACAAATGTCTTTTTTCGGCCTTACTAACTATGTTACTATGTTACTATGTAAGGTGGGATTTATAGTGTCTCTCTTGTCGGACAGGGCGTTGGAATGGGCTGCGCCGCTGTGGGAGCGTGGTGATCATGTGGTGCAGAGTGCTCCGCTGTTTCTGAGCACTCTGAAACAGGTCTTTATAGGACCTCAAGTCACCCATGATACTGCGCTCCAACTGCTGGCATTAACTCAGGGTGAGTCCTTGGTCAGTCATTTTGCCGTCCAATTCCGCACTTTAGCTGCTGAGCTGGATTGGTCGGATAAAGCTCTTATCCCCATATTTTGGAGGGGCCTGGCTGACCACGTTAAGGATGCTCTGGCCACTAGGGAGATTCCTGCCACACTGGAGGAGTTAATAACTGTCTCCACTCGAATTGACCTCCGTTTTAACAAGCGGAGGTTAGAGCGAGTCCAGTGTAGGCAGAGGTTTCGGCTGGCTCCTACCTTCGCCAAACCTCTGGAATCTCCGGTCCTGGTTCCTGAGTCACATGAGGCCGGGGAAGTGTCACAAGCGGGATCTAAGTCTCGGACCGCTTGTGCACTCAAGGTCTGTCATGTTTGCCAGCAGTCAGGACATCTAGCCACCAGATGTTCTCAGCGGTCGAGGAAACGTCAGCGTCTAGTGGTAGTAGGTGGAGGTACACTAGACACGGCGACGTTTGCCTCTAAATTGTCCTTTAAGGGGACAATTACTATAGGCTCATTCTCCCACTCGGTAGACCTCTGCGTGGATTCTGGGGCGGAGGGCAATTTTATGTCCTCTGCCTTCGCCCAAAGTCACGCAATACCCCTGGTTATGCTAGCTCAACCAGTAACGGTACGAGTGGTGAATGGGTCGACACTACCCTCACAGATAACACACCAGACCATCCCTTTTACTCTGTCCATGTTGCCATCTCATCAGGAGATTATATCTCTGCTCGTCATTCCAGAGGGAATTGATGAGGTCCTGTTGGGAATACCTTGGCTACGGTACCACTCTCCTCATATCGAGTGGTCCTCTGGCAGAATCCTGGGATGGGGCGAATCTTGTGGGGGTAGGTGTCAGAGGGAGTGCGTTCAGGTTGCTACTACAGAGGTACCCGCAGATCTTTCCTCTCTCCCCAAGCAGTATTGGTATTATGCAGACGTGTTCTCCAAAAAGGCGGCGGAGATCCTTCCGCCCCATCGCCCCTAGACTTATCTGAAGCCAGTTTAATTTTTTTAGTAATCTGGCTGTGGCTGTGCATCTGTGCACTCCATGTCCGATTCAACTTGTAATGGGCATGGCCTGTTAACTGTTTCACTTTCTAACCCAGGAACGGTAGGTGTAAAGAGCTCCATGGAGTAACCCGTTGTGTCGCCTGACGCATCCTTCTCTGTTGTTCTTGGTGAAGAAGACAAGGAAGCGACTTGTCCCTGACCGTGAACATCCACTAACGACGCGCTGCTTTTACATTTAGCAGTTTCAGAAGAGGAGGCGAAAGAGCTAGAGGCTGAGTCAGCAAGGAAAGCCAAAACTTGTTCTTGTTGCTACGGCTTTAAAAGCGGTTTTCCTACTCCCAGAAAAGGGAGCGTTCGAGGCCTTATGTAGCCAGACGATGAACCTGGCTCAACAACTCGAGACTTAGGTGCTATATTGCTTTTCCCACGACCACCTGATGCTCCACCACCACTACCATCCTTACCAACTGGCAATGACCGCCCACGGCCACGACCTCTTCCACCAGACTTCCTCATTGTTTGAAAAACGTAACCAAACTAACGGTATTTGTTACTGTAAAACCAGTTATAAGGTGAGCTCAAACTTCTGTTGGATTTATATATCCCTTTATAGGTGGGTCAGATTGCAGGGAAAATCAGGCCCAATGTATAACAGTACACAGCTTCAGTGGCAGACAGATATGCCACTAACAGGAATGACGCTGATGCAGACACAAACAATTCAATTCTCCCCCTTTTTATTTTTTCTGGGAGAATATTGAAGAAATGTGGCCCACTCTCATACAGTATATGTTCTGTGGCACAAAATTTTTCAGGGAGAATTTAAAAGAAATCTGACCCAGTATTACACGCAAGGTTTAATGTGGCACACAATTTGAGACAGGTGGCACACACAGGAGTGGCACTGAAGCAGAAATGGCAATCTTAATCTCCCACTATTTTTTTTTCAAGGAGAATTTAAAAGAAATCTGACCCAGTATTACACACTAGGTTTAATGTGGCACACAATTTGAGACAGGTGGCACACACAGGAGTGGCACTGAAGCAGAAATGCCAATCTTAATCTCCCACTATTTTTTTTCTTTCAGGGAGAATTTAAAAGAAATCTGACCCAGTATAACACACTAGGTTCAATGTGGCACACAATTTGAGACAGGTGGCACACACAGGAGTGGCACTGAAGCAGAAATGCCAATCTTAATCTCCCATTATTTTTTTTTCAGGGAGAATTTAAAACAAAACTGACCCAGTATTACACACTATTTTTAATGTGGCACACAATTTGAGACAGGTGGCACACACAGGAGTGGCACTGAAGCAGAAATGCCAATCTTAATCTCCCATTATTTTTTTTTCAGGGAGAATTTAAAAGAAATCTGACCCAGTATTACACACTAGGTTTAATGTGGCACACAATTTGAGACAGGTGGCACACACAGGAGTGGCACTGAAGCAGAAATGCCAATCTTAATTTTTCACATTTTTTTTTTCAGGGAGAATTTAAAAGAAATCTGACCCAGTATAACACACTAGGTTTAATGTGGCACACAATTTGAGACAGGTGGCACACACAGGAGTGGCACTGAAGCAGAAATGCCAATCTTAATCTCCCACAATTTTTTTTTTCAGGGAGAATTTAAAAGAAATCTGACCCAGTATTACACACTAGGTTTAATGTGGCACACAATTTGAGACAGGTGGCACACACAGGAATGGGACTGAAGCAGAAATGCCAATCTTAATCTCCCACTATTTTTTTTCTTTCAGGGAGAATTTAAAAGAAATCTGACCCAGTACTACACACTAGGTTCAATGTGGCACACAATTTGAGACAGGTGGCACACACAGGAGTGGCACTGAAGCAGAAATGCCAATCTTAATCTCCCACTATTTTTTTTCAGGGAGAATTTAAAAGAAATCTGACCCAGTATTACACACTAGGTTTAATGTGGCACACAATTTGAGACAGGTGGCACACACAGGAGTGGCACTGAAGCAGAAATGCCAATCTTAATCTCCCACTATTTTTTTTTTCAGGGAGAATTTAAAAGAAATCTCACCCAGTATTACACACTATTTTTAATGTGGCACACAATTTGAGACAGGTGGCACACACAGGAGTGGCACTGAAGCAGAAATGTTAATCTTAATCTCCCACTATTTTTTTTCAGGGAGAATTTAAAAGAAATCTGACCCAGTATTACACACTAGGTTTAATGTGGCACACAATTTGAGACAGGTGGCACACACAGGAGTGGCACTGAAGCAGAAATGCCAATCTTAATCTCCCACATTTTTTTTCAGGGAGAATTTAAAAGAAATCTGACCCAGTATAATACACTAGGTTTAATGTGGCACACAATTTGAGACAGGTGGCACACACAGGAGTGGCACTGAAGCAGAATAGCCAATCTTAATCTCCCACAATTTTTTTTTTCAGGGAGAATTTAAAAGAAATCTGACCCAGTATTACACACTAGGTTTAATGTGGCACACAATTTGAGACAGGTGGCACACACAGGAATGGGACTGAAGCAGAAATGCCAATCTTAATCTCCCACTATTTTTTTTTTCAGGGAGAATTTAAAAGAAATCTGACCCAGTATTACACACTAGGTTTAATGTGGCACACAATTTGAGACAGGTGGCACACACAGGAGTGGCTCTGAAGCAGAAATGCCAATCTTAATCTCCCACTATTTTTTTTTCATGGAGAATTTAAAAGAAATCTGGCCCAGTATTACACACTAGGTTCAATGTGGCACACAATTTGAGACAGGTGGCACACACAGGAGTGGCACTGAAGCAGAAATGCCAATCTTAATCTCCCACTATTTTTTTTTCAGGGAGAATTTAAAAGAAATCTGACCCAGTATTACACACTAGGTTTAATGTGGCACACAATTTGAGACAGGTGCCACACACAGGGCTGCCACTGATACAGATTTGCCAATTTTAATCTGCACTCTTTTCTTCCTCAGGGAGACTAGTGAATAAATCTGGGCCACTGTATTAGAGCATATTTTCTGTGGCAGAAAGTGGCTTGAAGAGATATAACAAAACAAAAAAAAAATAGGGACTGTCCTACAATTACTATCTCCCTGCAGTAATCTCAGCAATGTATGGCAGGCAGCAATAACAAGGAGTGGACTGCTGCACAAAAAAAGTCAACAGTGTGGACAAACAAACAAGGAAGCTGTGCAGAAAGGAAGGAGCAACAGGACTTGTGCTTTGAAAAAAGCAGTTGGTTTGCACAGCAGTTGACAAACAGCAATGCAGCTATCAGGGAGCCTTCTAGGGCAGCCCAATGAGCTACAGCACTGAGGAAAAAAAATGTAGCCTCCACTGTCCCTGCAAACAAAAGTTGGTGTTGGACAGTGGAAATCACTACAGCACAAGCGGTTTGGGGGTTAATGGACCCTGCCTAACGCTATCCCTGCTTCTGACGAAGCAGCAGCAACCTCTCCCTATGCTCAGATCAGCAGCATTAAGATGGCAGTCGGCAGGAACGCCCCTTTATAGCCCCTGTGACACCGCAGAAAGCAAGCCAATCACTGCAATGCCCTTCTCTAAGATGGTGGGGACTGAGACCTATGTCATCACGCTGCCCACACTCTGCGTCCACCTTCATTGGCTGAGAAATGGCACTTTTTGCATCATTGAAACGCGACTTTGGCGTGAAAGTCACGTACCGCATGGCCGACCCCACACAGGGATCGGGTCGGGTTTAATGAAACCCGACTTTGCCAAAAGTCGGCGACTTATGAAAATGAACGACCCATTTCGCTCAACCCTACTGGTTACCAGTGAAGACATCGCTGAATCGGCGTCACACACGCCGATTCAGCGATGTCTGCAGGGAGTCCAGCGACAAAATAAAGTTCTGGACTTTCTGCACCTACCAACGATGTCACAGCAAGATCCAGATCGCTGCTGCGTGTCAAACTCAACGATATCGCTAGCCAGGACGCTGCAACGTCACGGATCACTAGCGATATCGTTGAGTGTGAAGGTACCTTTAGTTACCTTTATCTCCAATCCTTCAAGGGTCTTGCAACATTACTAGGGATAAGAATCAAGCCTGGGACCCATATACAGTCAGATGTTTTGGAGTCCTCATTCCTTATCAGTGTATGATAGACCACTTTAAGTAAGGAGCCTTACAAGCAATAGCATTACAGAAAAGTATGGAAACATACTCGGTTTAGAGAAAAGAAACTTTATTGCAAGCATTAGGCTAATACACTCAATCATGTTTTAAGACTCACTGAAGGATCAAACATTGACAACTAGCTTCAAAATGTAGCAGATCAATTGTCTGAGGATCGAGTTCAAGTTAAATTTCGCTAAGTTATCACGTAAATGCAAACATTTTGAGATTCAATTTGTGGTTCGCAAAAAAAAAAACAAAAGGAAAATTTTGTCCAGCATAATTAATTTCCCACTTTGTTGAAACATCAGAGAGCATACAAACATCATTTCGCATTGCCATGAGGTCTTCCCCATAATGTTGTGCTGCTGAGATACCTTACAGATTATCATACGATGTACAGTGGTGGTCAGTAGAGTTGAGTGACTTTTACTTTTTTCGGATCGAGTCGGGTTTCGCCGATTATTGCGAAAAGTCGGGGGCCGACTGAAACACGAAACCCAATGCAAGTCAATGGGGAATCAAAGTCGGCAGTGAGTGGAGGACAGGAAAACACCTACAGTGCCCATTTTAATGCCAAATACATCAATTCTTATTACTTAAGCTTCTCAATCTTAATTTACTTTGTGATAATGGTTAGGCATTGAAAACTGGGGGTCATTTGGCTAAAGTTGTGGGGGGGAAGGGCTGGCTCAAGATTTTCGTGGGTGCAGGAAACGCGGATCACAGTGGGGCAAAAAAGTATTTAGTCAGTCAGCAATAGTGCAAGTTCCACCACTTAAAAAGATGAGAGGCGTCTGTAATTTACATCATAGGTAGACCTCAACTATTGGAGACAAACTGAGAAAAAAAATCCAGAAAATCACATTGTCTGTTTTTTTTAACATTTTATTTGCATATTATGGTGGAAAATAAGTATTTGGTCAGAAACAAAATTTCATCTCAATACTTTGTAATATATCCTTTGTTGGCAATGACAGAGGTCAAACATTTTCTGTAAGTCTTCACAAGGTTGCCACACACTGTTGTTGGTATGTTGGCCCATTCCTCCATGCAGATCTCCTCTAGAGCAGTGATGTTTTTGGCTTTTCGCTTGGCAACAACTCCCTCCAAAGGTTTTCTATAGGGTTGAGATCTGGAGACTGGCTAGGCCACTCCAGGACCTTGAAATGCTTCTTACGAAGCCACTCCTTCGTTGCCCTGGCGGTGTGCTTTGGATCATTGTCATGTTGAAAGACCCAGCCACGTTTCATCTTCAATGCCCTTGCTGATGGAAGGAGGTTTGCACTCAAAATCTCACGATACATGGCCCCATTCATTCTTTCATGTACCCGGATCAGTTGTCCTGGCCCCTTTGCAGAGAAACAGCCCCAAAGCATGATGTTTCCACCACCATGCTTTACAGTAGGTATGGTGTTTGATGGATGCAACTCAGTATTCTTTTTCCTCCAAACACGACAAGTTGTGTTTCTACCAAACAGTTCCAGTTTGGTTTCATCAGACCATAGGACATTCTCCCAAAACTCCTCTGGATCATCCAAATGCTCTCTAGCAAACTTCAGACGGGCCCGGACATTTACTGGCTTAAGCAGTGGGACACGTCTGGCACTGCAGGATCTGAGTCCATGGTGGCATAGTGTGTTACTTATGGTAGGCCTTGTTACATTGGTCCCAGCTCTCTGCAGTTCATTTACTAGGTCCCCCCGCGTGGTTCTGGGATTTTTGCTCACCGTTCTTGTGATCATTCTGACCCCACGGGGTGGGATTTTGCGTGGAGCCCCAGATCGAGGGAGATTATCAGTGGTCTTGTATGTCTTCCATTTTCTAATTATTGCTCCCACTGTTGATTTCTTCACTCCAATCTGGTTGGCTATTGCAGATTCAGTCTTCCCAGCCTGGTGCAGGGCTACAATTTTGTTTCTGGTGTCCTTTGACAGCTCTTTGGTCTTCACCATAGTGGAGTTTGGAGTCAGACTGTTTGAGGGTGTGCACAGGTGTCTTTTTATACTGATAACAAGTTTAAACAGGTGCCATTACTACAGGTAATGAGTGGAGGAAAGAGGAGACTCTTAAAGAAGAAGTTACAGGTCTGTGAGAGCCAGAAATCTTGATTGTTTGTTTCTGACCAAATACTTATTTTCCACCATAATATGCAAATAAAATGTTAAAAAAACAGACAATGTGATTTTCTGGATTTTTTTTTTCTCAGTTTGTCTCCCATAGTTGAGGTCTACCTATGATGTAAATTACAGACGCCTCTCATCTTTTTAAATGGTGGAACTTGCACTATTGCTGACTGACTAAATACTTTTTTGCCCCACTGTACATCACGGCGGTGTAGCAGGGAGAGGTAAGTATTTCAACTTTGCAAGTGCTGTGATCTTGAGCAAGCGGGGGGCCCACTCCTTGGCACTGGCACAGGGCCCCTCATAGTACGGCAGTGTGCTTGAAGGTGGGTCGCGCCTCCCACTGGCAGAGACAGTTTTGCGTACTATGAGGGGCCCTGTGCCAGTGACGTCGCCAACGAGTATGCCCCCCCACCTGATGAAGGAACCTGCACTTTCATCTGCACCTTCCTCTTTGAACCTGTGTAAGGTGGTATAGTATACGGGAAGGGGAACCTGACTTTCTGCAGGGTCAGATTCTGGCTGTGTAGAGTGCAAGGGAAATGTAGTGGTCTGGGTCAATGTACCAGCAGACTCATCAAGCAGTGGCTGGGCAATGGGCAGGATGAGGAGGAAACACAGATATAGGCCCAAATAATAAAGTTGGCTAAATGCAGTTCAAAATTGGTAACAGGATCAAACTGGTGGCATTGCTTTGTCCAGTGGAGGACAACTGTAATGAGTGGCAGACACAGTTAGTAGGCCCAAATATTAAAGTAGGATAAATACCGTTCAAAATTGTTAACAGGCCTAAACGGGCAGCATTGCTTTGTCCAGTGGAGGACAACTGTAATGAGTGGCAAACACGGTTAGTAGGCCCAAATAATAAAGTAGGCTAAATGCAGTTCAAAATTGGTAACAGGACTAAATAGGTGTTAGGTCTCGAGTTCCCGCTTCTGCACAGGGGGAATCTCGAGCCATCTCCGCTGCGGTCTCCCATTCTTATCCAGCCGCAGTGGAGTCTGCTCAGCAGGGACGTCGGTCCCAGCATCTTGCTCAGTCTCACTCTGTACAGAGAGTTACTGCTGCTTCTTCAGCTTCTGCCATTAAAGCCAGTGCTGGTCAGCAGCGAGCGGACTTCTCTGGGACTAAGTCCTTGTCTGCACACACTGAGCATGCCCAGGGCAAGATCTCCCGTTGGAGATCGAGGGTCATGTGCTCAGGCTCTGCAGCACATTCCATTGGTCCTCTTGGCAGGTCTTGGAAGGGCAAAGTTTCTGTGGCCACTTCCTGTTCTGCAACTATATAAACTGCGCATGACCGCACGGCCATGCGCTAGTGTACATTTGCTTACGTGTGTTTGTTGTGAGTGCAAGTCGTCCTTGGATACCCCTTCCCTATTGAATGTCTGTTCGCGGAAGGTGTATGGTTGCTATCTAGCGCCCGACTTATCCTGCAGCATTAATCACACGTTACAGCGTCCAGTTGCTGTGACCGCCAGTACGGCGCCGTGCACTTCCTCTGTGCTTTCCTTACCCAAGCCTGGGTGGTTAGTGGCGTTTGTCAGTGCGGCACCGCATCCACTCTTGTGCCATAATATTGTTATTCTGCTTCCTTACACACCCAGTTGCAGTGTTGTGCCAGCAAGGGTCTAATCGGACTTCAATCCTAGTTGGGGTTGAGTTCGCTGACTACTTGCTCGCCTTCTATGTGCGGTTCCGCGATCCTGTGATGCAACAGGATCGCTTCCTTCACGCTGGGTGAAGTTTAACCCACGTGTGTATACTTATGAGTACCGCCATATAGTCCGTCATTACTTAGCAGCAGGTTCCATCTCTGCACGGTGGACCCCAGGCTGCGAACGCACCATACACTATCTGTCTTATTATTTGGTGCGTTCCGCTAGCCCTAACATTACACCAGCGCCAGGGTCTGGCTAGTAATGACGGACAAACAGCAATCCTTGCGGTATATCCAGCAGCTGGAGGGTAGGTTGGCGGCTCTTGAGAGCGCAACCTCAGCTGTGGATGTTACCGCAGTTGCTGTACAGGCTGCTAGCGTGGCTGCAGCAACCCTGTCCATTGCCACCCCTGCTCCGACATTTTCTCGCCTCCCGCTGCCAGAAAAATTTTCTGGTGATAGCAAGTTTTGTAGGGGATTTGTGAGTCAGTGCTCTATTCACCTCGAGCTCCTGGCTGCACGTTTTCCCACAGAGCGGGCTAAGGTGGGATTTATAGTGTCTCTCTTGTCGGACAGGGCGTTGGAATGGGCTACGCCGCTGTGGGAGCGTGGTGATCATGTGGTGCAGAGTGCTCCGCTGTTTCTGAGCACTCTGAAACAGGTCTTTATAGGACCTCAAGTCACCCATGATACTGCGCTCCAACTGTTGGCATTAACTCAGGGTGAGTCCTTGGTCAGTCATTTTGCCGTCCAATTCCGCACTTTAGCTGCTGAGCTGGATTGGTCGGATAAAGCTCTTATCCCCATATTTTGGAGGGGCCTGGCTGACCACGTTAAGGACGCTCTGGCCACTAGGGAGATTCCTGCCACACTGGAGGAGTTAATAACTGTCTCCACTCAAATTGATCTCCGTTTTAACAAGCGGAGGTTAGAGCGAGTCCAGTGTAGGCAGAGGTTTCGGCTGGCTCCTACCTTCGCCAAACCTCTGGAATCTCCGGTCCTGGTTCCTGAGTCACATGAGGCCGGGGAAGTGTCACAAGCGGGATCTAAGTCTCGGACCGCTTGTGCACTCAAGGTCTGTCATGTTTGCCAGCAGTCAGGACATCTAGCCACCAGATGTTCTCAGCGGTCGAGGAAACGTCAGCGTCTAGTGGTATTAGGTGGCGGTACACTAGACACGGCGACGTTTGCCTCTAAATTGTCCTTTAAGGGGACAATTACTATAGGCTCATTCTCCCACTCAGTAGACCTCTGCGTGGATTCTGGGGCGGAGGGCAATTTTATGTCTTCTGCCTTCGCCCAACGTCACGCAATACCCCTGGTTATGCTAGCTCAACCAGTAACGGTACGAATGGTGAATGGGTCGACACTGCCCTCACAGATAACAAACCAGACCATCCCTTTTACTCTGTCCATGTTGCCATCTCATCAGGAGATTATATCTCTGCTCGTCATTCCAGAGGGAATTGATGAGGTCCTGTTGGGAATACCTTGGCTACGGCACTACTCTCCTCATATCGAGTGGTCCTCTGGCAGAATCCTGGGATGGGGTGAATCTTGTGGGGGTAGGTGTCAGAGGGAGTGCGTTCAGGTTGCTACTACAGAGGTACCCGCAGATCTTTCCTCTCTCCCCAAGCAGTATTGGTCTTATGCAGACGTGTTCTCCAAAAAGGCGGCGGAGATCCTTCCGCCCCATCGCCCCTATGACTGTCCTATTGATCTCTTGCCTGGTGCTGAGCCTCCCCGGGGTCGAGTCTATCCGCTATCTCTCCCGGAGACGGACGCAATGTCACAGTACATCCAGGAAAATCTGGCAAGAGGATTCATTAGGAAGTTAGTGTCACCTGCTGGGGCAGGGTTCTTCTTCGTGCAGAAGAAGAATGGGGAATTGCGTCCATGCATAGACTACAGGGGTCTTAACGCTATCACCGTTAAAAATAAGTATCCTTTGCCCTTGATATCTGAGCTCTTCGATAGGCTTCGGGGAGCAATGGTATTTACTAAACTAAATCTGCGGGGTGCTTACAACCTGATTCCCATCCGTGAGGGGGACGAATGGAAGACGGCTTTTAACACCAGGGATGGGCACTATGAATATCTGGTGATGCCCTTCGGGCTCTGTAATGCCCCAGCCGTTTTCCAAGACTTTGTGAACGATATCTTCCGGGATATGCTTTCCACCTCGGTCGTAGTCTATCTGGATGATATTCTTATCTACTCTCCAGATATTGACTCCCACCGGAGAGATGTTTGCAAAGTCTTCGACCTCCTACGGGCAAACTCCCTCTATGCCAAGTTGGAGAAGTGTATGTTTGAGCAGGAGTCCCTACCTTTCCTAGGCTACATCATCTCTGCCCAGGGATTGGCTATGGATCCTGCCAAACTACAGGCTGTGATGGACTGGCAGGAACCCCATTCTCTTAAAGTGGTGCAGCGCTTTATGGGGTTCATTAATTATTATCGCCAGTTCATTCCGCACTTCTCAACTTTGGTAGCTCCCTTGGTTGCCCTCACCAAGAAGGGGGCGAATCCCAAATTGTGGTCTGAGGAGGTCTCCAAGGCCTTTAACTCTATAAAGTCACACTTCGCTAGCGCTCCCATCCTACATCGCCCCGATGTTGATAAGCCATTTATCATGGAGGTGGATGCCTCTTCTGTTGGTGCTGGAGCAGTTCTCTTCCAAAAGGATGCTCAAGGTCGGAAGCATCCTTGCTTCTTTTTCTCCAAGACCTTCTCACCAGCAGAGAGGAATTATTCCATCGGGGACAGGGAGTTGCTAGCCATGAAGTTGGCTTTCTCAGAGTGGAGACATCTCTTGGAGGGAGCACGTTTTCCCTTCCAAGTCTTCACAGACCATAAAAATTTGGTGTACCTGCAGACAGCCCAGCGGTTGAATTCTCGCCAGGCCAGATGGTCCTTATTCTTCTCCCGGTTTCATTTCACCCTCCATTTTCTTTCTGGGGAGAAGAACATCCGGGCCAACGCTCTCTCTCGCTCCGTTGTGTCATCTGCGGAGGAGGAGGAGGAGCCTCGGCTTATTGTCCCCACCGAGAGCTTGAGAACTGTGGCCCCGGTTTCGCTAGAGTCTGTGCCCCCGGGCAAGACTTTTGTTCCATCCAATTTGCGACCGGAGGTTCTCTCTTGGGCACACTCGTCCAGGGTGGGTGGACATTTTGGTACCAAAAGGACATCTGAGTTACTGGCGAGGACGTACTGGTGGCCGCATATGGCTCGTGATGTCGCAGAGTATGTTCGGGCGTGTGTCTCTTGCACCAAGAACAAGACTCCTCGGCAACGGCCAGCTGGTTTGCTTTTTCCTCTGCCGGTGGCGGACAGGCCCTGGGAGATGGTCGGGATGGACTTTGTGGTGGGCTTACCCAAGTCTCGTAACTGCACCATTATCTGGGTGATCACCGACCATTTTTCCAAAATGGTGCACTTGGTGCCTCTTCCACGGCTACCTTCTGCACGGGCGTTGGCTGTCTTGTTCGTCAAGCATAACTTTCGCCTACACGGTATGCCAGACAAAATTGTTAGTGACCGGGGTCCCCAGTTTGCGTCTCGATTCTGGAGAGAGCTTTGTCGTCTACTCAGTATTGAGTTGAATCTCTCTTCGGCATATCATCCCGAGACGAATGGGTTGGTAGAGAGGGCCAACCAGACCTTGGTCACATATTTACGACATTTTGTTTCTGCCAGGCAGGATGACTGGGCATCCTTGCTACCGTGGGCAGAGTTTGCACTTAACAATGCCGTAGCCGACTCCACCGGTCAGACTCCATTCCTCCTAAATTACGGCCAGCATCCGCGTGTTCCTGTGCCCATGCCTGTGTCTTCTGCTGACTCCAGGGTGGCAGACTGGGCTGTGGAGGCTCGGGACATTTGGGACCGCACGCAGGATGCCATTCGGGCCTCCAAGGAGAGAATGAGGTCCTCCGCCGATATTCATCGGCGCCCCGCTCCGACCTTTGCTCCTGGCGACTTGGTGTGGCTCTCCGCCCGTAACATCAGGCTGTGAGTTGAGTCCATTAAGTTTGCTCCTCGCTACTTGGGTCCCTTCAAGGTTCTCGAACAGGTTAATCCTGTGGTCTACCGTTTGGCTCTTCCTCCACGCTTGGGTATCACCGACACCTTTCATGTGTCCCTCTTGAAACCCGTATACACGTCCCGGTTTTCCGAGTCATCTGTCGGGACATCGGGTTCGTCTACGGACGATTACGAGGTGAACGCTATTTTGGGGTGCAAGGTGGTACGCGGCAAAAAGTTCTATCTGGTGGATTGGAAGGGTTATGGTCCAGAGGACAGGTCATGGGAGCCTGCTGAAAACATTCGGGCCCCACAGCTCATTGCTGCCTTCGAGCGTAGCGAGGTCCAAGGAGGGGGGGGGGCCCTAGGAGTGGGGGTAATGTTAGGTCTCGAGTTCCCGCTTCTGCACAGGGGGAATCTCGAGCCATCTCCGCTGTGGTCTCCCATTCTTATCCAGCCGCAGTGGAGTCTGCTCAGCAGGGACGTCGGTCCCAGCGTCTTGCTCAGTCTCACTCTGTACAGAGAGTTACTGCTGCTTCTTCAGCTTCTGCCATTAAAGCCAGTGCTGGTCAGCAGCGAGCGGACTTCTCTGGGACTAAGTCCTTGTCTGCACACACTGAGCATGCCCAGGGCAAGATCTCCCGTTGGAGATCGAGGGTCATGTGCTCAGGCTCTGCAGCACATTCCATTGGTCCTCTTGGCAGGTCTTGGAAGGGCAAAGTTTCTGTCGCCACTTCCTGTGCTGCAACTATATAAACTGCGCATGACCGCACGGCCATGCGCTAGTGTACATTTGCTTACGTGTGTTTGTTGTGAGTGCAAGTCGTCCTTGGATACCCCTTCCCTATTGAATGTCTGTTCGCGGAACAGGATCGCTTCCTTCACGCTGGGTGAAGTTTAACCCACGTGTGTATACTTATGAGTACCGCCATATAGTCCGTCATTACTTAGCAGCAGGTTCCATCTCTGCACGGTGGACTCCGGGCTGCGAACGCACCATACACTATCTGTCTTATTATTTGGTGCGTTCCGCTAGCCCTAACAATAGGCGGCATTGCTTTGTTCAGTGGAGGAAAACTGTAATGAGTGGCAGGCACAGTCAGTAGACCCAAATAATAAAGTAGGCTAAATGCAGTTCAAAATTGGTAACAGGCCTAAACAGGCGGCATTGCTTTGTTCAGTGAAGGACAACTCTAATTGTCCTTCACACCTGATTGCCCTTAACTGGGGATATATTCACATGCAGGAGTCTGCTATAGACTCAGTCTGCTGTATTTCATCTTTTAACTTCCATCTTTTAAATTGCATCTTTTTAATTATGATTTTGAACTAGACTGAATTCTAGAATGCATTTGGCTACTTATCACTACTACAATATTATCATCATCTGCACCATCTAATCGAGCTGTTCTCCTCTTCCCACAGGTATGCAGTAACTTTTCCCCAGCTCTCCCTGGCTTCTGAATGTCTCTATATATTGCATTGATTTTCCATGGTATGTAGTAACTTTTCCCCAGCTCTCCCTGGCTTCTGAATGTCTCTATATATTGCATTGATTTTCCATGGTATGCAGTAACTTTTCCCCAGCTCTCCCTGGCTTCTGAATGTCTCTATATATTGCATTGATTTTCCATGGTATGCAGTAACTTTTCCCCAGCTCTCCCTGGCTTCTGAATGTCTCTATATATTGCATTGATTTTCCATGGTATGCAGTAACTTTTCCCCAGCTCTCCCTGGCTTCTGAATGTCTCTATATATTGCATTGATTTTCCATGGTATGCAGTAACTTTTCCCCAGCTCTCCCTGGCTTCTGAATGTCTCTATATATTGCATTGATTTTCCATGGTATGCAGTAACTTTTCCCCAGCTCTCCCTGGCTTCTGAATGTCTCTATATATTGCATTGATTTTCCATGGTATGCAGTAACTTTTCCCCAGCTCTCCCTGGCTTCTGAATGTCTCTATATATTGCATTGATTTTTCCATGGTATGCAGTAACTTTTCCCCAGCTCTCCCTGGCTTCTGAATGTCTCTATATATTGCATTGATTTTCCATGGTATGCAGAAACTTTTCCCCAGCTCTCCCTGGCTTCTGAATGTCTCTATATATTGCATTGACTTTCCATGGTATGCAGTAACTTTTCCCCAGCTCTCCCTGGCTTCTGAATGTCTCTATATATTGCATTGATTTTCCATGGTATGCAGTAACTTTTCCCCAGCTCTCCCTGGCTTCTGAATGTCTCTATATATTGCATTGATTTTCCATGGTATGCAGTAACTTTTCCCCAGTTCTCCCTGGCTTCTGAATGTCTCTGTATATTGCACTGACTTTTCTATGCTTCCCCTGGATCTTGGTGTCTTGGTGCAGCACATATAATCATTTTAGTATGCTTTCTTACCTATCAGCTTGTTTTCCATGACCTGTTTTCATGTATCTCATTGTGTGATCCTGGCATCTCTTTGAGTGGTCAGTCTTACCCCTCCCTCACTTTATGACCTTTGCTTAACTCTCTACATCTGGTCTCCCATACCCAGCCACCTCCTCATTCACACCTGATTGCCCTTAACTGGGGATATATTCACATGCAGGAGTCTGCTATAGACTTAGTCTGCTGCATTTCATCTTTTAAATTACATCTTTTTAATTATGATTTTGAATTAGACTGAATTGGACTGGAATTGACTGGAAGGTAACACAATACCAACCACTACAATGTTTCGGTTTCTTTTCTCTTTCACCCCCATACTACTTTCCTTCTTACAATCTCCTGCAATCCCTCCTCCTAGTAAGGAACTAGTCATTTCTTCCTCCATACTCCCCAGCCATCTCACCTTCTCCTCAGAACTGTTCCTCCACATACAATCCTTTTTCTCCAGACACACACGGCCACATCATGTCCTATCCTGCTCCCACCTTCTAATATTCTGTCTGCTACTCCTCATCGCTGGTGATGTATCCCCAAATCCCGGCCCTCCCCAACTCATCCCCACACTCATTTCTAACCCCCTGCCACGATCCTCCCCACGTTTTCCCAACTATGACAACCTCATACCCATTCATCCAGCCCCCACTCCCCCGCTCCCCCTACCTGGAGCACTATGGAACGCACGCTCCATCTGCAACAAACTGACATTTATCCACGACCTCTTCATCACCAACAAACTCTCCTTCCTCGGCCTCACTGAAACCTGGCTCACCCCATCTGACTCTGCCTCTCCAGCTGCGCTCTCCTATGGCGGATTCCACCTCTCTCACACCCCTCGCCCCAGCAACAAACGTGGTGGAGGAGTTGGATTGCTCCTGTCCGACACCTGCTCCTTCACTCCAATCCCGCTACCACCCTCCGCTAATCTTCCTTCGTTTGAGGTGCACTCTGTCCGCATCTACTCCCGCTCCAACCTCCAGCTGGCTGTCATCTACCGCCCCCCAGAACTAGCCATCTCCACCTTTCTGGACCACTTCACCACCTGGCTACTTCATTTCCTCTCTGTTGACATCCCCACTACCATCATGGGTGATTTCAATATCCCCATTGACACTTCCACCTCAGCTGCCTCTAAACTTCTATCACTGACTGCCTCCTTTGGCCTCACTCAATGGTCCTCTGAGGCCACTCACAAAGATGGCCACAAACTGGACCTCATTTTCACCCGCCTCTGCTCCCTTACTAATCTTATTAACACACCCCTCCCCCTGTCTGACCACAACCTACTGACATTCTCTTCCCTCTCCTCTCCTAATGTGCAACCCCCACTCCACAAAGTCCCTCGCAGAAATCTCAAACATCTCAACTTACAATCACTCTCGGGGTCCCTTCTCCCTCTCACAGACATAGCCTCCCTTCATGACACAGATGGTGCTGCCACTTTTTATAACACCACAATAACAGCAACACTCGATTCGGCCGCCCCGCTCATGCATAGTAAAACTCGTACAATTAACAGGCAGCCCTGGCTGACCAGCCTGACCAAAGAATTAAGACGGGCTTCCAGGATTGCTGAGCGGAGATGGAAGCAATCCCGCTCTGCCGACCACTTCACTACATACAAGCAGTCCCTCGCCAGCTTCAAGTCTGCACTCACTGCCGCAAAACAATCTTACTTCTCATCTCTGATATCCTCCCTGTCTCACAACCCTAAACAGCTTTTCAACACTTTCAATTCTCTACTCCGTCCCCCAGCACCTCCTCCCTCCCCCCTCATTTCTGCTGAAGACTTCACCTCTTTCTTTAAACAGAAGATTGATACGATCAGAGAAAGCTTTGGCCCACAGCGCCCACTGCCCCTCTTAGCTGCTCAACCCTGCTCCTCCAAAACCAGCTTCTCCACCATGACAGAAGATCAGCTCTCCACCCTCCTGTCAAGATCACACCTCACCACCTGCACGCTTGACCCGCTCCCATCCCACCTCATCCCTAACCTTTCCATGGTTTTCATCCCAACCCTAACGCACCTCTTCAACCTTTCACTCACAACAGGTGTCTTCCCCTCATCCTTCAAGCATGCCAAGATCACACCCATCCTCAAAAAGCCCTCCCTCGACCCATCCTCTGTGTCTAACTATCGCCCGATATCTCTTCTCCCTTATGCCTCCAAATTGCTGGAGCCACACGTCCATCTTGAACTGTCCTCCCACCTCTCCTCCTGCTCCCTCTTTGATCGGTTACAATCAGGCTTCCGTCCCCATCACTCAACTGAAACTGCCCTAACTAAAGTCACCAATGACCTACTAACTGCCAGGAGCAAGCGATACTACTCTGTCCTCCTTCTCCTGGACCTGTCTTCTGCCTTTGACACTGTGGACCATTCCCTTTTGCTACAAATTCTCTCATCTCTTGGCATCACAGACTTGGCCCTTTCCTGGATGTCGTCATATCTGACAGACCGAACATTCAGTGTCTCCCTCCCCCACACCACCTCCTCACTTCGCCCCTTGTCAGTCGGTGTTCCTCAAGGCTCTGTTCTAGGACCCCTACTCTTCTCCATCTACACTTTCGGCTTGGGACAGCTCATAGAATCCCACGGTATGCAGTACCATCTCTACGCTGATGACACGCAGATCTACCTATCCGGACCTGACCTCACCTCCTTACTTACCAAAATCCCGCACTGTCTGTCTGCTATTTCAGCCTTCTTTTCTGCTCGCTTTCTACAACTGAACATGGACAAAACAGAATTCATCATCTTTCCCCCATCTCACTCTACCCTTCCACCAGACCTATCCATCAATGTCAATGGCTGCTCACTTTCCCCAGTCCCACACGCCCGGTGCCTCGGGGTGATCCTCGACTCTGCCCTCTCTTTCAAGCCACATATCCAAGCCCTTGCCTCCTCCTGCCATCTCAAGCTCAAAAATATTTCCCGGATCCGTGCTTTCCTTGACCGCGACACCGCAAAAACGCTAGTGCATGCCCTTATCATCTCCCGCCTCGACTACTGCAACCTCATACTCTCTGGACTCCCCTCTAGCACTCTGGCACCGCTCCAATCCATCCTACACTCTGCTGCCCGACTAATCTACCTGTCTCCCCGCTATTCCCCAGCCTCTCCCCTATATCAAGCCCTTCACTGGCTTCCGATCGCCCAGAGACTCCAGTTCAAAACCCTCACAATGACATACAAAGACATCCACAACCTTTCTCCTCCATACATCTGTGACATGGTCTCCCGGTACCTACCTACACGCAACCTCCGACCCTCTCAAGACCTCCTTCTCTACTCCCCTCTCATCTCTTCTTCCCACAACCGCATCCAAGACTTCTCCCGTGCTTGCCCCGTACTCTGGAACTCTCTACCCCAACACATCAGACTCTCGCCTACCATAGAAACCTTCAAAAAGAACCTGAAGACCCACCTCTTCCGACAAGCCTACAGCCTGCAGTGATCCTGAAGTTACTGAACCGCTGCGCAACCTGCCCTACCCTCTCCTAGTGTTTCATCACCCATCCCCCGCAGACTGTGAGCCCTCGCGGGCAGGGTCCTCCCTCCTTATGTACCCGTGTGCCTGTTATCTGCTCATGTTTAATGTATTTGTCTATATTTGCCTCGTATTCACATGCAAAGCGCCATGGAATAAATGGCGATATAAAAATGTATAATAATAATAAAATAATAAATAATAACTCTAATGAGTGGCAGACACAGTTAGTAGGCCGAAATCTTAAAGTGGGCTAAATGCAGTTCAAAATTAGTAACAGGACAAAACAAGCGGCATTGCTTTGTTCAGTGGAGGACAACTCTAATGAGTGGCAGACACAGTTAGTAGGCCCAAATAATAAAGTAGGCTAAATGCAGTTGAAAATTGGTAACAGGACTAAACAGGTGGCATAGCTAGGTACAGGGGTGGGCTCCTCTGCTGAGTAGCAGACAGTGGTAGTAGGTGCAAAGTATTACCTGGTCGAAATGAAGGCCAGGGACCCTGTATATTTTAACTATCATCTATCATTTCAACAAATTTGTATTGTCAGTGCCATTGAAGGATTTAACAGCACAGACTACACAGTGGTGGAGCTGGGGGGGAGCACTCTCTCGTGGACGGCGGTACTGGCACAGGGCCCCACATATTAGGAGGGTGTGTCTGACGTTGGTTGTGCACCACCACCATCAGAGACACTTCATTGTACTATGAGGGACCCTGTGCCAGTGCTGTCGCCCAAGATGGGCACACCCACCTGTCCAGGCAAACGGCACTCGCAGGGAGGTATAAAAATGGCCTATGGTGGACATTGAGCAGCTGTAAATGGAGGAATTGGAGAAGTCAGTAAGAGGAGGCTAAAAGCAAGACATTTTTCCGGCAAGCTCCGAGTCAGCAGGGGAAGGTGGGGCAAAATAATTTGAAATCCATGATTGGTTCATTTTAATGAAGGTTAGATCATAAACATTCTGGGTAGCCAGACGTATCCTTTTTTCGGTCAGTATTGAACCAGCAGCACTAAAGACTCTTTTTGATAGCACACTAGCAGCAGGGCAAGCGATTTCCTGTAATGCATATTCTGGCAATTCTGGCCAGGTGTCTATTTTTGATGTCCAGTAATCAAAGGGGAATGACCTGTGAGGGAGAACATCGATAAGGGAGGAAAAGTAGTTCATAACCATACTGGACAAATGCTGTCTCCTGTCACTTTGAATCGATTTAGCAGTACTTGTCGTGTCAGTGGTCATTGTGAAATCACTCCACAAACTGATCATAAAACCCCTCTGTCCAACACCACTTCGGATTTGTGCACCTCTAACACCTCTGCCATGTTGCCCCCTTACGGCTCGTGTGAGAACAATCACCGCCGCTGTGTGCTGGGAATGCCTGAACCAAACGGTCTACAAGAGTTGCTTGTTTGGTAGCCAATAATTGCTCATGGTTCTCATGTGGCATTATATCTTGTTATTTTCCTTTATATTGTGGATCCAGGAGGCAGGCCAACCAGTAATTGTCATCGGTCATCATTTTGATAATGCGGGGGTCCCTTTTAACCCCTTTACCCCCAAGGGTGGTTTGCACGTTAATGACCGGGCCAATTTTTACAATTCTGACCAATGTCCCTTTATGAGGTTATAACTCTGGAACGCTTCAAAGGATCCCAGTGATTCTGACATTGTTTTCTCGTGACATATTGTACTTCATGACAATGGTAAAAATTCTTTGATAGTACCTGCGTTTATTTGTGAAAAAAATGGAAATTTGGTGAAAATTATGAAAATTTTGCAATTTTCCAACTTTGAATTTTTATGCAATTAAATCACAGAGATATGTCACACAAAATACTTAATAAGTAACATTTCCCACATGTCTACTTTACATCAGCACAATTTTGGAACCAAAATTTTTTGTTGTTAGGGAGTTATAAGGGTGAAAAGTTGACCAGCAATTTCTCATTTCTACAACACCATTTTTTTTTAGGGACCACATCTCATTTGAAGTCATTTTGAGGGGTCTATATGATAGAAAAGACCCAAGTGTGACACCATTCTAAAAACTACACCCCTCAAGATGCTCAAACCCATATTCAAGAAGCTTATTAACCCTTCTGGTGCTTCACAGGAATTTTTTGAATGTTTAAATAAAAATGAACATTTAACTTTTTTTCACAAAAAATTTAATTCAGCTCCAATTTGTTTGATTTTACCAAGGGTAACAGGAGAAAATGGACCCCAAACATTGTTGTACAATTTGTCCTGAGTACGATAATACCCCACATGTGGGGGTAAACCACTGTTTGGGCGCATGGCACAGCTCGGAAGCGAAGGAGCGCCATTTGACTTTTCAATGCAAACTTGACTGGAATTGAGATGGGACGCCATGTTTCGTTTGGAGAGCCCCTGATGTGCCTAAACATTGAAACCCCACAAGTGACACCATTTTGGAAAGTAGACCCCCTAAGGAACTTATATAGAGGTGTGGTGAGCACTTTGACCCACCAAGTGCTTCACAGAAGTTTATAATGCAGAACCGTAAAAATAAAAAATCATATTTTTTCACAAAAATTATCTTTTCGCCCCCAATTTTTTATTTTCCCAAGGGTAAGAGAAGAAATTGGACCACAAAAGTTGTTGTACAATTTGTCCTGAGTACGCTGATACCCCATATGTGGGGGTAAACCACTGTTTGGGCGCATGGGAGAGCTCGGAAGGGAAGGAGCGCCATTTGACTTTTCAATGCAAAATTGACAGGAATTGAGATGGGACGCCATGTTGCGTTTGGAGAGCCACTGATGTGCCTAAACATTGAACCCCCCCACAAGTGACACCATTTTGGAAAGTAGACCCCCTAAGGAACATATCTAGAGGTGTGATGAGCACTTTGACCCACCAAGTGCTTCACAGAAGTTTATAATGCAGAGCCGTAAAACTAAAACAAAAATTTTTTCCCACAAAAATTATTTTTTTAGCCCCCAGTTTTGTATTTTCCCGAGGGTAACAGGAGAAATTGGACCCCAAAATTTCTTGCCCAATTGGTCCTGAGTGCGATGATACACCATATGTGGGGGGAACCACTGTTTGGGCGCATGGGAGGGCTCGGAAGGGAAGGAGTGCCATTTGAATGCAGACTTAAATGGAATGGTCTGCAGGTGTCACATTGCGTTTGAAGAGCCCCTAATGTACCTAAACAGTAGAAACCCCCCACAAGTGACACCATTTTGGAAAGTAGACCCCCTAAGAAACTTATCTAGATGTGTGGTGAGCGCTTTGACCCACCAAGGGCTTTACAGAAGTTTATAATGGAGAGCCGTAAAAATAAAACAAAATTTTTTTCCCACAAAAATTATTTTTTAGCCCCCAGTTTTGTATTTTCCCGAGGGTCACAGGAGAAATTGGACCCCAAAATTTGTTGTCCAATTTGTCCTGAGTGCGCTGATACCCCATATGTGGGGGGAACCACCGTTTGGGCACATGGGAGAGCTCGGAAGGGAAGAAGGACTGTTTTACTTTTTCAACGCAGAATTGGCTGGAATTGAGATAGGACGCCATGTCGCGTTTGGAGAGCCCCTGATGTGCCTAAACAGTGGAAACCCCCCATTTATAACTGAAACCCTAATCCAAACACACCCCTAACCCTAATCCCAACCCTATTCCCAACTGTAAATGTAATCTACACCCTAACTGTAACTTTAGCCCCAACCCTAACCCTAACTTTAGCCCCAACCCAAACTGTAGCCCTAACCCTAACCCTAGCCCTAACCCTAGCCCTAACCCTAGCCCTAACCCTAGCCCTAACCCTAACCCTAGCCCTAACCCTAACCCTAGCCCTAACCCTAGCCCTAACCCTAGCCCTAACCCTAACCCTAGCCCTAACCCTAGCCGTAACCCTAGCCCTAACCCTAACCCTAGCCCTAACACTAGCCCTAATGGGAAAATGGAAATAAATACATTTTTTTAATTTTTCCCTAACTAAGGGGGTGATGAAGGGGGGTTTGATTTACTTTTATAGTGGGTTTTTTAGCGGATTTTTATGATTGGCAGCCATCACACACTGAAAGGCGCTTTTTATTGCAAAAAATATTTTTTGCGTTACCACATTTTGAGAGCTATAATTTTTCCATATTTTGGTCCACAGAGTCATGTGAGGTCCTGTTTTTTGCAGGACGAGTTGACGTTTTTATTGGTAACATTTTCGGGCACGTGACATTTTTTGATCGCTTTTTATTCTGATTTTTGTGAGGCAGAAATGACCAAAAACCAGCTATTCATGAATTACTTTTGGGGGAGGCGTTTATACCGTTCCGCATTTGGTAAAATTGATAAAGCAGCCGTAACCCTAGCCGTAACCCTAGCCCTAACCCTAACCCTAGCCCTAACACTAGCCCTACCCCTAGCCCTAGCCCTAATGGGAAAATGGAAATAAATACATTTTTTTAATTTTTCCCTAACTAAGGGGGTGATGAAGGGGGGTTTGATTTACTTTTATAGTGGGTTTTTTAGCGGATTTTTATGATTGGCAGCCATCACACACTGAAAGGCGCTTTTTATTGCAAAAAATATTTTTTGCGTTACCACATTTTGAGAGCTATAATTTTTCCATATTTTGGTCCACAGAGTCATGTGAGGTCCTGTTTTTTGCAGGACGAGTTGACGTTTTTATTGGTAACATTTTCGGGCACGTGACATTTTTTGATCGCTTTTTATTCTGATTTTTGTGAGGCAGAAATGACCAAAAACCAGCTATTCATGAATTACTTTTGGGGGAGGCGTTTATACCGTTCCGCATTTGGTAAAATTGATAAAGCAGTTTTATTCTTCGGGTCAGTACGATTACAGCGACACCTAATTTATATCATTTTTTTATGTTTTGGCGCTTTTATACGATAAAAATTATTTTGTAGAAAAAATAATTATTTTTGCATCACTTTATTCTCAGGACTAGGGTTGAGCGACCTTGACCTTTTTAGAGTCGAGCCATGTTTCGCGAAACCCGACTATCTTAAAAGTCGAGTCGAGTGGAATCGGCCGATTATCGCGAAAAGTCGGGTATCGACCGAAACACGAAACCCAATGCAAGTCAATGGGGGAGCATAGTCGGCAGTGAGTGGAGGCCAGGAAAACACCTACACTGCCCATTTTAATGGCTAAAACATCCATTCTTGTTACAGAATCTTGTCAATCGTAATTTAGCTTACAATAATTGGAAGGCATTTAAAATTGGGGGTCATTTTGCTAAAGTTGTGGGGGGTAGGGCTGGTTCAAGTAATTAGTGGGCCCAGTAAATCTGGGCCACGTCACGGCAGTGGAGCAGGGAGAGGTAAGTATTTCAACTTTGCAAATGCTGTGATCCTGAGCAAGCAGGGGGGGCCCACTCGTTGGCATTGGCACTGGCACAGGGCCCCTCAAAGTACAGCGGTGTGTTTGCACGGCGGGGGCGCCTCCCACTGGCAGTAACACTTTTGCGTACTATGAGAGGCCCTGTGCCAGTGACGTCGCCATCTAGTATTCCTCCCCCCACCTGATGAAGGAACCTGCACTTTCATCTGCACCTTCCTCTTTGTCCCCGTGTAAGGTGGTATGGTATGTGGGAAGAGGAACCTGACTTTCAGCAGGGTCACAATCATGCTGTGTAGCGTGCATGGGGAATGTTGCGTTATGGGTCAATGTACCAGCAGACTCATCTATCACTGGCTGGGCAATGGGCAGGATGAGGAGGAAACACAGATATAGGCCCAAAGAATAAAGTGGGCTAAATGCAGTTCAAAAATGGTAACACAGGACTAACCAGGGGGCATTGCAGTGGAGGACAACTGGAATGAGAGGCTGACACAGAGAGTAGGCCCAAATCAGTAAGTAGTCGAAATGCAGTTCAAAATTGGCAACAGTAGTAAACAGGCGGCACAGCTTTGTTCAGTGGAGGAGAACAGCAAGGAGTGGCAGACACCGATAGTAGGCCCCAACCCAACTAGTATGCTAAATGCAGTCTAACATTAACAACTACTTAACGAGAGCCTGAAAATGGAATTTCAGGACAGGAAACCAGGAGAACAGCAAGGAGCGGCAGACACTGTTAGTAGGCCCCAAACCAACTAGTATGCCAAATGCAGTTGTTCCATTTAACAAAAATTTAACAAGAGCCTGAAGACAGAAGCTCAGGAAAGGCAACCTGGAGAACACCTTGGAGTGGAACACACCGTCTCTACACCCCATACCCAATTTGTAGGCCTAATGCAGTGTAGTTTTCAACAACTACTAAACGAGAGTCGGAAGACCGAAGCAATGGCGAGGAAACCTGGGGAACACCTTGGAGTGGGACACACCGTCTCTACACCCCATACCAAATTTGTAGGCCTAATGCTGTGTAGTTTGCAACAACTACTAAACGAGAGTCGGAAGACCGAAGCAATGGCGAGGAAACCTGGGGAACACCTTAGAGTGGGACACACCGTCTCTGCACCCCATACCCAATTTGTAGGCCTAATGCAGTGTAGTTTTCAACAACTACTAAACGAGAGTCAGAAGATCGAAGCAATGGCGAGGAAACCTGGGGAACACCTTGGAGTGTAACACACCCTCTCTCTACACCCCATACCCAATTTGTAGGCCTAATGCAGTGTAGTTTTCAACAACTACTAAACGAGAGTCAGAAGATCGAAGCAATGGCGAGGAAACCTGGGAAACACCTTGGAGTGGGACACACCGTCTCTACACCCCATACCCAATTTGTAGGCCTAATGCAGTGTAGTTTGCAACAACTACTAAACGAGAGTCGGAAGACCGAAGCAATGGCGAGGAAACCTGGGGAACACCTTGGAGTGGGACACACCCTCTCTCTACACCCCATACCCAATTTGTAGGCCTAATGCAGTGTAGCTTTCAACAACTACTAAACGAGAGTCGGAAGACCGAAGCAATGGCGTGGAAACCAGGGGAACACCTTGGAGTGGGACACACCGTCTCTACACCCCATACCAAATTTGTAGGCCTTATGCTGTGTAGTTTGCAACAGCTACTAAACGAGAGTCGGAAGACCGAAGCAATGGCGAGGAAACCTGGGGAACACCTTGGAGTGGGACACACCGTCTCTACACCCCATACCCAATTTGTAGGCCTAATGCAGTGTAGTTTGCAACAACTACTAAACGAGAGTCGGAAGACCGAAGCAATGGCGAGGAAACCTGGGGAACACCTTGGAGTGGGACACACCCTCTCTCTACACCCCATACCCAATTTGTAGGCCTAATGCAGTGTAGTTTTCAACAACTACTAAACGAGAGTCAGAAGATCGAAGCAATGGCGAGGAAACCTGGGGAACACCTTGGAGTGTAACACACCCTCTCTCTACACCCCATACCCAATTTGTAGGCCTAATGCAGTGTAGTTTTCAACAACTACTAAACGAGAGTCAGAAGATCGAAGCAATGGCGAGGAAACCTGGGGAACACCTTGGAGTGGGACACACCGTCTCTACACACCATACCCAATTTGTAGGCCTGATGCAGTGTGGTTTGCAACAACTACTAAACGAGAGTCGGAAGACCGAAGCAATGGCGAGGAAACCTGGGGAACACCTTGGAGTGGGACACACCATCTCTACACCCCATACCAAATTTGTAGGCCTAATGCTGTGTAGTTTGCAACAACTACTAAACGAGACTCGGAAGACCGAAGCAATGGCGAGGAAACCTGGGGAACACCTTGGAGTGGGACACACCGTCTCTACACCCCATACCAAATTTGTAGGCCTAATGCTGTGTAGTTTGCAACAACTACTAAACGAGACTCGGAAGACCGAAGCAATGGCGAGGAAACCTGGGGAACACCTTGGAGTGGGACACACCGTCTCTACACCCCATACCCAATTTGTAGGCCTAATGTAGTGTAGTTTGCAACAACTACTAAACGAGAGTCGGAAGACCGAAGCAATGGCGAGGAAACCTGGGGAACACCTTGGAGTGTAACACACCCTCTCTCTACACCCCATACCCAATTTGTAGGCCTAATGCAGTGTAGTTTTCAACAACTACTAAACGAGAGTCAGAAGATTGAAGCAATGGCGAGGAAACCTGGGGAACACCTTGGAGTGGAACACACCGTCTCTACACCCCATACCCAATTTGTAGGTCTAATGCAGTGTAGTTTGCAACAACTACTAAACGAGAGTCGGAAGACCGAAGCAATGGCGAGGAAACCTGGGGAACACCTTGGAGTGGGACACACCGTCTCTACACCCCATACCAAATTTGTAGGCCTAATGCTGTGTAGTTTGCAACAACTACTAAACGAGAGTCGGAAGACCGAAGCAATGGCGAGGAAACCTGGGGAACACCTTGGAGTGGGACACACCGTCTCTACACCCCATACCCAATTTGTAGGCCTAATGCAGTGTAGTTTGCAACAACTACTAAACGAGAGTCGGAAGACCGAAGCAATGGCGAGGAAACCTGGGGAACACCTTGGAGTGGGACACACCCTCTCTCTACACCCCATACCCAATTTGTAGGCCTAATGCAGTGTAGTTTTCAACAACTACTAAACGAGAGCCAGAAGATCGAAGCAATGGCGAGGAAACCTGGGGAACACCTTGGAGTGGAACACACCGTCTCTACACCCCATACCCAATTTGCAGGCCTAATGCAGTGTACTTTTCAACAACTACTAAACGAGAGTCGGAAGGCCGAAGCAATGGCGAGGAAACCTGGGGAACACCTTGGAGTGGGACACTCCGTCTCTACACCCCATACCCAATTTGTAGGCCTAATGCAGTGTAGTTTTCAACAACTACTAAACGAGAGTAGGAAGATCGAAGCAATGTGGACGAAACCTGGGGAACACCTTGGAGTGTAACACACCGTCTCTCTACACCCCATACCCAATTTGTAGGCCTAATGCAGTGTAGTTTGCAACAACTACTAAACGAGAGTAGGAAGATCGAAGCAATGGAGAGGAAACCTGGGGCACACCTTGGGGCGGCAGACACCGTTAGTAGGCCCTACCAAAGTAGTAGCCCCAATGCAGTTTTAAAATTCCTAGAGGCTGAAAACAAGACTATTGACGCTCTGCTTTTTTCAAAGGAGGACAGCTGTATTGAGTGGCGCAGACAGACACAGGTAGTAGGCCTTAAACCAAAAATGTGGCTCACTGCAGTTTAAAAAAGGTTACAGGGGTACACAGGCAGCATTGCTCTGGGCAGTGGAGGACAATTTCAATAGTGGACCGCAGACAGACTTTGTACGCCTACTATTAAAAAAAGGATGCTCTATGCAATTAAAAATAGGTTCCAGGGGTCCACGAGCAGCAATGGTGTGGTCAGTGGACGAGTATTGGAAGGAGGGACCGCAGACAGGCGTAGTAGGCCTAACATAACAAAATTAGGTTGTAGGCACTTTAAAATTGGTTCCAGGGGTACACGGGCAGCAGTGGTCTGGTCAGCGGAGGACAATTTGAATTAGGGACTGCAGACAGACTTTGTAGGCTGTCCCTTGTGGACCATGCATCCAGCACATTAACCCAGTGCGCCGTAATGGACACGTAACTTTTAGTGGACATGCCTACTGGTCCATGCGTCTCTTGTCAGGTGCACCTTTCTACTATTTGATTGCCTGAGTGCTATGACAATGCAGACTTTTTCATGCCGGTGGAGGGCTGGGATGGCTTTTCTGGCAAAAGAAATGTCGACTGGGTAGCTTGAACCATGGTACAGCGTAGTTCATCTGGGCTTTCTAAATATAAAACAAAGAAAAAAAGGAGGCTCCATGCACTTTCAGCTGGGTTCCAGGGGTATACGGCCAGCATTGGTCTGGTCAGTGGAGAACTATTGGAAGGAAGGACCGCAGACAGGCTTCGAAGGCCTAACATAAAAAAATTGGGCTGTAGGCACTTTTAAATAGGTTCCAGGGGGACACGGGCAGCAGTGGTCTGGTCAGTGGAGGAGTAGTAGAAAGAACGGACCGCAGACAGGCTTCGAAGGCCTAACATAATAAAATTGGGCTGTAAGCACTTAATAATTGGTTCCAGGGGTACACGTGCAGCAGTGGTCTGGTCAGTGGAGTAGTAGTAGAAAGAACGGACCGCAGACAGGCTTCGAAGGCCTAACATAAAAAAATTGGGCTGTAGGCACTTTTAAATAGGTTCCAGGGGTACACGGGCAGCAGTTGCCTGGTCAGTGGAGGAGTAGTAGAAAGAAGGGACCGCAGACAGGCTTCGAAGGCCTAACATAAAAAAATTGGGCTGTAGGCACGTTTAAATAGGTTCCAGGGGGACACGGGCAGCAGTGGTCTGGTCAGTGGAGGAGTAGTAGAAAGAACGGACCGCAGACAGGCTTCGAAGGCCTAACATAAAAAATTTGGCTGTAAGCACCTTTAAATATGTTCCAGGGGTATACGGGCAGCAGTGGTCTGGTCAGTGGAGGAGTAGTAGAAAGAACGGACCGCAAACAGGCTTCGAAGGCCTGACATAAAAAAATTGGGCTGTAGGCACTTTTAAATAGGTTCCAGGGGTACACGGGCAGCAGTGGTCTGGTCAGTGGAGTAGTAGTAGAAAGAACGGACCGCAGACAGGCTTCGAAGGCCTAACATAAAAAAATTGGGCTGTAGGCACTTTTAAATAGGTTCCAGGGGTACACGGGCAGCAGTGGTCTGGTCAGTGGAGGAGTAGTAGATAGAAGGGACCGCAGACAGGCTTCGAAGGCCTAACATAATAAAATTGGGCTGTAGGCACTTTTAAATAGGTTCCAGGGGTACACGGGCAGCAGTGGTCTGGTCAGTGGAGTAGTAGTAGAAAGAACGGACCGCAGACAGGCTTCGAAGGCCTAACATAATAAAATTGGGCTGTAGGCACTTAATAATTGGTTCCAGGGGTACACGTGCAGCAGTGGTCTGGTCAGTGGAGTAGTAGTAAAAAGAACGAACCGCAGACAGGCTTCGAAGGCCTAACAGAAAAAAATTGGGCTATAGGCACTTTTAAATAGGTTCCAGGGGTACACGGGCAGCAGTGGTCTGGTCAGTGGAGGAGTAGTAGAAAGAAGGGACCGCAGACAGGCTTCGAAGGCCTAACATAAAAAAATTGGGCTGTAGGCACTTTTAAATAGGTTCCAGGGGGACACGGGCAGCAGTGGTCTGGTCAGTGGAGGAGTAGTAGAAAGAACGGACCGCAGACAGGCTTCGAAGGCCTAACATAATAAAATTGGGCTGTAGGCACTTTTAAATAGGTTCCAGGGGTACACGGGCAGCAGTGGTCTGGTCAGTGGAGTAGTAGTAGAAAGAACGGACCGCAGACAGGCTTAGAAGGCCTAACATAATAAAATTGGGCTGTAGGCACTTAATAATTGGTTCCAGGGGTACACGGGCAGCAGTGATCTGGTCAGTGGAGGAGTAGTAGAAAGAACGGACCGCTGGCAGGCTTCGAAGGCCTAACATAATAAAATTGGGCTGTAGGCACTTAATAATTGGTTCCAGGGGTACACGGGCAGCAGTGGTCTGGTCAGTGGAGAAGTAGTAGAAAGAACGGACCGCAGACAGGCTTCGAAGGCCTAACATAATAAAATTGGGCTGTAGGCACTTAATAATTGGTTCCAGGTGTACACGGGCAGCAGTGGTCTGGTCAGTGGAGGAGTAGTAGAAAGAACGGACCGCAGACAGGCTTCGAAGGCATAACATAATAACATTGGGCTGTAAGCACTTAATAATTGGTTCCAGGGGAACAAGGGCAGCAGTAGACAGGTCAGTGGAGGCCTAGTGGAAGGAGGGACCGCAGACAGGCTTCGAAGGCCTAACATAATAAAATTAGGCTGTAGGCACTTTGAATTCTCTTGCAGGGGTACACTGGCAGTGGGCACCATTGGTGTTGTCAGCGGCGGCCGATTGAAATGAGTGTCTGCCAGTTAGTAGTCCCAAAAAATCAATACATGTTAATGTCTCGCATTACAACAAAAAGAAAAACCAAAAGGGTGCAATCATTAGGTACAGGATTGGGCTCCTCTGCGTAGTTTCAGACCTAGTAATTTTGCACAAAGTATTTACTTGGGTAAATATAGGACACTGCCCCTGACTATGTTAAGTACCATCATACAGGTCAACACAATGGTATTGTCAGTGGCAGTAATTTATGGATGTCAGCGCATAGACTAAACATAGGTGTAACTGTGAGAGATAATTGTGCAAGTGGTAGAGCAATGTTTGAGCTGGGGGTGGGTGAACTCTCTTGTGGCCGGCGGTACATGCCCAGGGCCCCTCATGTTACAACAGTGTGTCTGACGTTGGGTGCACACCACCACCGCCAGAGACACTTTATTGTGCTATGAGGGACCCAGTGGCAGTGCCGTAGACCAAAAGCGGGCACACCCACCTCTTCAGACAAACAGCACTCTCACGGGTGCTGGCGCCAAGTGGCGATACCACGGCCCCGTGTGGGGAGTTTGGCCATTTAGGGAGGTGTAAACATGTCGTATGCTGGACAATCAGCTGCTGCAAATTACGAGATTGGTAAAGTCATTCAGAGTAGTCCACAGGCAATACCTTTTCATAGGAAAGCTAGGTGTCGGCCGGGCAAGGTGGGGCAAAAGAATTCGAAATCCAGTTGTGGTTCATTTTAATGAAGGTTAGATCATCAACATTTTGGGTGGCCAGATGAGTCCTTTTTTCGGTTAATATTGAACCTGAAGCACTGAATACTCTTTCAGATAGGACACTAGCTGCCGGGCAAGCAAGCTCCTGCAATGCATATTCTGCCAATTCTGGCCAGGTGTCTAATTTGGATGCCCAGTAATCAAATGGGAATGACGGTTGAGGTAGAACATCGATAAGGGATGAAAAATAGTTAGTAACCATACTGGACAAATGTTGTCTCCTGTCACTTTGAATTGATGCAGCAGTACCTGTCCTGTCTGCGGTCATAGCAAAATCACTCCACAACCTGGTCAGAAAACCCCTCTGTCCAACGCCACTTCGGATTTCTGCACCTCTAACACTTCTGTTCTGCTGCCCCCTGCTGCTCGTGTGAGAACGATCACGGGCGCTGTGTGCTGGGAATGCCTGAAGCAAACGGTCAACAAGAGTTGATTGTTTGGTTGCTAATATTAGTTCCATGTTCTCATGTGGCATAATATTTTGCAATTTGCCTTTATAGCGAGGATCAAGGAGGCAGGCCAACCAGTAATCGTCATCGTTCATCATTTTAGTAATGCGTGTGTCCCTTTTGAGGATACGTAGGGCATAATCCGCCATGTGGGCCAAAGTTCCAGTTGTCAAATCTGCGGTTGTGCTGGGTTGAGGGGCTGTTTCAGGCAAATCTACGTCACTTGTGTCCCTCAAAAAACCAGAACCCGGCCTTGCCACGCCACCAATTTCCAGTGGCCCCGGAAAAGCTTCCTCATTAAAAATATACTCATCCCCATCATCCTCCTCGTCCTCCTCCTCTTCGCCCGCTACCTCGTCCTGTACACTGCCCTGACCATACAATGGCTGACTGTCATCAAGGCTTTCCTCTTCCTGTGCTGCAGACGCCTGATTTTTTATGTGCGTCAAACTTTGCATCAGCAGACGCATTAGGGGGATGCTCATGCTTATTATGGCGTTGTCTGCACTAACCAGCCGTGTGCATTCCTCAAAACACTGAAGGACTTGACACATGTCTTGTATCTTCGACCACTGCACACCTGACAACTCCATGTCTGCCATCCTACTGCCTGCCCGTGTATGCGTATCCTCCCACAAAAACATTACAGCCCGCCTCTGTTCGCACAGTTTCAGAAGCATGTGCAGTCTTGAGTTCCACCTTGTTGCAACGTCTATGATTAGGCGATGCTGGGGAAGGTTCAAAGACCGCTGATAGGTCTGCATACGGCTGGAGTGATCGGGCGAACGGCGGATATGTGAGCAAAGTCCGCGCACTTTGAGGAGCAGGTCGGATAACCCCGGATAAGTTTTCAGGAAGCACTGCACCACCAGGTTTAAGGTGTGAGCCAGGCAAGGAATGTGTTTCAGTTGGGAAAGGGAGATGGCAGCCATGAAATTCCTTCCGTTATCACTCACAACCTTGCCTGCCTCAAGATCTACTGTGCCCAGCCACGACTGCGTTTCTTTCTGGAAGAACTTGGACAGAACTTCCGCGGTGTGTCTGTTGTCGCCCAAACACTTCATAGCCAATACAGCCTGCTGACGCTTGCCAGTAGCTGCCCCATAATGGGACAACTGGTGTGCAACAGTGGCAGCTGCGGATGGAGTGATTGTGCGACTGCGATCTGTGGACGAGCTCTCGCTTCTGCAGGAGGACGAGGAGGAGGAGGAGGGGGTGCGAACACCTACAGCCAACTGTTTCCTAGACCGTGGGCTAGGCAGAACTGTCCCGAAATTGCTGTCCCCTGTGGACCCTGCATCCACCACATTCACCCAGTGTGCTGTGATGGACACGTAACGTCCCTGGCCATGCCTACTGGTCCATGCATCTGTTGTCAGGTGCACCTTTGTACTCACAGATTGCCTGAGTGCATGGACGATGCGCTCTTTAACATGCTGGTGGAGGGCTGGGATGGCTTTTATCAAAAAGAAGTGTCGACTGGGTAGCTCGTAGCATGGTACAGCGTAGTTCATCAGGGCTTTGACAGCTTCACTTTCAACTAACCGGTAGGGCATCATCTCTAACGAGATTAGTCTAGCTATGTGGGCGTTCAAACCCTGTGTACGCGGATGCGAGGATAAGTACTTCCTTTTTCTAACCAGAGTCTCATGTAGGGTGAGCTGGACTGGAGAGCTGGAGATCGTGGAACTAGCGGGTGTGCCGGTGGACATGGCAGACTGAGAGACGGTTGGAGACGGTATTGTTTCCGCCTGTGCCCTAGATGCAGTGTTTCCTACTACGAAACTGGTGATTCCCTGACCCTGACTGCTTTGGCCTGGCAAAGAAACCTGCACAGAAAATGGTGGCCTTACAGTGACGGCATGGATGTTGCATTGGTGAGTAGCTTCATTGGCCGAGGGTGCTACAACCTTAAGGGACGTTTGGTAGTTAGTCCAGGCTTGCAAATGCATGGTGGTTAAATGTCTATGCATGCAACTTGTATTCAGACTTTTCAGATTCTGACCTCTGCTTAAGGTAGTTGAACATTTTTGACAGATGACTTTGTGCGGATCAATTGGATGTTGTTTAAAAAAATGCCAGACTGCACTCTTTCGAGCCTCGGATCCCTTTTCAGGCATTGCCGACTGAGCTTTAACCGGATGGACACGCTGTCCTCCAACAGTTTTTGGCTTTGCCACGCGTTTTGGGCCAGATACGGGCAGATGGAATGTTGATGCCTGCTGCGACCCCTCCTCCTCCGCTTCAGAACTACTGCCGCCTGCACCCTGTTCCCCCAATGGCTGCCAATCAGGGTCAACAACTGGGTCATCTATAACCTCCTCTTCTAGCTCGTGCGCAACTCCGTCTGTGTCACCGTGTAAGTCGGTGGTAGAGCGTTCGTGACAGGGCAACATAGTCTCATCAGGGTCTGATTCTGGATCAGTACCCTGCGAGGGCAATGTTGTGGTCTGAGTCAAAGGACCAGCATAGTAGTCTGGCTGTGGCTGTGCATCAATGCACTCCATGTCAGATTCAACTTGTAATGGGCATGGCCTGTTAACTGCTTCACTTTCTAAGCCAGGGATGGTATGTGTAAAGAGCTCCATGGAGTAACCCGTTGTGTCGCCTGCTGCATCCTTCTCTGTTGTTGTTTTTGCTGAAGAGGACAAGGAAGCGACTTGTCCCTGACCGTGAACATCCACTAACGACGCGCTGCTTTTACATTTACCAGTTTCAAAAGAAGAGGCAAAAGAGCTAGAGGCTGAGTCAGCAAGGTAAGCCAAAACTTGCTCTTGCTGCTCCGGCTTTAAAAGCGGTTTTCCTACTCCCAGAAAAGGGAGCGTTCGAGGCCTTGTGTAGCCAGACGATGGACCTGGCTCCACAGCTCTAGACTTAGGTGCAATATTTTTTTTCCCACGACCACCTGATGCTCCACCACTACCACTAACCTCATTACCAGCTGACAATGAACGCCCCCGGCCACGACCTCTTCCACCAGACTTCCTCATTGTTTTAAAAACGTAACCAAACTAACGGTATTTGTTGCTGTCAAACAACTTACACGGTGAGCTATAACTTCAGTATGATTTATATACCCCTTTACAGGTGGGTGAGACCGCAAGGAAAAGCAGGCACAATGTTACACACTCTGTTTTTGGTGGCACCAAATGAGAGAGATGACACACATGCAGGACTGTCACTCAAGCACAAATGTCAATATTAATCTCCCACTGTTTGTTTTTATTTTTTCAGGGAGAATTTAGAAACCCCCCAAAAAAATGATTTTTTTCAGGAAGAATTTAGAAAACAAATTAAAAAAAAGTGATTTTTTCAGAGAGAATTTAGAAACCAAATAAAAAAAAAAAATAGGCTTACTATGGCCCACTATCTGAGAGATAGATGGCACACCCAGGAGTCAGGACTGGCACACAAGCAGAAAGGCCAATATTAATCTCCCACTGTTTTTTTTTATTTTTTCAGGGAGAATGTAGAAACCCCCCCCCAAAAAATGATTTTTTTTAAGGAAGAATTTAGAAAACAAATTAAAAAAAGTGATTTTTTCAGAGAGAATTTAGAAACAAACAAAAAAAAAATAGGCTTTCTATGGCCCACTATCTGAGAGATAGATGGCACACCCAGGAGTCAGGACTGGCACACAAGCAGAAAGGCCAATATTAATCTCCCACTGTTTTTTTTTATTTTTTCAGGGAGAATTTAGAAACCCCCCCAAAAAATGATTTTTTAAGGAAAAATTTAGAAAACAAATTAAAAAAGTGATTTTTTCAGAGAGAATTTAGAAACCAAATAAAAAACAAAAACAAATAGGCTTTCTATGGCCCACTATCTGAGAGAGAGATGGCACACCCAGGAGTCAGGAATGGCACACAAGCAGAAAGGCCAATATTAATCTCCCACTGTTTTTCTTTATTTTTTCAGGGAGAATGTAGAAACCCCCCCCCCAAAAAAAAATGATTTTTTAAGGAAGAATTTAGAAAACAAAAAAAAGTGATTTTTTCAGAGAGAATTTAGAAACCAAATAAAAAAAACAAAACAAATAGGCTTTCTATGGCCCACTATCTGAGAGAGAGATGGCACACCCAGGAGTCAGGACTGGCACACAAGCAGAAAGGCCAATATTAATCTCCCACTGTTTTTTTTTATTTTTTCAGGGAGAATTTAGAAACCCCCCCAAAAAAATGATTTTTAAGGAAGAATTTAGAAAACAAATTAAAAAAAGTGATTTATTCAGAGAGAATTTAGAAACCAAATAAAAAAACAAAACAAATAGGCTTTCTATGGCCCACTATCTGAGAGAGAGAGATGGCACACCCAGGAGTCAGGACTGGCACACAAGCAGAAAGGCCAATATTAATCTCCCACTGTTTTATTTTTATTTTTTCAGGGAGAATTTAGAAACCCCCCCCAAAAAATGATTTTTTAAGGAACAATTTAGAAAACAAATTAAAAAAAGTGATTTATTCAGAGAGAATTTAGAAACCAAATAAAAAAACAAAACAAATAGGCTTTCTATGGCCCACTATCTGAGAGAGAGATATGGCACACCCAGGAGTCAGGACTGGCACACAAGCAGAAAGGCCAATATTAATCTCCCACTGTGTTTTTTTATTTTTTCAGGGAGAATTTAGAATACCCCCCAAAAAAATGATTTTTTAAGGAACAATTTAGAAAACAAATTAAAAAAAGTGATTTTTTCAGAGAGAATTTAGAAACCAAATAAAAAACAAAAAACAAATAGGCTTTCTATGGCCCACTATTTGAGAGAGACACGCTCAGGACTGTCACACAAGCCCAAAGGGCAATATTAATCTCCCACTGTTTTTTTTTTTCAGGGAGAATTTATAAAACCAATGAAAAAAAAAAAATAGGTTTTCTATGGCCCACTATTTGAGAGAGAGATGGCACGCTCAGGACTGGCACACAAGCCCAAAGGGCAATATTAATTTCCCACTGTTTTTTTTTTTTCAGGGAGAATTTATAAAACCAATGAAAAAATAATAAATATGCTTTCTATGGCCCACTATTTGACAGAGAGATGGCACCCTCAGGACTGGCACACAAGCCCAAAGGGCAATATAAATCTCCCACTGTTTTTTTTTTCAGGGAGAATTTATAAAACCAATGAAAAAAAAATAAATAGGCTTTCTATGGCCCACTATTTGAGAGAGAGATGGCACGCTCAGGACTGGCACACAAGCCCAAAGGGCAATATTAATCTCCCACTGTTTTTTTTTTTCAGGGAGAATTTATAAAACCAATGAAAAAATAATAAATGGTCTTTCTATGGCCCACTATTTGACAGAGAGATGGCACGCTCAGGACTGGCACACAAGCCCAAAGGGCAATATTAATCTCCCACTGTTTTTTTTTTTTCAGGGAGAATTTATAAAACCAATGAAAAAATAATAAATAGGCTTTCTATGGGCCACTATTTGAGAGAGAGATGGCACGCTCAGGACTGGCACACAAGCCCAAAGGCCAATATTAATCTCCCACTGTTTTTTTTTTCAGGGAGAATTTAGAAACCCCACAAAAAAAAAACAGAAAAAAAATATTAGGCTTTCTATGGCCCACTATGTGAGATGGCACACACAGGGATGGCACTCGAGCAGAAATGCCAATCTTAATCTCCCACAGCTTTTTTTTTAGGGAGAATTAAAAAAAAATAAATAAATAAACACAGGGACTGTCCTACAATTACTATCTCCCTGCAGTAATCTCAGCCAGGTATGGCAGGCAGCAATAAGGAGTGGACTGATGCACAAATTAAATAAAAAGTGTGGACAAACAAACAAGATAGCTGTGCAGAAAGGAAGGAACAACAGGATTTGTGCTTTGAAAAAAGCAGTTGGTTTGCACAGCGGCGTACACACAGCAATGCAGCTATCAGGGAGCCTTCTAGGGCAGCCCAATGAGCTACAGCGCTGAGGAAAAAAAAATGTAGCTTCCACTGTCCCTGCAAACAAAGGTGGTGCTGGACAGTGGAAATCGCTACAGCACAAGCGGTTTGGTGGTTAATGGACCCTGCCTAACACTATCCCTGCTTCTGAAGAAGCGGCAGCAACCTCTCCCTAGGCTCAGATCAGCAGCAGTAAGATGGCGGTCGGCGGGAACGCCCCTTTATAGCCCCTGTGACGCCGCAGAAAGCAAGCCAATCACTGCAATGCCCTTCTCTAAGATGGTGGGGACCAGGACCTATGTCATCACGCTGCCCACACTCTGCGTCCACCTTCATTGGCTGAGAAATGGAGCTTTTCGCGTCACTGAAACGCGACTTTGGCGCGAAAGTCGCGTACCGCATGGCCGACCCCGCACAGGGGTCGGGTTTCATGAAACCCGACTTTGCCAAAAGTCAGCGACTTTTAAAAATGAACGATTTTTCACTCAACCCTACTCAGGACTATAACTTTTTTATTTTTTTGCTGATGATGCTGTATGGTGGCTCGTTTTTTGCAGGACAAGATGACGTTTTCAGCGGTACCATAGTTATTTATATCTGTCTTTTTGATCGCGTGTTATTCCACTTTTTGTTCGGCGGTATGATAATAAAGCGTTGTTTTTTGCCTCGGTTTTTTTTTTCTTACGGTGTTTACTGAAGGGGTTAACTAGTGAGCCAGTTTTATAGGTCGGGCCGTTACGGACGCGGCGATACTAAATATATGTACTTTTATTTTTTATTTTTTTATTTAGATAAAGAAATGTATTTATGGGAATAATATTTTTTTTTTCATTATTTAGGAATATTTTTTTTTATTTTTTTTTTTACACATTTGGAAATTTTTTTTTAAACTTTTTTACTTTGTCCCAGGGGGGGACATCACAGGGCAGGACCCGGATCCGCGGCCATCTTGGATCCGGGTCTGGAGCAGGCAGGGAGGGAGGTAAGACCCTCGCAGCAACGCGATCACATCGCTCAGGGAAGCCCGCAGGGTGCCCCCTCCCTGCGCGATGCTTCCCTGCACCGCCGGCACATCGCGATCATGTTTGATCGTGGTGTGCCGGGGGTTAATGTGCCGGGGGCGGTCCGTGACCGCTCCTGGCACATAGTGCCGGATGTCAGCTGCGATAGGCAGCTGACACCCGGCCGCGATCGGCCGCGCTCCCCCCGTGAGTGCCGCCGATCACGCTGGACGTATTATCCCATCGGTGGTCATAGGGGCCCACCCCACCTCGACGGGATAGTACGTCCGATGTCAGAAAGGGGTTAAGGATACACAAGGCATACCCAGCCATGTGGGCCAATGTTCCAGGTGTCAATTCACTGCTTTTGCTGGGTTGAGGAGCACTTTCTTGCA